>NC_092522.1:24424140-24782265 GCF_037038585.1 Patagioenas fasciata
AGAAGGTCTCTAGGAATATATCAGAAACTGTCATCTTGGAGCTGAGTAAAACCAGAGATCAGAAACTCTACATGCTCTTGGTGCTGAATCTAGTGCAGTTCCAGGGCCCAAAATACTATTTGCAAGTATTTATACTGCCACAAGTGGGATGAATACTTATGCTCTGTATAATAAGGCATGCTGAGTGTGGAGTGTTTTAATATAAGTTTTTTAAAGAATAAAGGCAACTTCTCTTATAGTACGTAGAGGGGACCTCACCACTCAAAAAAACCCTGCAAAGGGATGTGCCTGTGTGTGGTTGTTTTCCAGGAGGATCCCCAAGTAGCGGTTCCTAAAACTGTGGAGAAGATGGGGCTAAATTTCACTGCAGTGGCATGAAAAATACTCCAGAGTATTCACAAAAACCTACAAAAGTAATGTTTGCGGTAACGTGTTGGTGTGTGGTTTGGGTTTTTTTGTTGAGATTTTTTTTTGTCTGGTTGTGTTTTTTTTCCCTCCTTTCTTTAAATTTAGAAGGATATTTATACCTCTCTTGGCTTGTTTGTTTTGGACGTTTTTGGACCTTTGAAGTGTTGTTCTTAGGGATGTGTACCCCTTTTACTCTCTAAAAATGAGGACAGGTAAGGTTTTGTGTCTTTTCCTGCAAAACAGCTTTTCCAGTTGTATGAAAAACTGAGTTGTGCAGCCTGTTGATAAGATTTCTATTGCTTGAAATGCTTAGTGAAGTAATTACTTTCTGGAGACATTTCACTGATTTTTGTGTTGCTAGAAGTGATGCGACTAGCAGCCAGTTGATACTGAAGTTGAGAATAGGTCTTAGGAGAGAATTGACATTAATTTTTGGCTAGCACCTAAACTTTGATACCAGTTTAATATTAATAACATACAGAGGGGTGGTGTTCAGAGGCAGTAGTAGTCATTAATATTTTTTATGAAACGTCAAATAAGGCAACTAATTTTTAAAATGCTCATTTTCTAGTTGTGGCAGGAAAGGCATGAGCAAGAATAACATGTAGCTGTGTGGTGTGTTAGTACAAAGTAATAGCCAAAAATGAAGGATCCCTCTAGAGCTGTGAAGAGGAAGCCAAGTAAAATATCCTTACTTTCCTGTGAATGGTGTTTAGGGGGGACCCTGTATTCCAGCTGAGATTCAGGACATTGTAAGTTGACTTGTGTTTCTAAGAAACCTTCTGATGAAATGCGTTGTGGGAGTGCAATTGGGTTTCTGCTTCACTGCCTATGTAGTAAGCTTTGAGTAAGCTCTGGTGATGGCGTGTTTTGTTTGTGGGTGTTTGGTTTTTTTGTTTGGTTGGGGGGGTGGGGTGTCTTGTTTTTTTTCAGATGTAATAGCCATTGTTTTTCGCTATTAAAAGTGTTTGCGAACTCCAGATGACTGTTTCTCCTGCTGCACCAAATAGGTGCAGCATATATGTATAGTGAGCTGGGAGCAGCCCAGACATATCACCTTGAGAGAAAAAAGGAGCAGTAGGTCCAGATTTTAAACGAAACAATCCTCCAGCAATGAAATGTAGTTGGGCAGATAATTACTTCTGTAGTGTCTCTAGAAGCGTCACTTGTGTTGTAAAAAGTGTTTGGGTTTGTTTTGAGATTTGTTACGCACAGTAGTTAATGAATGATACTGTGATGTTGAAAATAATGCATTTAATGAGATTGTTGTGACTCCTACGTGCAGTCTGGCTTTGTGTTAGAAAGTAACGGTGTGCTGTTGCCTTTGTCTTTTCCAGATGTTTCTGACAGTGTACCTCAGTAACAACGAGCAGCACTTCACGGAGGTGCCAGTGACCCCTGAAACAACCTGCAGAGATGTGGTGGAGCTGTGCAAGGAGCCTGGCGAGACAGAGTGCCACCTGGCTGAAGTGTGGTGTGGCTCAGGTGGGTTAGGTAGCTCTGCACTTAGTGAATTACTTTGGCATGCACTGCTTCTAATAAAGTGGCACACAGAGACCTGACAACCATGGTCCTGTCCCAGAGGGTTTCTGCCTTACAGTTCTGTTAATCTCTTCATCAGACCTGCTGTGTGATAATATATCTACAGAAAGGCTCACACTTCCAAAAAAGTTAAAAGTAAAAGAAGGGGAATTGAGCACATTGATGTTCTTGTTGCATATGCGGCCCTTTTCTGACTCAAGTGAGTCTCTGAAGGGTGGGGGGGAGTTTTTCTCTTCCTCCTTCTCCCCACAGTGGGATCCCAGTAGCCTGTAGGAGGTTTTCAAGTAGTACATATCAGTGGTTCTGTGGCCCAGTCAGAAGATATATATATATATATGTCTATCTATTTTTTTTTTTTTTTTAGCCCGCGTCACTGTTTTCACGTGCAGTGGCAAAGGAAAACTTCCTTTTTTCTGATGACACCTTCATTGTTCTCGATCGTGTTAATTGAGAGTTTGGAAGGGAAGGAGTGTTACTAGAAGTAGTAGGAATTCCCCAATGTGATGTGCTCTAAACGTGTGTGGTGGGTGTGAAGGAGGATGTAGAAACTTTTGACTCTCCCCTGTCCTTTTAAAATGGAAGGGGGTTTTATGTATGTGGTCGCTTATGGTTTTTTTTCTTCCTCGTTCTTCTTGCTGAATATATATATATATATATATATATATATATATATATAATATAAATTTTTTTTTTTTTTGTCTTGGAAGCTCAAGTCTCCCTGGCTTGCAATGCTTCACTAGAACTGGAGAACAAGTCAAACAAATAAAAAGCTGAAGTATGGGTAACTTTTCATGGCTTAAATGGAAAAGGACTCTTGACTATCTCCTGCCTCCGTGGTACTCGTTAGATACTGGTAGCCATCCAGGGGTGTAAAACGGATAAGTCATGGATAGGATTGTAAGTCATGAAAAAGAATGATATTTGATCCAACTTTTTTTGAGATGCTTCAACAAAATTGGAAAATTATCAGGTAACAAGGGCTTATGTTCCTGTCGTCCTCTGCTGTTGGTTCAGGCTCAGACCTGTTCTAAGAAGTCTTTGGTTGGCTGGATATTTAATAGCAAACAATGTCTGAGTTGTCTCTTGATTTTTAGCCCCTTCTGACAGAGATGTAGTGTTTCTGATATTTTTTAAGTTTAAAAAAAAATGAAAAGTGAACTTCTGGGTGAGCGAGACTGCATAATACATGGAGGTTTATTTGTAGAATCAACTTGTCATCCTCTCTGGTACTCAAGGAGATGTGAGAAAATAATCTGCATACAGAAACAAGGTGAAGCAGATAATTTTTTGGGAGATTAGTCTTTGCAAACATGTCATGTGATACCATGATAAGAGATATCTAAATTTTTCTTGCACAACTATTGTCATAAAGCTGAAAAAAGTATAATCATTTATACAGTGCAAACCTGGACAATTGTTTTAGAAACCAAATTATTCTCATTCCCTTCAGTGATCCAGTTGTATTTACTAATTATTTACTTCTGTATGCAAACACTGGGGGGTGTGTGTGTGTGTATGTGAAACTGTGCACAGTTTTAGGTTGTACTTGGTAGCAAAAAAAATGCAGTAGTGTCAAATCATGTAGCATTAAAAGACTTGAGTACTGGATGAAGTATGTGTTGTTTTGGGCAAAACATACCCTTTCTCAACCATCTGTATAACATCCAGTAGCAAACATTTGTAAGATACGTTTTCATGGGTATCTTTGATATTTTTTGTGCAGGGCAGGCAGCAGCAGGAGAGGGAAATACTTGTAGCTTTTACATAGCCTTATTTTAGATGTCAGTAAAGTTTGCTATCTTGTGTTGCCAAGATGTGCCATGACTTCTATTTTGTTTTCATTTTACACTGAACAAATTAAACTTAATTTTAAAACAAATATTTCTCAGGGCAGCTAACCTTTTGGGGTAGAAACAAAAGATTTATGGTGGAGAGTGACTTCTCAGACTTCAATTAGCGAGATCCTTCTTAGATTCCTTGTCTCTTTCTGACACTTGCTCAGGAATTTTAGCTTCTATTGTCAGACCTTTTTAAGTGTACTTTGAAGGATTGCTGCAAATGTGCTTGAGGCACTCTGCTCCCTGAAGGGGGCAAGTTTTCTGTTCTCCCTGTCCTCCCAGTTTTCCTTGAAATGTGATGAGTATCAGGGCAAACTTTCTTGATCTTCCTATTACC
The DNA here is from genome assembly GCF_037038585.1 of Patagioenas fasciata. NCBI lineage: Eukaryota > Metazoa > Chordata > Aves > Columbiformes > Columbidae > Patagioenas > Patagioenas fasciata. The sequence continues at coordinate 24,428,266 of NC_092522.1, forward strand.
AGAATTCTGTGAGGTGACTACCTTGGCCACTGTGGAAAGCAAACAAAAGGTGTGTGCATGTATATATATATATTTTTCTTCTGCATGAGGCAGGGAATTAAAAAAAAAAAGTCTGATTGTTCTTTCTTCTTTCTTTCTTCTCGAGCTTTCCAAATGTAGTTTTGTTTGGTATTTGAAAATCTTTTTGACCTTCCTTTGAAGTCACTGAGTGATGTTGACAGAATCCTTGTGTAAAGGGCATCTCCCTTGATTATAGAGTTTCAGTTGAAGTATTACCGAGCTGCTAGAAATCTGTCTCATAAGCTTGCAGTATATTCTTTAAGATGGAAATCTGACAGGGGCAGTGTTGGGGTTTTTGTTTGTTTGTTTTTGCCTTCTTTTTTTCTTGAAAAAAGGTTTAGCAGATGAAGAGCTTTTTTAGCTGTCTAGACAAGTAACCGCCAAGAGACTGCTTTTTCTGTAACAGTGACCTACTTGCTTATTCTGTAAAGCTAATCTCTTTTGACAGTGACTCCAGAAATTTTCCTTCCTAGATTGCTTGAGCACAGCTGCAGCTTTTTCTTTTAAAGAAACACTTATGTTGAAAAGAGCTTTTCACATGCTGAAAACATATGTTAGAATCCCTTCTACTCATGAAACTGAAGACATTTATACTTAGCACCAACTTTGACTTTGAAAGACTCTGCATTGATTATGAATGAACTGCTCTACGATTTTTTTTCTCTTCCTGCTCCTTTTGCTTAGATAATGAAAGGAAACATTCAACAAAAGTAATGTCAGGAAAACAACAGTGGTGCAAAAGTGGAGGTATTTAATTTCAATCTTTTTCTGCTTCTCTTATTTCTCAGGCCAGGAACAATATATTCTGTTTGTTTGGCACCCAGCAGAAATGGATCTAACCTCATCATGGGTACTGGATGTTGTCATAAGATACTATGACAATATCCTGACTACACAAAGTTGACTGCTATAATATGTTGACCACATCTTTGCCATCCCTTTTAAAATAGACATAAAAATGTTTGGTAAAATGTCTAGAATAATACAAGCAATTGCTTTTATGTAAGATTTAGAGGCCAATGAGTAATTCTAACTATATCTTCTCTGTGAATGCTCAGCTATGAAGTGTGTAAAATCTGGAAGAACAGTAATACAGAAAGGGAGGAGTACTGGTAAATGAAGGGAGTAAATATAGATTCGCACTGGATTTTTGCAATATCAAAATGCAACGAGTGAGGCTTAAAAATTAGAGATGTGACTGGATTCTGAACTTAAGAACAAGAGCAGGAAAAGAACTTAAGTGGATGTTGTGCATGTGACTTTTTAAGAAACTTTGTCCTAAGTGTCTGAAAAGAATAGTGAGTTCTGATTGAAATCACCTTTCATTGTCTCAACTTTCTTTTCTTTGAGCCATGAATCCAAAATAGTTTTGGCTTTTCTAGGTTTATCAGAAGCGTGGCTTTTGAAATGCTTGTCATCTGAACTTTGTCAAGTGAGCTGCCTGAGAGAGTGAGCTGGATGTATGACTGACAGGAACTGTAGGAGAACACTTAAAGTGCCAGGAGCTGTGGTGGCTCGCTGAGGATCAGACCTGTTGGGTGCTGCCTGGGAGCCTCATTGGGGTATTGAGAGCTTCTGCCTGACCTTGAACACAGGGGCTGTAGTCCCAGTCCTAGGGAAGCATTATGAGAAGAATTCCTCTTTGTGAGCTTATCTCTGCATCTTAATTCTCGTTAGAATAGGAAGTAAATGAGTCCCTGTAGGAATCGGGGCAGAGGAACCCTTGAGGAAGGGGTGGGAATGACTGAGGGAAGTTCGAGGTACCACAGGAGCGGAGCAGAAGATACAGCAGCACGTTTCCTGGGGTGGTGAGTTGGTTAAGATCATTTGCAAACACAAAGCGAAGGCACTAGAGCCAAAAGCTCTAAATTGACTGTTTGCTTCCCCTTGGGCTGTGACGGTGCCTCAGCTTCTCCCTTCGGGGGTAGATTTTGAAAGAGCCGTATCTGGTTTTCAGAGGTATTGGTTTAATTTCAGAGGCAAGGAGTGATGCAGTGCTTTCCAAAGGGAAAAGTAGAAATGCCTTGGGTGAGGGCAAGGGTTAGGTGCATGTGCTGCACCGAGTTAGAACACGTGTTCAAAGATGATGGACAGATACTTTTGTTTTGTTTTGGTATGTGCCCAAGCTACATAGAGATGTAATGGTCAACTGGCTTTTTATCTTTTCAGAACGTCCCATAGCTGATAATGAACGGATGCTGGATATTTTGCAGCGCTTTGGGATGCAGAGAAGTGAGGTTCGTTTCTTTCTTCGGCATGAACGCTCTCCCTGCCGGGAAGCAGGTAGGTGTCGATCTCAACTGGTTCATTTGTCTAAGTTTCATTTCCTTCCTCCAGGTTAACAGCTTCCGTATGTTATTTATTAATGTTGGTATTCAGTATGGTGTTGCAGCCCATTTTGGTTTGACTGTTCTTCTCTTATGAATAGAGAATGCTAGTAACAGAAAACTTGTTCATTTTAGTAAGTACTTCATCTTCCCTTTTCAGATCTGGGGATGTTAAAACCAAATTAAAACTTTTGCAGGTTTTCTAGAGCTGGTCATCACCAAAGCATCCAAGTGCATCCTGGGTTAAATGTATTAGCCACAGCTAAATATCTAGGGATCTATGATAATATCTTCTTTTAAATCTAGTAACTGAACTGTTTTCCAGTATTGTAATGTATTATTTGGGCTTAAGATGTTTCACCTGGATAATTACCAGGGTGGTAAACTTGGCATACGTTGTACAAGATAGGGTTCTTCGATGATTCTCCACAGTCTACACATATGTATTAGTTTCAGTAATAGCATTAAATGAACTACCTAGTCAAGTTCTCTGAGAATATGGTATCTGTGCATTCTACACCTAAATGTGAAACCTATTAAGAAAATTACTTTTTGCTTTTCAAGGTTTTTTTTGTACATCCCATTTTAATCTCTTTAGAATCCTCTCGGATTCACCACAACATCTAAATGCTGGTTTAAAGTCACCAGTCCAAATGACTCTTTTTGAATTAACGAGTTGTCATTTGCATATGGCAACGTATTTTTGTGACTATGCATCTGTAATGCAGACTTACTAGGGGCCAACTGCTTGTGGACCATGGGAGAAATACTGGAATAGCATACTATTGGTTAAGCTTTTTTTGGTTAGTCTGTTTTTAAACAGTCCTATTTTTTAAAAAATAAATGTTGACATTCAACAGCAACCTCTTTGTAACTGATGACACAAAACATTTTAAGTTTCTCTTAGCGGTAAGCACATGGGAAGAAACAGGTGTGCAAGTTCTAAACCCAGATGATTGTACTCTTTCTCCTTTTGTATTGAATGCTGCGTCTGAAGGGAGAAGAAAAATCCTAAAATACCTTACCATCTTTGATTATTCCTGTATTTCCTGTATTTCTATATAGGGACTGGACAAAGGTCTCAAGATCCAGCCTTAAAAAGAAATGGTGTGAAAGTGCCTGGTGAGCGAAGAATAGAGAATGGAGTAAGTGCCTGGTGCAATGGCCAGTATAGTGAAAATGGAGGCTGCCCTTCCTTTGAGATACTGGTGCAAATCCTGTCCTGAAAACAAAGAGACTCTTTTGGAGAGATTGCTAATGACTGCTTTAAAATAGACAGAAGGCCTCTAAAAGTTATCACCCTTGCTTTCAGTTTTTAAGATCTCTCTGAGATACATTGGCTGCCATATCTGTGTTTGTATGGGTGATCTCAGAGCAGTAAATTCAGTATACTTTCCCTTCTCTACTCCCACTGAAAAGTGTAGCTCATTTTTCTTCCTTCAGTTCACTGATTATTTTCACACTCAGTTTTGTGTCAGAGATCCTTTAGTTCCAGATTTCAAGTTGAGAGCAGTTAGCATTTTGGCATTGAATCCATTGTCTGTCATTTAGTCATGCTCCAGAAGATATAATTACAGATATAAGATTGAATCTAGATTCAGGAAAAGTGTGAATAGATAACTAGCGTAATAATAGTCCTATCTTTGAAGGTGGTGGGGATTTTTTCCACCACTATATTTAAACTTTCCATTTTCTTCAACTTACGTTGAAGTGCTTTGAATTGCAGCGATACACCTACAACCACAGATCCATCCTGCCATGTGCTGAACATTCTAGGCTCAGTCAGTCAAAGCTGATTCATGCTGAACTTAATTATAAAGGGCTCAGGAACACCTCTTTTAAAATGCTTCTGGGATTTTGCTAGAAATATTAATTTTTCAAGAGATGTCAGCTTGTGTGTTGCCGGATTGAGCTACGCATATGTATGAGCTTACAACTATTTATACTTTTACCATTGAAATATGCTATTTCTTTCTAATTTATTGGATATTCAGTTGTGGTGTTATATTTTAAAGTAACTTGATAATACTTTTCTGCAGCAGCTCTATTGAGTTGCATGCTAGCCAAATCAAAAATTCTGGACTTAGCATGCTCTGGGTTTTCTTAAACAGGTCACTGCTCCGAGGATGGATATGACACTGGCTGAACTTCAGGAGATGGCATCACGCCAGCAGCAACAAATTGAGGCTCAACAGCAAATGCTGGCTAATAAGGTGAGTTTGGAATGAGGTTGTTTACAACCAGGATCAAAGGTAGTAAGAGTCACATGAGGTGGAGGGAGGGCTGGGGATTTGGAGGTTTTTCATCTCTTATAAGCAGAGAGCACCCTTTCTTTGGCTCCCTCTTTTTAACATTGAAAGTCAACCTATACAAATATCCAGTAGTAAAACATTAAAATAATGCCAGTGATGGAAGTGAATGTATAGCTAATTAAAAGGATAGAGCATATAAAATGAATATGTTATCATTTCTCCTGGTGGCTCTGCCAGGCCTATTTGTGTTCCATGTGGTGACCAGCCATTCACGGGTTTGATCACTGAAAAACACTTTTGTCTCTGGATATAATGCTGTCCTGTAATGATATCTTGCTTTCTCCTGATAGAGTTCAATGTGCATGGTTTACTGGGGCAGCTGTCTGGAGAAGATAACATGTATGTGATAAAAGTAACTAGAGGAGTGATTTATAAAATGCTTGCTGAATGATAATTGAAAAGCTAATGAAAGTACGAAAGATGCTTCTGAGTAGTTTAGGGGAAAAAATACCCTGAATGCATCTGCAGAATGGTGGTATGAATTTCATATTTGACTTAGGTGTTGTTGGTACTCACTAGATCTGAAAATATAACAGAAAATGCTGCTTTTGACACAGAATTGTTAAATGCGAGCCCGTCCTGAAGAACGCTTGGATGTCTGGATGGATGTGTTTCCGTGCTTTTCAGATGCACACTACAGGGGAAGAAGGCTGCTCTGAGGCTCTTGTCCTGCTCCTCTTGCTCTGTCAGAAGCCATCTCACTCTCCTTTCAAGATAGCTGAGCTCTGTGCCCCCCATGTTTAGCATCTTGTTTGGTTCCCTTGGCTTTCACTATGCGTATCTTGGGACTGTTTCGAACTATGGCTTTCTAATGGTTCTGAAGCATCTGCAAAAGTGGCCTGTCAAAATAGCCAATAAAACTTCATTTCTGTTTTATAGTAAGAAGTGATATGAAGAATATGCAAATATAAATGTAAGAAATCGGGCAAGTGAGCAGAGTTTTCACTTGAACTTGAGCAGCAGAGTCAATACCTATTCTGCCCAGATTAATTTGCTATGGTAGAATGTAGCCCTCTTCTTGGTTCCAACAGAGATCAGTGTTTCATAGAGAAGAGAAGCCTTAACTTTCATAACCTTTGGCTGTTTCACTCACGGGTCATGGTAATTTGGTCTCCTAAACAGAAATAATGCTATAGTCACTATAGATATGAAACCAGAAACATTATATATATATATATATATATATATTCTCTATAAAAGGAATCATGCAAGATGGAAAAAAAAAAAAAGTTTAAGTCTGGATGCTACCTATCAGGTAGGTGTCGTCTGCCTGTGGTTTGCAGAAGAAGAGTCATGTGGGTGTCAGCCAGAGAGAATTTTTGATTTAATATTGCCTGTCTGAAGGATATCCAGGAAGGCAGGTTTGTTCCAAAGAGAGGCTTTTCATTGCCTCTTTCCTGCCTTCTGAAATCAGATGCAATATTAAAAATAGACTCTGAGGGGGAAATACACACTTTCTCTTTAGACATGAGCTGTAATAGCTATTTTTTGACATTTTCCTATGTGGGATTGACTCTAAACTAGTGCATACATTGCAGGTGCTGCCTGGCTTTCTCCAGGAGGCAAGCTCAGACTTTTGCTCCTCTTTTTTTGATTCAAAGTGCATGAGAGTCCCTGTTTCTAAAAATGACTTGTGGCTTAGGTTTTTTTGTTTTTAAGAAGTGTTGAGTTCTAATCTTAGTAAGCAATGATAGTCTTGGCTGTTAGTGGGTGCATGGGAAAGTCTCAGTAGTTCTCCTGCCACTAGAATAACCTACTGTCTCCAGAACTGGAAGCCAGTGACTGAAAGGAAGTCTCTGTGGATGATCTAGTGGTTTCTTTTAGCTCTAACCTATAGAAATCTGTATACAGAAACTGATAGCACGTTATTTTACCCTTATACTCTTGGAGAGGCAAAAGGATCACTCCACTGAGATGTTGTCTGTTGCATAAATGGGGGCCAGGTCACTAGGAAAGTTTTCTCATGTCTTGAATTCTTCTGTCTTGTGATAAGGGTGATTTTTTTTTACCAGGAAATGGCAAATTTCCAGAGCTTTGGTGTACAGTGATTCCCATCTCCAGGCTCTAGCAGAGCTAGTGAAAGTACAAAGAGTGAAAATGATCAATAGTTTATGGAATACCTTCTGTATAAAGAGTATTTAATATTGTCCAGCATGACTTACAGCTGTTTGAAGTGTGATGCGTGGCAGAGATCTGTACAGTACAAGCAGCATGGAGAAGGTAGAAAGGAAATTGTATTTAGCCAAATAATGATTAAATGAGATTGACAAATGTCATGGAACATGAATGCCAAAGTTTTTCATAGCCTTCAAAGGGTTTTGAGTAATTTCAATGATGAAGAATTTACCAAGGGCTGTGAGACATGGGTACCACCTCTGTTTCAGTCACTTCTTGTACTACAGAATGGTTATACCTGGAGGACTGTATTTGGACAGTATCATTACGTGCTTGCTCTGTTCTCTCAGACTTCCCTTTACACTCTGGGATGTCAGGATACTGGGCTAAAGCTGATTTGAGCTGCTGTGCTGATTGTTTTTCAGTTTTGAGACCGTTTCTGTCAGTAGCTTATAAGTTGATTAAAAAAAAAAATAATCTACCCTTGTCTTGACTGCAGGAGCAGCGTCTGAAATTCCTGAAACAGCAAGACCAGCGACAGCAACAGCAAGCTGCTGAACAGGAAAAACTTAAGCGATTGAAAGAAATTGCTGAGAATCAGGAAGCCAAACTCAAGAAAGTGAGAGCACTCAAAGGCCATGTGGAGCAAAAAAGACTCAGTAATGGGAAATTAGGTGAGTTGGTGATTTGAGGAAAGCAGCCTGTTATTTTTTTTTTTTAATTCGTGAAAGGTGGTTCTTGGAACTCTAAAATTTCTGATGATTTCAGTGATTCAGAGGAGGTAGTTACGATGTTCCAGGAAATGTTAATCTTGACAATTTCACATCTTGTATTTACCAAGAAAATTCCCGAATGACCTAGAACAAAATGTGTTTTTCTTACTATATTTTAAAATATCCTGTAAGGGCAACTTGTGTTTGAGCCTGCTATATCTGCTCTTTAATTACAGTGTAGATTTTTTTTTTCTTACTTTAATACCTTTGTGTACCATAGTAGCTTTTTCCATCATTGATGTTAATACCTCACACATTTAGTGTTATTTTCTTCTTGACCTGTAACAAAGCTTGGTGTGATACCCACGTTGCCTCTTATGCAAGAGCTAACTTAACGGCCAAACTGGCCGAGTATTTTCTTTTTAATTATGGAAATCCGACTACTGCCTGCTTGCTGCAGTACTAGTTGGGTGCTTGCAGTTCAGCATGTTGATGTAACATAATTTATTTCAGACCTCATATCAACACACATTCTCCTGCCTACCTTTTCTTCCTCTATACATATTGCACAGAACTTGTCACCTCCAGCTGGACTCAAATGAAAACATGTATTGTTCTATTAGGAAGTATGGTGCTTTACAGATAAAGCAAAAGTGTTTTTCTGTGGGGAGAATGTGTTTTCTGTTTGGGTTCTGTTGCTCAAAATAAACATCGGTTTGAAGGAATACAAGGATGGTAGAGTAATACAAGCTCTCAAAGCATGTGTGCCTGCTTCCCTGCACGCTCCCCAGCAGGTCTGGTCTCAGTATTTGCTTGAACTCTTTCTGATTCCTTAAACTTTGTTCTATAACGCAGCAGTTTTGGCAGTGGGAGCAGCTGACGGCAGCTGTTTGTAAGACCCTAAAAAGCCCTCCGAGTCTTTGTTTAATATAACAGCTCAAGTGTTTTGTCATTGAGTTCCTGTGACCTAAATTCATAGTTTTAAGTATCTTAAATATGCCTTGTGGTTGAGTGAGTGTCTTCTTGTGGAATTCAGCATGAAGTGAGTTTAGGTTTCTACAGATGAAATTCAGCCCTGTAACGTGGCTTGCTTTCTTTCCATACTTCAGAAAGCGAAGTATGTTCTTTTTTCGTTCCCCATTAGTGCTCTAAGTAGACCCCATTTATATAATCTCGCCCGTGCGTTTGCTTTGACAAATGCTTCAAGGAAGAGCTGGTTTGACAGGGAGGGTGAGTTTGCGACCGCCTCTGTGCAGCCGGCGCTGCTCCCTGGCCCCTTCGCCGCCTCCTGGGCCGCAGCCCACGCTGGGCTGTTTCTCAGGGCAGCTATTGTGCTCTCTCATCCTCTGCAGTGGAGGAGATTGAACAGATGAACAGCCTGTTCCAGCAGAAGCAGCGCGAGCTGGTGCTGGCGGTGTCAAAAGTAGAGGAACTCACCAGGCAACTGGAGATGCTGAAGAACGGCCGGATTGACGGTTACCACGACAACCAGTCCGCCGTAGCTGAGCTCGACCGCCTGTACAAGGAGCTGCAGGTAACGATGCAAAGCCGGCTTGTGAGCCAGGGCTAAAAGTTAGTTGGGTCATTTCTTGCCTTGTTTGAATGAAATCCTGTTGCTCCTGTTCCCGGCAGAGCTGCGTGGCTGCCTGCGTGCTGAGGGGAGGGGGCCAGCTGTGCAGGGTTCTAGGTGAACAGGCGAAGGAGCACGCAGTGTTTATACCTTTCCTTTCTGCAAAATTTGGAGACTAACCAACATATTCTCCCGAGAAAATAATCTGAGTTTGCCAGGATGACTTGACTTTTTAGAAGGCTTTTTTCTTTGTAACTGTTTCCTGTCCCCCATCCTGAAAGTTAATTTGTTTTGATTTTTGTTGTTTTCTCTTTCTCCCCACCCCCCCCACTTTGTGAATTTATTCAGTTGAGGAACAAACTGAACCAGGAGCAGAATGCCAAGCTGCAGCAACAGAGGGAGTGTTTGAACAAGCGCAACTCGGAGGTGGCAGTCATGGACAAGCGTGTTAATGAGCTGCGAGAACGCCTGTGGAAGAAAAAGGCAGCTCTGCAACAGAAAGAGAACTTACCAGTAAGTGTGGGATATTTAATAACAATTAATTTCATTTGTGGCTCATACAGTCTGAAGTAAAAATGTGGTTGTAGGGCGGGCTGCTCGGATGCTAGACTTGTATTTATCCATACATGGTGATAGTCTTGTATTTTTCATGGTACGCTGGTGTTAACCTACTTACTCTATCTTTTTCTACTTGTTTTATCCTTCTTGATTTCTGTTTCAAACTCTGATAGATGGGTACTGCACCATAACATTATTTAAATTTTCTTTCTCTTTTTTTTTTCCCCTACTCCGAAGGTTTCTTCAGATGGGAATTTATCCCAGCCAGTGGCTTCTGCTCCAAGTCGAGTGGCAGCAGTAGGTCCTTATATCCAGTCCTCTACTATGCCACGTATTGCTTCCAGACCTGAACTTTTGGTGAAACCAGCATTTTCAGATGGGACACAAGCTTTGCAAGTACCTGATGGTCCACTGAAAACACAAACTCTGCCCAACATGAGAGGTGGGAGCAGTTCACAAGCTAAGGTTCCGGCAGGTAACAGCTTACAATTAATATTTCTTATCCAGAAATGTTGTGTTTTCTTAACTACTAGCTCTGTCATTTTTTTTTTTAAAGAAAAGTATTATTTGAGATGTCAGTCTTGCTGCTTGCAACTTTCCTGCCCTAGTGAATATATATTATAAGCACTGAAATTATATGATTCCGTGTGTTATAAACTTAGGCTCTTTAGTGAGCAATTTGAGTTGTTTTACAGCCTTAAAACTTCACTCATTTGTTAGCATTTGGGTAAAACAACTGCTTTCCTAGAGAGATAGTATCTCATACTTTACCAGACTGAAACTTTTTGCCTGCTGCTTATCACTACTCTTTGAATGTAATATTACTTATTTTAATAGATGACTTAGAATTTAATAGAGATAATTTAGTGAAATATTGAAACTAACAGCAAGTTTCAAGTGTTGTTGTAGCTATTTTTGAATCAGGCTGGACATCTACTCCAGAAAATGTAAAAATCTGCTTTAATGCACTGCCTGTGTGCACACTGAACATACAAATGATTTTTCTAATATTTTGTATATCACAGCAGGATCTATTTCTGCTTTAATGCATCCCTTCTTACCATCCTGTCACTTTTATTTTACTGTAAATATCCAAGGGAAGTTTCTTGCTAACTGGAAAGAAGCCAGTCTAGAAGTTTTTTTTTGAATGATGGTAAGTGCAAATGTGCAAGGACAAATAGTTTTGCTGCTCCTTTGATAGTTGTTTCTGAGCTTGGTTTTGCTTTCTCTTTATAAAACAGTATGAATAAATAAAACAAATGAACAAAAACCGAAAGTGATAAAATTTGTAGCGGTTCACCTGGATATGATACTTGTGCACTGTTTAGACCTGACTCTTACCGAAAAACCTACCTGTAGTAAGACCGCAGAAACATTATTTTAGCTTAATCTGTTCCACTTGTTCTTTCCTAGGTTCTGTAGTTCCCAGTGCAAAACCTCCCCCATCTGCCACTGACTGGAGTAGTTCAAATGCCGACAATCATATTGGTCAGGGTTCAGCCTTGACTTCAGGAAAAGGAATTGTGACTAGTGAAGGACAAGGTATGTTCTTATGTGCTTGGCTAATCTTAAAATATGGAGAATCTAGTTAATGGTGTCAGTCTCTAAACGCTTCAGTAAATATGTAGAATTCATTTGAGAACACACACAAAAATTAAAGAACATTGCCATATGAGCTTTAGTATGGTGTTGCAGAGATTTTTTTCATTTCAGGTGGTGAAGCAGATACTAATGCCTTAAAACATGCTCCTGTTCAGTTTGCAAGAGACAACATTTGACAGGCCCTTGGGTCCTTAGCGCAGGGGAAGGATGGATACAAAAAACATCCCAAGTCTTGAGTATTGCACAGAACAGGACTCTTATTCCTACAGTTGTGTTGTTCCTTTTTAAAGTCTTCCCCTCTCTCTCTGTAACAGCAGCTGAAGGAGAAAATTTTTTACGAGACAAAGAGAAGAAAGTGCGTCCATTCTCAATGTTTGATTCTGTGGACCAGTCTGCTGGGCTCGGCACGCTGAGAAAGAACCAGAGCAGTGAAGATCTCCTGCGAGAAGCACAGGTGTGCAGGAAACTTGAGTTACTGCGTTCCATCTGACAGGGATTACTACACAGCTCTTCAGATGTTACTGTCAGGAAACTCTTGGAGAAGTACCTAGGTCTTCTTTTAAAAGACTACTTATAAGGGAAAAAAGTATTCTAGGCTTTTAATGGTGGTTGGGAACTCAGTCATTCCCTAAAGTCACTGTGGTGAAAATCTACATTTTGACTGAATACAAAGAAATAGCTGTGTTATTTGTACTAGTGTGTATGCATACACTTTCCCCCCCACAAATCCCCCAACGATTACATGCACAGAGGCATTTGCATGGGTCTTTAAAAATTTACACACTCATTTCACTGTTTAGTGCAGCAACATCCTTCAGACACTTGGCTGCAGCAAGCTGCCCACCTAAACCTTGTCACGAGGGCATGGTTGAGCAGGTAGGGGTGAAGTAACATAGAAGAACCAGGGATAAGTGCTCCGCTGGAAAAGAAGCTTCTTGCTTCCAGATGCTGCTAAGTGCCTCTGCCATCTCCAGAGAAATTACTGTGCACTGCCATTGCTTGATGTTTTAAACAGAACTGCTACAGAAAGAATTGAAGAGAATGGGTTCTAAGTGTAAACAACTATGGTGATAAAATGTTTCAAGAAGTCTCTTCATGTTTCCAATGATGACGTGAACAGTATTGCAACAGCAGTAGAAATGCGAGATACTCTACCTTTCTTTGAGAATCTTGGGTCCTTCACAGCAGAACTCCTGGAACATATTTTGCTGTTTAATGTTAATTAACTCTTTTTGTGTCTTTCAGGCAGCCAATAAAAATGTAACAAAGGTACCACCACCTGTCCCCACTAAACCAAAACAGATAAACTTGCCTTACTTTGGTCAAGCCAGTCATCTGCAACCTTCTGATACAAAGCTTGATGGAAACCTGCAGAAGCTGCCTTTGGCTGTTGTGACTATGGGGAACAAACAAAAACCAGTGGCACAGCAGCCTTCCAATCCTCCTCAGCAGATCCAGCAAAGAATTTCTGTACCTCCTGTGGGTCCTTCCTCTGGCCAGGATCAAATTCTTCCCTCCTCCAAACAGGAGAGTCCCCCAGCAGCTGCCGTGAGACCTTTTACCCCTCAGCCGTCCAAAGAGGCCTCACTCCCACCGTTTCGAAAGCCTCAAACTGTGGCTGCAAGTTCAATTTACAGCATGTACACGCAACAGCAGACTCCTGGGAAGAACTTCCAGCAGGCAGTGCAGAGCGCTTTGACAAGGGCACAGACCAGAGCACCGCACTTCCCAAGCGGTAAGTATGTGGTTCTCTACCTCTCTTCTGTCTTAAAAAACCTCAGATAGATCACAGATCTACTTTCCACCTTATCTGTGGGTATAAAACTGTTCCTCAAGGGAATTAAGCAGGTTAGTGCAGCAGTAAGAATCTTAGGTGGATTTTACATGCTATATATCAGTGTTAACAAAAAGTGCAAATATTTGTCTTGCTTTTGCAAGATAACTAACAGTAAACTTGGTTACCAGATTGGTTCTGTTCAGTTGTCATATTGTTGTGCTCCTTTGCCCTATGTAGGTGAATTGGATTGCGTGCTCTTTTTAGGTTTGTTGATCAAATATTCACACTTGTTTTTTTCCCCACCCCTCTCTGCAGTGTATGGCAAGCCTGTGATGGCAGGAGCCGGTGTACAGAATCAGCTGCCACAGACGGAGAATGTCTACTCAAACCTCCAAAGCAAGCCAGGCAGTCCAGAACCTGAGATGGAAACAACAGCTTCTGCTCATGAGAATCACGAAACAGAGCGAATACCCCGTCCTCTTAGCCCAACCAAATTGCTGCCGTTCTTGTCCAACCCGTACCGCAACCAGAGCGATGCTGATCTGGAAGCACTACGGAAAAAGCTGTCCAATGCGCCCAGACCACTGAAGAAACGTAGCTCCATTACTGAGCCAGAAGGACCTAATGGGCCTAATATTCAGAAGCTGTTGTATCAGAGGACCACTCTGGCTGCAATGGAGACTATCTCAGCTCCATCACATCCCTCCAAACAGACGGCATCAGCAGCCAGTCCTGAAAGCCCAGTGGAGATCCCAAATCCTTATCTAAGTGCAGAATCGGAGAAAGAAACAGCTGCTTCTATGCCAGAACCAGCCATCGCTGAGGAACCAGAGAACACACCAGCAGATCAGAGCGAAGCTGTTCTTCCCTCCATAGCTTTGGACACTGTACCTGAGGGAGTATCAGATGGTGATGAACTCACACAGCTGAAAATGGAAGAACCAAGCCTAGAAGCTTCACTGCCACTGGAGGTATACATGGAAGAATATCCTCCATACCCACCACCCCCCTATCCATCAGGGGAACCAGAGAGTTTGGGAGAGGACTCACTCAATATGAGGCCTCCTGAAGTTACTGGACAGTTTTCCTTGCCTCCTGTAAGTACGAGTTAGCCTACAACTTGGGTGCCCTGTTAATAAGACATCTGAAGCTCTGCCATAAATCCTGTGTGTTGTATTGCTGAGCTTTAGCAGATGCAGGAGAACAGTCACACAAATAGGCTGGAAGTCTCTCTGTGGGTATCTGTTCTATTTGTGTGATGCTCTTATCTCCAGAGTGAACGACAGTAATGAAAAGTCTGTCTCTAGAATGAATGACATGGTAAATTTGAAATGGCATTGGATACGTAAACAGTAAAACTCTTTTGGGCTGTAAAGAACATTCCTTATAGAAGTCTGCCTACTACACCCAAACTACACTTCCTTCTTAAAAGAAATAAAAAGTGTTTTTGAGGCACAGATTCAGATTTCACAAGCATTTCCCACTGTTGCTGATATGAGTTGGAAACTAATTATCTTAATCCTGGATTGCGTTTGTTTATCCAAAAGTGCCTTGCTTGAAAAATACGGAGAAACAGACTTCTTTATTTTCTGCTTTAAAAACTCATTTATAGACATCAACTGCATGTACTTCTTCTTCTGAAATGTTTACTGAATTTCTGTTTGGAACCTGATTTAACATCAGTCAGTTTTCAAGTTGCATCAAAATGGAGTCTCTTTGGGCTAAGGGTAGGCAGGGTTTTACCATCTTGTTTGTTTTGAAACTTAGTTTGTGTGCGGGGTACGGTGGTATCTCACTGTTGTAGAACAGAAATGCTGACTGGTTTCAGTTCCTCAAGTAGTTTCTTTTAAAACCTATCATGAATTTTAGTAACTTGATACATGAAAGTGTTTTTTCTTCCGTCACTTCAGTGCATAGGAATTAAAAGTTTTAAATGTGCTTTTTAATGTTGTAATTTCTACATGAAGTAGTCATTGCGTGATTTCATGCTTTGTCCTTGCTCCCTTTTACAAGGAAACTTGAGCAGTAGGATTTCCTAAAATGTAAGAACTCATTTCTTGTTGGTTTTGTAATAATTCTGTGACTGAAGAGAAGAAACCGGCCCGATTTTTTTTATTTCATATTTAAATACTTGCGTTGTGCTGACAGGCTCTTTAAAGAGCCTGTACTTTTGCCTGTTGATTTATCTATAATATCAAAAGAGTATTTTTTGGGAATCTGCTCTTATATCTTCACATTTGCTCTTTCAAAACATGAGTCATTTCTATTCATCTTTGCTTGGACATCTGTCAGAAATCTCCATCCCCTTGTGAATAGTGTTTGTTTGGTGCTGTGCAGCCAGCTGGGGAGAGCACTGAGCTAATACATGCGTGTTCCCTACAGGAAAGAGTACAAACTCAGCTATAGAAATACTTGGTTTCCAGTATCTCTGGGAGCATCTAAAGCGTTTCTGCACTTGGTTCTATATTCTTTCCAAAACTGTTTTCCATAACTGTTTATGTTCCTGCTAAATTTCCTATTTCATGAAGTGTACTGCTTGGTTTGTGTAACAGCTTTGAGAGTTAATGCTGAAGTGGTCTGAATTAAAAAAAAGCTCTTTTTTTTTTGCCTGATCTTGAGGAATTATGGAGTTTATTGTTTTGCTGATGTGTTTGATCAAGGTGACTTTTGTATTTCAGTTGATTAGTGACCTTGTTTAGATATAAAGGCAGAGATCTTTCATAATGTGTGTAACCTACTATATTCCTAATGTGACAGGGCACTGGTAGAAAATAGTCTAAATTTCATATTAAACAGTCTTAATTGGTCATTTCTGCTGTCATTCCCAAATATGCAATTTTATATTCTTGTTCCTCCTAGGAAAAAAATGCCTGTAACTTGTTACCTTTTCACAGGGGAAGAGGACAAACTTGCGTAAAACTGGCTCTGAGAGAATTGGGCATGGAATGAGAGTGAAATTCAATCCCCTTGCGTTGCTTCTGGATTCATCTTTGGAAGGGGAGTTTGACCTAGTGCAGAGAATAATTTATGAGGTACGAACGCAAACTTGTAAGAGAGGGAATAGCTATCCTGGTTCAAACTGGGAAGTTGAAGCTTTTCTGGGCTGAGGAAGCTAAAAATAATAGTCCACAACTAAATCTGCACTTGAGAAGTCCTAGCTGCACATGGCCACTTGGATGCTGATTTTAAGCGTGTTAAATCCATGCTGGGTATTTAGCATCAAGGCTACAAATTTGCAGGACTTTTTCCTAATTTTTTATGTAGCGTTTCATCCCCTATCTGGCATATTATCAGGTAATTTGATAAGTAAAATCCATGCCAGTTTTGCTTACAGTTTAAATAGGCTTTGTCATACATGCCTTTAATAAGTTATCAAGATAGTATTTCTCTGAAGTGTTTTAGGTTCTCACTATTAAAGAGAGGCTGCAAGCTTGTTGTGAGTTTTCTCGCAAGAGTTACTGCTGTAGTTTTCTGCCTGTTGCTTGTGTCCTTAGAAATATGGCTGAAAATCATATTCCAGAATAAGAAAACTAATTTTTATGCGTGAAGAGATGTTTATTGTCAGGTGTTTCACCACAACGTGCATGGCTTCTTTTCTGACTGAACAGGTTGAAGACCCTAGCATGCCCAACGATGAAGGGATTACTGCGCTGCACAACGCTGTGTGTGCTGGGCACACGGAAATCGTGAAGTTCCTGGTGCAATTTGGTGTGAACGTGAATGCTGCAGATAGTGATGGATGGTAAGGCTTTCATTAAATGGTACCTTACAGGTGTTTGTCACAAGAGACCTATGATTGGCTGCTACGGGTCCCTCAGAAGGTCCCTCACTTTGCTCCTATAGAGCTGGCAGTGACTTTTCCACAGCAGAGCAACAGCTCTGTGGGGGATCATATGGGAACATGCAGAGGAGAAAATAACAAAATTATACTGATGTTCCGTGTATGGAAAAAGTGTGAGTGTGGGTACAGTTGTCAGGAAATCACTCTGTTCCTTTGAGATATTGAAGACAGTTTATGCATAATGGGCCATTTGCTGAAATTCTTCTCTGTGAGACAGCCAATAGTTTACATGTGCTATGGGCAGTATGTAGCCCTGCAAAATTCTCCTCTTCTTTGTCCAATGGTCAGACAACTTAAGAAAAAGAAAAGCAACACCCCCCAAACAACAACAAAAACCCCACAAAAGCAAAACAAACCCACCAAAACCAAAATAAAGCAGAAAAACACAACCTATGAACTAGTCTTGCAACTGATAATGGGTTACAAATCCTTCTTACAGGTAGCTGTGGAACTTATTTGGAAAAGGCTGGCGTAGGGGTCAGTGATTTTACTGTTACTTCTGCCTGTAACAGAAGTGTCTAAGGCCTCAGCCTGAATAAAGATGCTTGTGGTCCCTAAGCTCAGTAGTTATCCCAATTACCTGCACTTGTCAGCAAGTCAAGTCTTGAAGTGATTGTCTGGATGATAAGAGACATGATGTGAGGAGGATTTCTGAGTGTGTTTTTAATATTGATTTATTTTTTAATTTTTATTGTCTTAGTGTTCTTAAAATGTTAATGGATTATAAAGATGTAGCATAACTAGAGATCCATATGGAAACCTAGACTTAGGGTTCAAGCAGCTCTTGGTAATGCCTGTTATCTGAGAAAAGCAATTGTTATTGACATCCTGGGTTAAGTGCTTCTGGTGGGAACCCTTCATGACACAGTGTGGGTTGCTGGAAGTCACACATAAAAGTGGTTTGCTCCCAGGAGTCAGTAAGCACTGCTACAAGCAGTATAAGTAACGTGTCATCTTTTTCTTCTTGGCTTGCAGGACCCCGTTACACTGTGCAGCATCGTGCAATAACGTGCAGGTGTGCAAGTTCCTGGTGGAGTCAGGTGCAGCTGTGTTTGCCATGACCTACAGTGACATGCAGACAGCTGCAGACAAGTGTGAGGAAATGGAGGAAGGCTACACCCAGTGCTCCCAGTTCTTATATGGTAGGTGATGACAGCTGAGTTCTGGAGCATGCTAGGGACTCAGCGGGCACTTTTTGTATTTTTGGATGGAGTGGTGAGTTGCATGCTTAAGGTGTATGCCCATGCCTTGGGTGCCTCTTGGAAAGAGAGAGGTTTTAGCCAGCTGCTAGTCACAGAATGAGGTCCAGCAAGACTAACTTCATAATATTCAACCTATAGAGAAAATCTGAGGAACAAAAGATTTCCCTACATTAAAAACCTTTAAATGAGTTAGGTTTGTGCATTGAAAAATACATTAGTGTGAGGTGAGGATCAGGTGAATCTTACACAGGTTTACGTGAAACCAAAAGTCGTATGGGTATCTCAGTAGACAGTTCATATCTGTTACCTGGTGTCTTTAAATGAAGATTATTTTCTAATGTTCTAATTCAGAACCAAGAAAGGTATTGCCAAGTTTGTCTTAATAGAGCTTAGTAAGCACTGAATTTGACTTTATCTTTCTGGCCTTTTTCTCCTCTTGTATTTAAAAAGAAATCCCATATTAAATTTAGTTTCCCTGTAGTCTTACAATTTGAATCAAATCTATCTTTTAACGGAAAGAATGAATTCCCTCTGGGGTGCAATGACTATTAGTCATGAGGTTTTAAAGTACTTGACTGCATGTTTTGTACGTAGTTCTTGTCCCTTAGGCACCTAGTAGCTGGAGTGTCATCTACCTGCAGGAGGCTAGAGTAATAGCAGTGTAAAAAGCTGTAATACTGCTTTTCCGTTTTTGTGGAACATGCAAGATGTGAGTTTCTAACAGCTGCTCAGCCAGCATATTTCAAAATAATCTCCTCACTGAGCTTGAAAAGTACATCTCTTGGTGCCAAGTGTATGATTTTCTCTATGAAGGGAGGAAACCTGTTTAACTAGCATCAAAATCTGTGGACTAAGCAAAATTGCATTTAGTTTTCTATCCAGTAGGATTCAGTATTTTAAAATGGAATAATTCACTAGGAGAAAGTTTGTGTTACGGTTGATTAAGGTACCTTTTCCAGTTTGCTGCTTAGAAACTGAGGAATGTGTATAGAAAGAATAGTATTTTGTATTTGGCTACAGCTGTAAAATGAGCAAGTTCTAAACATCTGCAAGACGTAGGCATGTACTCCAAAACACCTTGATCCAGATGCAGTTTAACAGAACTGTGTTTCTGAAGTCAGTGTTTAAAAATTAGAGTACAGCACTCTTTCCAACTTGTCACCCCGTTTTCCCTCCTGGCTGTTCCTTGCCCTGTCGCCTTTCCGTCGTCGTATTGAGCTGCTCTGTGCTTTTAACATTGCAGGAGTCCAGGAGAAAATGGGGATTATGAACAAAGGAGTGATTTATGGACTCTGGGATTATGAGGCTCAAAATGATGATGAGCTTTCAATGAAAGAGGGAGACTGCATGACAATCCTGCGCCGGGAAGATGAAGATGAAATTGAGTGGTGGTGGGCACGGCTGAATGACAAGGAAGGCTACGTTCCCCGCAACCTCCTAGGGGTGAGTCCTTAATATTTCCAGAGTCAAAAAAACCCACCCTGATATGTGGAGTATATGCAGCATTATTCTCATGCATCTTGGCTGGGTGCAATTTCAAAAGTCAAGAGGAAGGAGTGGATGTTCTCCACTTATTCCTTTGGGGAGTTGAACACCTTGGCAGAGTGGGTTAATGCCCTCTGTCTAGATACCTAACATAGATTATATTAATGGGTAGATAAAAGAGCAGCATGTATCACTACCCTGCTATATGTAACAGGTTCTAATAGAACCTTATTTTACCATCTTAGGAAAAAAAACAAAACAAAACCAAACCCACCCAAAACTTTTATCGGAACGGGATGTGTGCATAAGGTTTTGTTGAGCATGTGAACAGAACAAGGTTTCCCTTTTTTAAGAATATGATACACTAGCACAAAGGGCCTTAAACTAAACCTGTATGAAGAATGAGTCATGAGTCCTTCCCTGTCCTGGTGTACACAGTGCACCTTGTGATGTGAGATGGTTTCACAGAGTTTAAAGACAAACACTGCAAAATTCTATGGCTATCTTTTGCTAGTGTTGAAAGAGAGATCGTGTTGCCAAATAAAGGCAGATCTTTTTCTCCTGTGCTCTTTAATTAATATTTAACAATATGTCAAAGGCCTTTAATTGATGACCGCTCCTTTCCTCATCATGTTCTGTACTACCTTTTTATTAAAATCAACTGTGTACAAATAATACATATTTTCAATTATGTCCCCACGCTTCTCCTCATGGCTGAGTTGCTAGAAAACTATAGCAGATGGACATGTATAAAAAATTCCATTAAGCTTTTTCATACATATTTAGTTGCCCTGCTGCTGGAGATAAGAGGTTCTGCCAGTGCTAAAGATTAACTGCTGTGAATTTTAGCCGATTTGATGTATGATGCTTGAAAGAGGCTGAACCTCCTTCCTCATGCAGATAATCCTTACTCTTAAACTGGTTAGGTGTTGCAGAGCGACTCTATCTAATGCAAAATCAGTTTTAATTTCTGTATGACTTTCAGGTCAGGCCTGCCCACAATGTACTGTCAAATTCTCCCTAACGTAGTATTTCTGCTCAGTTTTCTCCTTTCCAGTCATGAACGTTTCTAAATTGAGAGCAGCCATCAGCCCTGTACAACATGGTCAGAAATGGCAGCTTGTGGGTTGTTTGGGTTTTTTTTTTCCCTGCCCCAGGGTGAATTAGGCACTTGCTACTGCTTCATTCGCTTGTGCACTCAGCCTGAGCACAGATGTGTAAGAACACAAGGAGTATCTGTGCTTCTGGAATAAAAAGCACAAGGCAACACAGCTTAGAATGGGGGTCCTGATTCATCCTTCTAAGCACAGCACAATCCAAACAAGCTTTGGGGAAAACTACCCAAGACCGATATTAACTGTTACTCTCTTGTATCTGTTCTGTTATGCTACTTAGGGCTACCAAAGCATTTTGTGGTTATTCTCAGAAGCAATTAGTGGACTCCTAATATAGCAGCTCAAATCTAGGCTAAGATATTCAGCACAGAGGAAGATATTTGGTAGTTTGGTATATTCTTAAGTTATTTTTATCATAGCAGCTTTATCTTTTTGCAGTTAGGTGTGCTGAATAAAAACCAGGATGACATTATCTGCATCCGTACTCTGCCCTTCTTAGTGACTCACTAGCTCCCTGAGTTGTGTGAGCACTCTAAAACTGAATGCAAATAAGATGATACTGTCAAAATACTGACTTTTAATACCAAATGAAATAATCTGAACACTATCAGGTGGTGTGCTACTTTAACTGACTGACTTCATCTTTGCTAGTGGTGAAGTCGTAGCAGGCTGAGACAAACCTTGTGGGTGAAGTTGTTGGTCTTCCCTTAATCATTAGCTGACCACGGAAGAAAAGAAAGCCAGAGCCTGGCTGAAGAGAGAAGAGGGCATGTTTAAAGCGAACTTTAGCTGAAACAACCCACAATGCAGACACCATTTAGAGCATGGAGGATTCATCTTTCCTAATTGTATGAAGTGGATCCTTCTATTGTTATATGCCAGTGGCCATGCTTTGCAGGACCGTGGTTGTTCCCAAAGCCCTTTACAAGTGGGATCCAAGGAGCCAAGCATCCCAGCACGGCTGTGTTGAGCTGTCCCCCATCCATCGTCACCCTGCAGCTGAGTCTGTCTCTGGACCTCTCTGTGTGCAGACAGAATGTGTGAGCAGCACAGAGCTTGGGGGCCAAAAAGTGGCAGCTACTGATTTACTGCTGGGCAGTCAAATGAATTTATCTGGCCACCCACTATCCACAGCTCCTACAGTGCCAGGGTTCTTATGCACCCAGATGTTTCCTGTCAAGGCTGATAGGCATTAAGAGAAAGCAAACCAGAATTACCTCTCTATTTCTTTTATAAATCAGGGAAAAAATCCTCTAGTTCATTGATCACAAAAGTCTCTTAACTTACAAAGCCCCATGCTTTCCCTAGCCCACCCAGCTGAGTAGAGCTGAAGGTACTGAATTACTTTTCAGTGCCAGCCTTTTGTACTGACATGGTTAGTATTTTTTAAGCTTGCCTAAGGATGCCTAATTTATATTTGTTAGTGCTCTGGGTGTTTTTAATAGCCATACTTTGGTACTAGAGATTACATTAGAATTGTATTGCCAAATAGTGGGTTTTCTTTTTTTCTTTTTCCTTTTATAAAAGTAACCTTTTAAAGCACTAAAATTTAAAATCTTATTTCTGTTTTACCCTTAGCTGTATCCAAGGATTAAACCTAGACAAAGAAGCTTGGCATGAAGTAGCACAGAAGCCAGATTCTTGAAGTACTAATCATGGAAGACTTACAAAAAAAAAATCATTTTGTGTGGTTTCCAGTATCACGAGACTGGTTTCAATGACAATGTAATTTGAAAGCTATGAAGAATGTGCTTTGAAAACAAATGAAGGATTGATGCATTAGCAAATGGATGAGGGCATTGTACAAGATGAAATAATGCTTACAAGCAAATGAAATTCTGCTGCCATTGGTCTAAGCAAGCCATTATGTTCAAGTACCCACTGTGATTTCTTCAAAAGCAGCAGAAAAGAATTTCACGTTTTTCTGCATTAAATACAAGGACTTTTTCACTTTACCATTGAAGGAATCATCGTGAAACAGACAACTTGGCTTCGTCCAAATTTATCGTGAGTTTTTTTCCAGATGGGAGAAATTAAAAGTATGTGCGCAGCACCCAAATGCTTATTGCTGGAAGCAGAATGTTTGTTGAAGAAGCATCTGAACAGTGACAGCCACGTGACCAATCCATTAAGCAATAACTTTAAAAAATGCTGTAGCATCTTAGGAATTCCATATATTCAAAATATTATGTGCTGTAACAGACAATGTAGTTTTAGATTCCTCTTTTTACAAAGGGTCTCATGTATTTATTGTATTTTGTACTTTGAAAACTAAATGTAGAAACTTTCTGTAGTCCACGACAACTTACTTGTTTCTACTCAACTGTGATACCACTCAACTTCTCTCTCCTCTTAAGCTTTAACTCTGAGTATTTTAGTGTCAATTTTTTATTGAACCATCTGAAAATCTTAACAGCAAAACATGCTGCTTTCCTATATCATGCTGACATTCACCTACTTTCTGTATTAAATTGAACCTTTCCTCCCCTGTTTGTTCAAGACCATCTGCATTTAAAATTGAGCCAAATCTCTTAGTTGCATATAGCCTTTGTAAACCTGAAAAGCTAAGGAACATACTTAAGAAAAAAACTTGGTACAAGTATATTCCTAATAAAGCCTTTCCCATGGAACTATCCTTTATATCTGTCTGTTTGGGAATAATCATTTGATAATGTACAATATTTAATATCTTTATTTAGTGAAGTGTCTCACTGCCTCACCCTTCAGCCTCATGTTTTTCTGCTTTTTGAAAAGGTGCCTATAAATACACAAATTGTTGGTAGGAAGGAGGACACAATTCCTTAGGTAAGTAAACTTAAGTAGTGAAAACTCTTGGAAGCAGCAGTCTGCTTATGTTCATAGCCTCATGATATTAATAGGTTGGCTATGGGGTATATAGTATCAACTACCTGTCTTGGAAACCTTTGCTTTTTTAAGCATTAATCTTCTACAGTATCAGATAAAGTATCAGACTATTTAGCATTTCATCAGCTGACATACAGCCAGAGCATCTGTCAGTGCCTGGTCAGCTCCAGAATGCTGGTTTTTGCCTTTAAAAGACAACATATTCTATTCCTGACAAGAAAAACTCTGCATGTGCTCAGTGGGAGTCTAAGAAAAATGTGCTTATTTGTAAAAGGAATAGTAGTCTTGCAAACTTAAGTTCCACTATTATCTTTTTATTTAAATACTTTTCTTGTCTTTCAAAAGGAAGATAAATAAGATACAAGAAATCAAGATTCTGTCTGAAGACAGGGGCTTTCTCTTGGAAGATTCTGGTGCTAACAGCATCCTGCTCCAGGCTTTTCAGTGGTCAGGAGGCAAAGAATTGTTGGTTTGGTCAAACATACTTGCTGCTCAAATTCTTCACTGAATTTTTAACCAGAATAATTCTGTAGCTTGACAGAAAGCATACAAGGGGCCTGCATCTTTCCTAAATGCTATCCCTTTGCTAGTTTCAGATACACAGGATGGAGCAGAGCTGTTACTGAAAAAGCACCAGACTGTCAGGCTATAATGTGCTTTCTTCCAGAAGTCATGGAAAACACCTTAAATACAAAGATATTTGCAAAGCAGTATTTTCAAAATTTGACCTGAGTATTTATACTAAATTAAAGCTTTTGTAGAGAGGATATGTAGTAGCATATAAAAGACTTTCAGACCCATAACAGATTCTTCTGTTGTTGAAGTAGAACACTTTCCTTTGTATAACTGTGTGCAAAATTTGCCATGTGTATGTTAAGGCACATTAATGCTGGGATATTACTTGTATGTTTGCTTCATTGTCACCTGATCTTGCTCTTTCTGTGGTCTCTTGAGCCGATGGCAGTGGCTCAAATGACAGTAAAGCACAGCCACTGTAACGAGAGAGGAAAATGGCCCAAGGTTAACTTTAGTAGAAATACCTGTAGGAAGTTATTTCTAGCATAAGGAAGAAAGTCTCTTGTTAGTGAAATAATTTTAGGGTCTTTCCTGAATGATTTAAATATATAACTCATTTAAGTCAGAAGAGTTTGGGGATGATTTTGCACATTGCTCATTTAGGTCTGGAAATGTTATGTTCAGGTAATAAGTTGAATGTGTGTAGGAGGGCAGTTTTCTCCTAACTTAGTCCTTTCTACAGGGCACGCCTGGTGCAGAAGGAAGCAGACATGGTCAACACCATGAGTCACTACTGCACCTACATTTCATCCTGTTGGCAACAAAAAAGGCAGAAAGAAGCCTGCACATGTATCAGCTGCAGTTACTGCCAGGAAGTGATAAGTCACATCGGGTTACAGTAACCTTGTCTGTCTGCTAGGAGAATACACTGTGATGTAGGTAGATCTTAAAAAGGGTAACCTGTCTTAAGACTGCTTATAAATACATAAGCTTTATGAATCTAGCATATATGTGAGTACATAGACAGAATGGAGCAAGATAGTCTTTACTGTTAAACCCCTTCTCCCCTCAGGAAAAAAAAACCCAACAAACAAAAAAAACCCCACCACCAACAAGCATTATAGAGCTAAATGAACTTACATTAACGAGGTTCAATTCTATTGTTCCAGTTTTTTCAGTATCCAGTTTTCTAAACATTTCTGTGATAGGAGAGAGATGAGAGACAAGGATGAATATAGGAGCTAATTGGAAAGCCTTCCCCTTCCTTATGCTCCAGGATCAACAAGGAATTCAGCCCCAGAGTCTAAAATTTGGCAACAGTCTACACACCAAACCAGATAGGGCCACCCTGAAGTTACTGTATACTTGTGTGCATGAACAGACTGGACATTTTTAATGGCTCAGTCTGTAATATTAACAATATTTGTCAATCTAGAGGTGTTTGTTTTTTAATGAACATTGTTATTTGCATGGAAGACCGGTCCTGGTTCAGCAGTTTGGCCTAAAAGGCTGGTTCTTAGATCAAGGAGGAGTGTGCAGACTGGGTTGCCAGATTTATTCCATAGCTCAGCTTTGTAGACACCTCAGTTCTAGTACAAAGTTTTCCAAATATCGTGTTCTGGACTTGAAATCAGAAAGCAGGAGAGTCTGTCTAGTTATCAAGCATGTACTCACTGAACAGGGTTTCCAGGCGAATCAAACACCGGACAAAGTTATCAAAGTCAATTATGAGGTCTTCATCAGCAAAGCGAGCCACAATGACTTGATGTAACTTGCAGTTCAACTTGAACCCTAAAAGCACAACATCAAGCCTTTAAAAAAGGAAGAAAAAAAAAAAGCAAAAATCTCCAACAAAAAACCCCCAACCTTCTGTACTGCCGGAAATCCAATTAGCTACTTAAATTCTCAAATTTTAAGAGTATTATTTATCCATTTTGGAAACTCCCAATAACCCCTTCTGTATGTGGAGAGATGAGGAGCTGTGACTAGGTCACATGTGCGCTCCCACACCTGTACTTCGGTTTCCTAGGGGACACAGCCACCTGCTTCAGTTTGTGGTCCTTCCCCAGGTGGCCGAGGCGGCTGCCAGACTGGGTGCACTGAGACCCGAGATGAAGCAGTGGTGACTTGAGGGGGAAGCTCTAGAGAGCCCAAATGTGGACATTAAGTTGGCTCCAGAAGGTAAGCTAATTTGGGATCATACAGCTTTGCGATACCTCCCTCACTTAACATCAAAACTCAGATTTGCTTTTCAGTGGTCTCAGGAGCAACTGACTATATTTTAATGCTCTTGTGAGCATCAGCCCTTGCTTAAGCCACTTCCATTTCCCGGATCACAGTATCCCAGTTTCACCACCTTATGCCAAACCCATATACACCCAGAGAGACTCACTGAAAGACAACAATATGCTGGTACACTACCAGGTTGTTGCAGTTATTTGTGCTTCTCCAGAAGCTGGTCACTAAAGAAAATAACTGCAAACCTGGTATTCATTTGAGCTGCTTCTAGTGTCTTCATGGCAAGGCACTGCTACACAAAGGCTGAGCATCTAAATTAAACCAAGTCCTTTCAGGTCTGGGAATACAGGATTTTTTCAGCTTGTAAGTAACACACAGGCAACTAGCAAGCATCTGTCAACCTAGTCTGAAACTGATATAATCCTAAAGAGAGACGGATATAAATACCTGCTGCTTCCAGCGCTCTCCTCATCTCATACGAATTCATGGTACCAGATCGATCCACATCAATTTCCCTGTAAACTTTCTGCAGGATACAAAGCTCAAAGTCAAAACATGCCAACAATTCAGAGCATGCTTTGGCTTTCATTGGAAGTTTTGCATTTTGCAATGCAGCCTGCACATTGCTTAGGGGCGTTTGCAAACATTAGTCTGAAGGACCAGATACTTATCTCCAAGTTTGTCTAAAAGCAGCTTTGGAAAGTCTTTTTAATGCAGTATCCGGAGCAGATACAGACTCCAGAGAACTCCCTGAACGCCTGTGCAAAATGGCACTATCACTGTCAAAGCAAGCAGCAAGACTGACATCAAACTTGCACTGTTAATTGGGAAGGCTAAACATATTTGGACACCAGTTAAAACAAAGCAAAAACCCCTCCAAGAGAAAGGCAGGAAGGGTGGCAACCTCTTCTTCATCGTCTGAGCGCCTGAAGGACCAGCAGTCACACTCCTGGACTCCAAGGGACAAAATCTGGGGGACTAAGGCCACAAATGCATTGTGAGCTGAAGAGAGAGTCCCTGCTTTGGGAAGTGTGATTGTATACATTGGCCAAGGCAAATGTGTCTACCATCACTCCATCACCTCTACATTCAGCTGCATGTTCTGACAAAAGGCTGAGTCTTACCTGGTATTTCTGAATCTTTGTCCAGAGGGTGTGGAATTCCTTCAGTCCCAGTTTACCGCTCCCGTCATTCTTCTTTAGTTAAGGCAAGCTCTTGGAAGGAAGAAAATACGTTTCCCCTCCCTGTGCTGAGTTTACTTACATAAGCAGTTGTGATTTAATACTTAAAAAACCATTAAGTCCTCTCTGAAGGACTCAACCTGTTGAATACACAGCTGTTGTCCAAGAATTATTGTCTTTCTAAATCAATAAGATGATTTATTCATCTAAACCGTGATCATTTCACCAGCTCTTTCTGTTCCTTCTGGCTTTTCAACAGGTGTATAAAATGGCCAAGATGATGTCATTTTTGCTGCATCTTTTGTTCAACACCTACAGTTATAGCAGCATGAGTCTGGATTATAAATAAGAAAAGCCACAACCAAGCCTGTTATTTGGACAACTTGAGTATTTGCACATACAGCTAACAAAAGAACCTGGTCATTGCATCACTCCCAAAAAAACAGTTAAGGAGTCCCTACAGAATGCCATATTTTACACCAAATTATAGCAAAGCTTCACTCTGTTTTGGTAATTTTCCCTTTTTCTGCCTACGTAATTCAACTCCCACAGCAGAGAAACTGAACACAACTATTCTTAGCCTTGAATCCTTCATCCTAAACCTTTGCCCTTATTCTTAGGAGGGCAAAAGTGCAGGATGAAGGATTCAAGGCTAAGGAGAATCCATGCTGAGAGTCAGGTGCCTTTTCCCAGCACAAACTCCACTTTGTCTCCAGCTACACCAGACCACGCAAGAGCTGTGGAGACTTCAAAGCTGGTCTTCCTGTCTGAAAATGGATTTTCCTTGCTGCCTGGGAGAATGCATAAGCCCCAGTCAGCAGCAACAGCAAGGACTACCATTTTTATTCAGGGTACCCACAGTAAAACCAGCTTTTCCCCCTCAGGAGTCACTAGTACCTCAGTATGGACCTACCACTGCAAAGGCAACAGATCACCTACACCACTGCTGGCAGAAGAATATAGTCAAGGGAACAGCCTTAAAGGATACATCTAACAGGTCAACCATTATTTTGCATGTCTCAATACTAAAGCCATCAGATTTAATATCTTGGCCTGTAAAGAAAGAGCAGAAGACAGGATTATGATTGCATGCTGTACCATGGCACCTTCCTAAATTGCTCGTGAGCTCTGTACCCAGCATGTACACCTTAGCCCTTATTTGCTTCTGTGTCATTGGTGGCTTCTTTTGCAACTGGCAAGATGGCTTTACCATTTTGGTGTTTTTGTTTTGTTTTGTTTTGTTTTGTTTTGCTTCTATGTGACGTGTACTTTAGTGTTGTGCCTTGTTTGTGATCTACACCTGCTAGTTATTCAATGGCAATTCACTGCCTGCTTAAATCCTACTCTGTGAAGGGGAGTCCAGCTGCATCACTGCCACAGCCTGGGCCAGCTGAGTGCAGCGAGTGGCAGGGGGTGCTGCCTCCTGCTCTGGGGTTTATTCATGTCATCCAAAGCCTTTGGGATCCGGCAAGTACCTAGTGCAAGGCAGACTGCGGAGGATGTGGTGCCTGTAGAGCTGCGGTCAAGGTAACTGCATGAAGATATTCCTACAATTCCCTCAAATGCCAGATGGGAAACGGTTGCCTGATGTTGCTAAGGTACCCCCCATGTGGAGGTGAGCTATGGCTTCAGCCATCTCCTTTGCATCCAGCAGAGTGGGAGGCAACGCTCACTTAGAGGTGTGGGCAGTGAGGAAGAGCTTCAGGTGGGAGGACACACAGGCAAGAATGACAGAGCTCTTGGGAAATGTTCAGAGGACGGTCCTTGTTTTGCATGAGGGGGACACAGCAGTGAAGCAGGCAAATGGATGCTAATAAACATCCCTCTTTGATTTCCTGACAAAGAGACTTGGGGCAAAAGTTAGCCGTGATGTTTCCTCAAGCAAACAGCCCAGCTGGTCTAGTTTGTAGGTGTGCTACAGAAGCAAGAAACAGAGGTAAAGCTTTCCTGCCCTTGTCTGTCTGCAAAGACAAGGGTGGACTTTTGTCGACAACATGGCCTTCAGTGGTAGGTAGCTTCATGCAAGGGAAGAACATCAAATCAAGCTTGGTAACCAGCAATACACCACTGCTAACTGGACACTCCACATCATTAGCTGGGCTGCTGTTTGAATCCTGGGTGGTTCAATATTAAAGTAACAGGAATACCTTCTCTTGATTACTATCAAGCATTAATCAAATCCATCCCTCTTCCTGGCAGCCAATTCCCAGTAGCAGCCGCTGGTATAAAAGGCACCCACGTGCACCCTGCCAAAGCACACATCCTGTAAAACACACCTTCAGTGCAGGCACAGCTTCCCAAAAGAGCAGAGACAGCATGTGGCCTTGGCAGTGTGGAGTGCCAAGCCAAGGTCTGGGGCAGAGCCCAGAGGTTTGACTCTGCCCAGGCCAGCGCTGCAGTCTGTGCTCTCACAGCTGTGCTGGAAATCTGCTGGTGGCCACCCAAAGGCACAGCTGGAGGAAGGTACTTACGTTTAGCCATGACTTTATTCAAGATGTTGCGCAGTTCAAAGGCAGAGATCTCTGCATCCTGTGGAAAAGAGGAAAACAACTGATATATTCTATTCTTCATATTCCCATTGCATTCGCATTCCATTCTATTCCATTCCCATTCCATTCTATTCCATTCCCATTCTATTCTATTCCATTTCCATTCTATTCTATTCTATTCTATTCTATTCTATTCTATTCTATTCTATTCTATTCTATTCTATTCTATTCTATTCTATTCTATTCTATTCTATTCTATTCTTCTATTCCGTTCCACTCCATTCCATTCTACTCTATTCCATCCCTAATCTAGTCTATTCCTATTCTATTCTGTTCCATTCCATTCTGTTCCATTTATATTCCAATTATATTCCTATCCTATCCATCCTATCCTATCCATCACTATTCTATTCCTTTCCATCCCTCTCTCTGGGAGCTTCAGACACCATTTCAAAAGCAGCCTCTGACTCCTTTGGGTCAGTTGGCCCAACTCAAGCATCCCCTGGAGCTCTAGTTTCCCTTGGATAGAAACGCGAGCAGTAAGCTCCCCCCACACCCATTCCAAGTAGCACCAGCAGTTCCCAGTAGTGCAGCCCTGCTGTGCATTAGCAGGCCGGGCTGTGGGTCTGTCTGAGCCCTGGGGCAGGCGAGAGCAGCCTGCAGAGAAGGCCCAGCCCAGCCCTCCCTGTCTCCCAGAGAGACCCTTGTGCACAGACACCAAATCCTCCACCTGAAGGACAGAATTAGGGTCCTGCAGAGATAAAAGTCAATTGAAGAGAACAGGAGCACTTAGAAATCGATTGTGTAAGCAGATGGGTAACTACACAGATTTTTGCACACACAATTAGGTACTTGCTGGAGATTTGACTCAGCACAGGAATTAAACTCCTTGCTGGGGGAAGCATCTCTCTTACCCACTCACACACATTACCAGTAAGTCCTTAAAGAAACCAAACCAAACCAAACAAAAGCCCAAAAACTTACACTTCCTGCTAGCTGTGCAAAAAGCTTTTTAAAATTGGGTTCAATGTCATCTTCACTGATGTCAGTCTAGAAGAGAGAAACAGAGAACATGGAAAGGAGGAACTTTTCTGCCCGAGAAGGACTTAATACATTTCCTTTCCTCTAGTGAGACACAATCTAAGTGACAAAGTTGAAGGCACAGAGCGCTTTTACTTTGATTTTGATAAGTTTTATTTTCAGGGGTGCCTCGAAATGCTGGTGTTGCAAATGCTGCAGGAACTGAAAATTTCTGCTTTTTTCTTTTTTTTTTTTTAATTATTGTATTAAAAAAAATCACAACCAAATTCCGAACTTCTTTCTACTTTCTCTCTACCATTAGACTAGCTGTCTTCACTAAAATCAATCAAAAATTCTCATCTTGGCAAAAAAAAAAAAAAGGAAAAAAATAATAGAGTGATAGATGCATTAGTGGGCAAAACATCTGCAGCAAGTCTAAACATATGATGA
Source organism: Patagioenas fasciata (assembly GCF_037038585.1). Lineage (NCBI taxonomy): Eukaryota > Metazoa > Chordata > Aves > Columbiformes > Columbidae > Patagioenas > Patagioenas fasciata. The sequence continues at coordinate 24,459,702 of NC_092522.1, forward strand.
GCCACTACTGATAGAAACAGTATCACGTGCTAAAACACCCCTGTAGCTAAAGGGCTGCACTCCCAGATTCCTGGAAAACAAAGGGAATTTCCCATTGCCACCTCTGCAGAGAGCACATGATCTCCTCTACCTGGGAAGCCCAAGCTCACCACTCTGGATAAAGGATAACACGTGTTTCCATGATTGCTTATGATTTTTGCGTTTGCTGGACATTCAACCATAGACATTGAAAGATCTGTTTCCAGTTCTTGCTAATGCCTATAGAAAAATGCTGCCCTGCACAGGGAACAGGCACTCCAACTCCACTTATTTATGACAAAATGATTTCAATTTAAAATATTTAGGATATACCTCTTCAAAATCGGCCTCAATTTCATCATCTATAACCCTAGAAAGATAAAGAAAATGAAATTAAAACAAGTCACTTTTCTGATGCCCTTGCTTTAAGTCTCAGCTAAAGAGAGATCCTTTAAATGACGGGAATAACAATGTGTTCAACAGTTACGGGATTAATTAACCACACACTGCGTACCCACCAGCGAGAACAGTATTTTGCCAGCTACAGCAACAAGAGATTCAAAACACATTATAAACTGTGCAATGTTCTGCAGAGCAACAGATAGGATTCTGGGTCAGACACGACCCTTTGGGTCACTTAGTGCTACTGCCTACAGACCCCAGCCCAGGACCAGGCTCTCAGGTGCAAGTCAAACTTTATCTAGTAACTTTAATTCTTTTTTTTCCTTTAAAACTGCAAAAAGTGGGAGCCTTGAAGTCATTTGGATGTGCCAGAGTGCATGAAGTGTTTTAACACTGTCGCCCAGCTGCTGTGGGAGCATCCCAACTATGGAGGGTGCATAAGCACAAAGGGCTCATCAAAAGCTGAATGTGCTGTCACACAACCGACGTCCCAGTTTTCTCACTGCCACAGAAACATGCAACAAACAATTACAGAACAGTAGAAAGGTTTTTGCTTGCTTTGAATGAGGGAGCTCAATACAGATGATCCTACACCACTTCCCAAGGCCTTAGCCCAGCTGCCCTTTAAGACGTGACATGTCTAAATTTTTTCGCAGTTAACAGTGTGGTTTGAGCCAGTTCCATTAAAACCCACTTTAATTTCATCAAAGGTATCGTTCGGCTGAGCAAGTATCTCGAATTTTTTTCCAGCCTAATCTAAAAGGTGTGAGGATCAATCCTTGTGATCAGTGTGTTCCCAGACAGCCAAGACCACATGCAGTTAGTTCTGTCTCCCAAGCAGAGAGCCCAGCCTGCTGCTCGCTGGGGTTTGCTTCTCTCCACAGACCAATTCAGCTGCCTACAGCCCAATAACTGAAAATGTCTGCCCAAGTAGTGCTGGAAATAATAAATAATAACAGTTCACTAAATAATTGTTACAGTGATATATTAATATCAACCATACAAAATATTTAATTATGTTAAAATCAAATTATTATATCAATAAATAGCATTAATACGTAACATTATTATCATTATTATTATTATCATTGTCATTGTCACTGTTATTCCACCATTCCTTCCTGCTAAATTTACTCAAACTTTCCTCAGTTGCACATGGGGAATCCAGGGACAAACAAGACTCGCCGGTACCCCATCCACAAAGGTGGTTGCTCATTTCCCCCTTCCTGCAGGAGCCCTGTGCTGCTCCATCCTTCCACACCCACGAGAAGGACGAGAGGGTGCCCACATGCCAATAGTGCTCTTACAGAGTTACAAAAAAACTACATACGTGGAGTTTGCATTTTTTTCAGAGAAGACTCTCAGACAAAAATCCCCATTCTTGTTGGGTTCGAAGGTTGAGGGTACAATGATATATTCTCCTGCAGGGAGCTTGAATCGGTTCAGCACTTCTCGGAGGTTGATGAAGGTGTTTGATCTTTCTCTTGCTTTGTTGGTCAGGAAAAAGTTTTTGCTCAGATGAATATTCGTCTGGCCAGAAAACTTATGAAAAACAAAGAAAGAAGGAAAAACCCCACAGTTTGCATGCAATTGTATTCACAAATTAAAAATATAATAGAGAAAGTCCGTTCAACAGAAGCAAAAGAAAAGGGAGGTGGGTGCATCCCACCACAGTACTCCTGAGCTGTGGGTGCAAACGTATTTTACAGATCACCTCCATAAATCATTTGGGTCATGCTTATATTTTGCAGATGATGGACAGTTTGTGAAGACATCTGGTAAATTCTTCCACAACTACTTTTCTTCTAAGCAAGATGGCTAAGTACAGATGTCCCTCTGGTCCCCAGAGCTGGTGCCACCAGGGGACCGCAGCCCTGCTCTGCTTCTGAAGCCAAGCTGCTGTAAGGCAGAGAGGTCTCTTATGGAGGGCTCCAGGAAGGAAATAAAAGTTACAAGCATATTTGGAGTGTAACATCTTCCACAACAAACTCTTCTGTGCAGGTTTTGCCGGTGGACTAGCTCGGGTCTAGAAGCAAACATCAGGAACATGCACAGTTCAAAAATCTCTCCCTTCCCGTCCTCCCGGATTTTTAAGAATGCAAAACCTGTCAGACCTGCTGCCATGGGGGAGATAAAATTCCATCTTTTGGGGAAAAGGAGGACTGTAGTTAGAGTCTCTTTTTATGAAAATCAGGTTTTTGGACTGCTAGGGTGAGAGCTAAGTGGCTGACAGAGTACTGGTAAGGCATTCAAAAGGTACATGAAAAATGCAATTAACAAGTAGCACCATTGCCTCTCCTGATGAAACCCCATTCTGTGTGGCAGCAGCTGGTTTGAGCATGGCCTGGGGAGCTGTGAGGGGCCCCAGCTGCTCTGCAGGCACCCTCACAGGTACTGCACACCCTGCAATGGGGTTACCCCGTCATTTTGCTCAAACTCACTCGTTCCTCTGAGGAGTCATATTTTGGTTGGAAGAGACCCTCAGGATCATTGAGTCCAACCATAATGAGGAGCAACAGCTCAGAGGCGTATGCAGCCCTGACTCGTACTGCACGAGCATCGCTGCATTGCACACCCCTCTCTAGTGCCCAGGGCATCCTGTTAGCTACCTGCAGGCAGAAATGGAGAGAAAAGGATGAAGGCTGTGCTTAGGGAAATGAAAATCAACACCTCCTTGGAATACCAGTTATGCGTCAAACATGAACTCTGTGCAAACCTCAGAAAAGCAGCTGTGCTCTGGGGAAGCAGGTGTGGGGCTGGGCTGGGAGAAGACCCCTGTAAGAACAGCTCTGATGGGTTTCTGCAGTACAAGGAGCTCTCATCCCAATGCAAGACACTCTGAAAATGCAGCATGGGCTCAAAGCCCCTTCCAGAACAAATGGCCTCTAACTTTGGACTCTGCACAGTCAATAGTGTCCTGCAGCAAAGGAGGATCCTCTGAACCATTTCTTCCCACAAGCCATTCAGGCCCAACTCTGCACCTTGAGCACCAATGCATGCTACATACCTCTGGGGGCACCTGCAAGGAGAAAAGGAGAGAGTTATTTGCTTGTTGAATGGCAGCTCCAGGGCTGCTTTTCACTGTTGGTTACCAGGTACACCCATACTCTTGAAAAATAAACACCCAGCTCGAGGGGGAAGGTGAGCGCTGAGCCCATGTCGCCCAACCGCTGGCTCTGCTCCCAGCTCCATCCCAGAGGCTGGTGGGGCTCACCTGGGCCAGCACAGACACAGCCAGGCTGGTTGTGGTTTTCTGCTGACTCTACCCTGTGCCCTATCATGTTTTTTCTAGACTCAGGTTCTCCATTATTTATTTCCCATCTTCTCTTTCACTGTCCTGAACCTCTGACCTCTCCACCATCAGGAGAGGAGGCAAGGGCTAAGCAAGACAATAATGCAGTTCTCTGTTTCCTTATGGGTTCTGGGGACCTAACTTTGCTTTAAATCTTATTTGCCTACAGGGATCAGGCTCTTGGATGAGCTTTTCCAAAGCTGGGATATTGAGAAGGCAAGCAGTTGCACATCTTGCTTATGGATACAGAGCAATCTGCAGCCAAGACCATTATTCTTATTTTCACCGCCAGTTAAGTATTGCTGCTTTGCAGCTCAGAACAAAATGTCCTGCTTAAGGAGTTAACATAGACACATCTCTGACCCTTTTTTCAGTAGAACAAGTTTTACAGGTGTTTTGGATGGTTCTGCTCCCCAAGTTTGCTTCCTACCATGGCTGCTCCCATTCTGCTGCTTTTCACCTCAGCCTGACAAGCAAAGGTCAGACTGGAGTTCTGCACTTTGATTTTTGAATACTTTTTCTGCTCATCAACTAGAAGCACAGAATATTATAGGTGGGAAGGGACCTCTGTAGGTCATTTGGTCCAACACCCTACTCAGAACAAGGCCAATATCAAAACTAATGACATTGCTCAAGACTTTGTCCAGCCTAGGTTTGGATATCTCCAGGAATGCAGATTCCATGTATCTCTCCAAGTACCTGTCTCTGTGCTTGACCACTGTTTTTTGTGAAGGGTGATCTTCTAAATATCTAAGTGGAATTTCCTGGCTGCAGTTGGTGTCTGACTCAACCTGGTTGAGTTTTGATAAAAAGCCCAGTCTGAGAACTGCACTACCCCATTTACAGGGTGAGTTTTCCTCCCATGCACCTGTACTGCCTTACTTGCCTCATAAATCGCAAAGCCGATGGTGTGCATGTCCTCTCCCATCTTCCTCTGCTTCCGCCGGTGCTTCTGAATCAGGCCAATGATGAAAGTGCAGCCCCTCTCAGGATCATCAGGATCCTCATCTTCTTCCTCCAGCTTGAGTAGATACTGTGGATTTGTCCAGAAAGTGTCTGGGAAGCAGATTTGTGCAAACTGTTCAGAGGCTGAAAGCAGCCGTGTTGGTATATACATGTCAGCTAGGACAGATGCTGCTCTGATTTCCAAAATCAGCTGCGAGCAGGAAACCTAATACTCCCCTCCCTGCCTTTACAATCACAACTAGACCCTCATTGGGAAGCCACATTTCCCAAAAACCTGCAGTTTTTAGATGTCAGTCCCAGATACCCTAGGTACATCCTCCTCCATAGGTCACTCCGAATCAGTTCCCAGAGAAAGTCCAAGCAGACATGTATAAAGGGTTTCTCCATCCCAGTGGTGACCATGTGCTCTTACTTGGGTAATTCCTGCACCCCCCTGCAGTGGCTCCACGCCTCCAGTTCCCATCCAGCTTCATCAGGCTCCACTTCTTGTACTTGTCACTTGCCAGGGTGTCTGGCGTCAGGTTGCAGATCTCCAGGCGGGAGTAATGTCTCAAGAAGTCATTGAACGCCATCCTGTGGGAAGCAATGCCACAGGCAACGTTTCCTGAGAATGGACAGGCTTTCAATGCAATCACCTCGCCTAGCCTCCCTCTCTCCCACTGCCATTTAGCACTAGGATTTGGGGTGAATTTGCTCACTCATCATGGAGTGTGTACTGGGAGAGGTTACTTTGTATGAAAAGAAGAAGAGAAGACATTCCCTTCAGGCTGAATGGAAGCCCAGCGCTACTTACCAAAACTCCCCATCTTCATGTCTCCTAGTCAGCTGCTCCCGCACCTCAGGGTCAACACCACTCCAGTTTGGGCAGCTGAAAAACAATCCCACATCAACTACAGGGTACAGTAAAGGTTAAACCCTAATGTAGCTGTTCTGGCATAATGATTTCACTTTCTTACAGTTCCACACAACTGCAATACTCCACAATATTTAGCTGATACCCAAGGGAATGGCAGGAAGATGTGCCAGGGGAAGTTTAGGTTGGACATTAGGAAAAAGTTCTTCACCCAGAGGGTGCTGGAGCACTGGAACAGGCTCCCCAGGGAGGTGTCACGGCCCCAAGCCTGACAGTGTTCAAGAAGAGACTGGACAACACCCTCAGACACATGGTGTGAACTCTGGGATTGTCATATGCAGTGACAGGAGTTGGACTCGATGATCCTTGTGGGTCCCTTCCAACTCATGACATTCTATGATTCTATGATAGCAGCTCCAGGGCTTTCAAATCATAGCAGAATTAAAATTCAGAGACCTGGGATATTCAATACCTCACTTCTTAAATATCCAAGGTAAGGATCAGAAACAGAAGTTTCATTTGCAGAAAAGTGCTAATGACTTGACTGAAATGGAGCTTTATTTTAGAAAAAGCAAGACTCAGGATAAATACTGCCCAGCCACAGAAGTGAGTTAAATCCAGTTTTCATTACTAACAAGAGAAACGGATTTTTAAAGCCTTATTAGAAAACAAGTTTTCAGAAGCTCACCGCTGAATCCAGGCTGTTAAATAAGCAGAAACTACAGAGGGGCTTCTAGGAACCACCAGCCGAATCACTGCATCTTACACAAAGGCATGTGTTTGCATGAAGCAATGCCCACATGGGAGATGACAGCGATGGGATGCTTCTTTGAAAGAGAGCAAACATCACATCCAGATGTGACTTACAGAGGAATTTGAGGTAGTCAGTAGACAGATGACAGTGGAAATATGACTGAACCCCTCTAGTGAAAGCCTGTATGCAACACACAAGCCATCTACTCACTTGTCATTCCATTTCCCAGTCCACTCCACTTCCCCCCAGGGATTTCGGATTCTGATCAGCTTCTGCACTGTTCCTCGGAAGTTCACCTGATGGGATCAGAAGTGTATGAAGAGTTACCCAGCGACTCAAAACTGCTCTCCCTTCCACCTTTCCTATGGGAATTAAAGAATATGAAAGAGCAAGTATCTTGGTGTTATGCATGACAATGTATATACACAAACATGTTCTCATCTGGTCCAAAATATTTTGAAAGAGTTCCATGTACCCAAGGTTGTCCAGAGAAGGTTTATAGCATGCACAAATCAAACCTCATGATAAGCAAAATGTCTAGTTTGTGCTGCTAAGAAAAATACCTGTGACAGAATTTCAAGCAAATGGAATGTAAAGCTGCTACAGGCCTGCCAAAAAGCAGGTATTACACAAAGGGTTATTTCTCTAAAGTTGTCATCTGTATATAAACTGCCTTTTCACGTTCAAATGCCTTTTTTCACTTTACCTGCGTCTAAGATGAGCCTGTTACAAGAGATGGGACACTCAGTCTGGCCACAAGCCCTTTGACCACGTGAATGCCCCGCAGTGCAGCAGCATCAGCCCCTCTTCATGCTGTGCTGAGGCTCTGGCTTGTTATCTGCTGATCTCTGTGCACACAGAGGCCAAGCAAAATTGTACCAGTTTCAGTGGGAACGCCCAGTATTTATGGGGAACACATGGTACTAATTTGAGGAAGGAGCTGGTGCACTGCTGGAGCCCAAAGGCAAGAAAGCTGCACAGAGCAGGAGCAGTGCAAAGTCCAGAGGTGATGCTCCAGTGCCTGAAATAAACTATCCTTACAAAGCCTGCACAGATCTCCAATGGAAAAGTTTAGCTAAGTCATGTCTGTTCGTGAATTATGGTCAAACTCCCCCTTTGCTGCTTTTTGCTGCAAGAGGACAACCAAATGCTCACACATAAACCTGTCTGATAGCAGCCTTCACCTCAGCGTAGCACGTCAGCAGCTCTCTACGCCTCACTCTAAAGTTTCAGAAATTATTTCAGAAACAATTATTGGTGAAGTAACTGAAAGTCCAGTCCATTACACACCTGGAAGGACACCATGATCTGCTTCTTCTGGTTTCACTTGCCTTAGCTTTGCCAGTCACCTGCTCTTGGACAGGCACATTGCGTTCCAGCACCATGCCCTGCTAAAAGGTGCTGTTCCACATTTAAGGGACAATAACTTTTTTGTTTGTTTGTTTTTTGCTTAGCACACGTCTCTCACACATCTTGCTGTGCATTTCAGGTACAGTGCTGCCTGCTACACAGAAATGTTCTGAGGTGCCTGTTCACCAGGAGGGTAGTGTGCCATCTGCACAGAGCTTCCCACCGCCCTGCTCAGTGGGAAATAGCAATGCTCATGAAAAAAACAGGGGTTTTTTTTGGTCAAACCCCCAAGAAGTCAAGTTTGTGTTTATCCAAAACACACCAACTAATTCGGTATTTCTTCAGAATGAAGGGACTCAAAACCTGATTTGACAAAATGGATGAGACGGAAGAATTTGCCAATTTGAAGGTGACTTTGTGGCTGCCGCAGCCTGGGAAGGGCTACATGCAAATCTCGCTGCATTTCACCCCTTTCGGGAAGCTCACCTACCTCCTCTGCCCCGGTGACCGAATACGCGTGTCCCTTCACCAGCTTTTGGGAAGTGACTGCCTCCGTCTCCGCCGCACTGGTGATCTGGAGGAGCAGAGAAAGTCAGTGAGCATGGCCACCCCCATGGAAGGGGATCCAACAGAGCAAAGCTTCCCCCTCCAATGGAGCTTTAATTTTGCTGGGAGGCCGCAGGGGTGGCTTAGCTGCTGCACAGAGAAAACGAGAATGATCTGTGTGGCAGAGCAGGGAGAGGGGATGCAGCATGTGTAGCAGTGCTAGAGCCCCGTAGGGCCCACGTTTGTGGCATGGGATGCATGCCAGAAGCCCTGCACTGCAGCAAAGCTCCCTCCTGGCTCCAAAACACTCCGTGTGGTGCATCCCCTCTTGTGCATCTCCGAACACTATACAAAGGGAACATGCAATGAGCTCCTTGTTCTCAAGGTACCAGGAGGAACACAAGGGATGACTGGTCTGAGGCTGCCCAGGTATCATCGGGGATCATACATAGATCCAACAAGCCCCAGTGCTTTGCTTTTGGGTCAAAACACCCCCTTTGGCTCTGCAGCGGGGTGGGAGAGGTCACCTTTCCCCAGCACCACCACCCTCAGACCTGCCATGCAGGAGATCAAGGGAAAAGGCTACACTTTGGATGCCATTTCTATCTGCTCCCACCTGGAGTCCTGCATCCAGCTCTGGAGCCCTCATTACAGGAAAGACATGGACCTGTTGGAGAGGGGCCAGAGGAGGGACACGAAAATGATTGGAGGGATGGAACAGCTCTGCTATGAGGACAGGGTGAAAGAGTTGGGGTTGTTGAGCCTGGAGAAGGAAGGCTCTGAGGAGACTTTATTGCAGCCTTTCAGTACTCAAAATGAGCCTATACAAAAGACAGGGACAGACTTTTTAGCAGGGCCTGTTGCAACAGGACAAGGGGTAATGGTTTTAAACTAAAGGAGGGGAGACTCAGGTTAGACGTGAGCAAGAAATGTTTTGCAATGAGGGTGGTGAAACACTGGCCCAGGTTGCCCAGAGAGGTGGTAGATGCCCCACCCCTGGAGACATTCAAGGCCAGGCTGGATGGGGCTCTGAGCAACCTGATCTGGTTGAAGATGTCCCTGCTTATGGCAGAGGGGTTGGACTAGATGAGATCTGAAGGTCCCTTCCAACCCAAACTGTTCTATGATTCTATGACCTGAAGGCCTATCACCCTCTCACTGTTTCAGGGCCACTACAACACTCGAGCAGTCTGGCCTATCAATACTGCAGAGAAAAAACGGTTCTTGCTAGAAAGTGACTGCTCGACATCTTGCTCTAAAGACACTTAAACCTTTATGAAACATATGTTTACCGTTGCCTTCCTACCATTTCAGAAAGTGCATGATCTTTAAACAAGCAAATCTGAGGTTTAAAAGACAGGCAGGGTGGTATCAAGCAGGATTCCTGCTGTCAGTTCATGCCCTGTTACTGCTCACAGTGCACTCTCCATGTAGTGCGTAACTTCTGTGTTACTATTTCTCTGATGGAAGAGAAGATTTAACAGGATTTTTTCAAAGGCTAAACTCACCAATAATTAGCTTATAATACAGAAAGTGTCAGCATTTATCAACAAAAGAATATATTTACTTTTCCCCACCCCTCAATGAGATTTGTACCATTCTGGGGCAAAAATCCAGATGTCAGATTCTTATCTAAATGCAAACTAGTAAAACAGTCCTTGAAAGAGCTGCAAAGTTGCACAGTGATGTTAACCAAGTACTTTTCCTGCTGTGAAGCTTTCCTCTCCTGTGACTCTGATTTAACTTAAAAAATGATAGGAAACATTTCAGTTTATATTATGAACATGGTCCTTGTAAACAGTTTACCTCCCCTTTAGACATAACTAAGATGTAATCTCCTTTGGGAGTAGGGTGATTATCATAATAACAGCACTTAGACTCGTCTGTTTCAGTGAGACTAAAGCAATGCTGAATCCTTGCAGGAAAGAGGGCCAAAGCTCCTCTTTTCCTTCTAGTGCAGGTTCAGCTTTTCGCAACATCTTTTCCCATAAAACCTTTTAAAGGTCTGGTGACAGTCCGAGCCTCCCTGCTTCCAGAACAAAGCCCATATTTTTGGGGAACATTTTGGCTCAATTGTTATGACAAACATGCTATGGCAAGGATGGAGGTTGCCACCTCTGAACATCTGACTGCAGAAGCCATTAGCAGTGACTTTCTGTCCAAATCCGCTCAGCCTCTACCAACCTGCTGCTAAGCTACAGGCTCTCTTAAGAACAAAGGTATATATCAGGACCCTTAATGAGTTCCCTGTATGGTTTGTTGCCATGAACCTATGGAACAGCAAAATCTTTAAGTCTCAAGGAAGAAAAACACGAGAGACATCAAGCTTTTATGCATGAAGTTAACCTATTTTGATTTCAACCTATTATAATGCCCCAGAAGAGAATGTGCCTATGTCGCACTCTGGGGTCAAAAGGAGAGCAGAAAAGTGGAGGCAGAGGGGACCAGCATCCTCTGTGCACCTCCTGTGCATGGAGCACAGGTACATCCCCTAGCTGTCTGCACACACAGCAAGAGCTGAGTGTCCAGCAACAGGCCCGCCAACTCACGTCAATGGAGCAGCCAAGGAGAGAGCCTTTCTGAAGTGCCTTCTGAATGATTCTGAAGAGGTTGGGTGGTGCCTTCTGCAGCTCATACCATTCTGCAATTCCACCAGTGAAGTCCTCGAAGCCTTCAGTGGTGGTGCCACCAGAGAGAGACTCGTATGAGCCATTCAGCCTGCATGAAAGGGGACAAACACACACAACCATCAGTCTCCCTATTTTCTTCTTGTCACAGACACAACCATCAGGTTCCCTATTGTCCCCTTCTCTCGGAGAGAGGGATTCAGTTCCCCAACTGCCACAGCATTTCTGCTTTCAACAGCACCACAGTGGCTATGAATGCACTGTCTCCCATTCAGCTTTGCTTCTTAGACCTCTGTACTGGCAAAGTCCCACCATAAAATATTATATGATCAAGTATACAGATTCTGTCATATCAATGACAAAAATCATGGACACTATTTGAAGAAAAAATAATATTTAAAAAATCAAGGGCTAACAATTTGCCTCTCTAGTTCCACCCAGTCTTTTAATTCCTTTAACAACTATGGGTCTGATTTTCAGCTGATCCAAATCAGCTCAGTTTCTTAAGACAATCAAAAACAGTAATGTTAGATGGCAGAATTCCTCCCTGACCAAAACTAGAAATTCAGTTTTGACCATCTTCACCCTGAACAGAGACCTGGGCACGTGGACTGGCATGCTTTGCACGCTGAAGCACTGCTGCTGCAAACCCTCACAGATGCGCAGGGCACATGAAATGGAGCTTCCCAAGTCCAGGTGACAGAAGACAGCACTCCAGGACCAGTCTTACCTTGAGATGCAAGAACTATTTTTCCTGGCTAGCAGCAAAGCCAGTACTTTTGGCTACTGGTCTTAAGCACCTGACAGCAAAGCTTTACTAAAGCAGTCATAGAAGCAGTCAAGCAGCAGCAATACCCTAGAAGTTTTAAAGGCTGACATTTTATAGGTGTAGTATCAGGACAGCTGAGGATGCTGTGAGGAGGCATGAAGAGATTTGAGGGGAGTGAAAGCAGTCTCCCTCGCCTTAGCAGGGCCACCCTGGCCTCAACTCACTTGGCATAGGCCTTCTCCAGCAGCGCGCTCCAAAACTCACTGCCCTCTGCCGAGTGCACGAAGAGCAGCTCCCCATTCTTGGTGGGCAGCCTGTCATCCACCACGACGTCCACCCACTCACCATACTGCCAGAACTGGAAAGAGAGAATAAACTCCCCATCACCACCCCATGATGTGCACTCACGTCACCAGGACACTGATCTGTTAACACCAATTTCCTGGATGAAAAGCAATCCCCCTCGCAGTCAGCTCCATCCATCCTGTTGAGGGATGCACGTCCTCAGATGGATCTGCCAGTGGAGGAAGGTCCACAAAGACAGCCCCTACTCCCAGCTCTTTAGTTAGCGGTTCTCGTCCTTCACCACCATTGCCCTTCTTGGATTTCTGCATGACTCTTTGATGTCACTCTGATTGTTCCAAGAAACACCCAACACATAGACATAGCCAGCCACTCCAGCTCCTGGCCAACAGCACTGGCGAAAAGACAAGGGCCAGTTTTTCACCCACCTGGAAGTGGAAAATTCCTGCATATTTATCCTGGAAGCTCTGGTCCTTGGGAACGACACGAGCCAGAATTTCTTCATTCAGGGTTAGAGAGGCAATAGCAGCCAAGAGCCAACAGTCCCCTGTAAAGCAAAAAAAAAGTTACTTATTCAAACTTTATTCTTTAGGGTTTGTACTGCATAGGGATTGTGCATTATGACTAATAATGATAACTAATAGAGCTGCAATGAGATGGTCCCTCCCATTACTTTACCTCCAAGGGAAGCCAAATGCATGCACACAAAGACAGGCCACTTCCAGGTAAGTTTTGTGTTTCCTCAAGACCAAAGTAACAAAAAAAAAGTAAAAGCAGGCTTTCTGTGATCTACCGGCACAGTTATCACCCATGCTGGGACTATGTGAAACAAAACTGAGCGTTTACAGGTTAGGAAGCAGCATGGGGAAAAGGCAAACAGCCAGGCCTATGGGCATACGTAGGTATTCAGGGGTACAGGTTTTTCTCAGAAGATCAGTGTTTTCTCAAGCATAGCCTGTTTTCCTTTCTCTCCTCTATGCTTATAAACGCCTGTTGACTTGCCATCCAGAGATCTACCCAATGGACAAACTTCCTTTAAGGTCTCTTGCCAGACTCCTACCAATAGAAGCTCCTTTCACCTCATATACCTCTGGAGGCTCCTGCTAGAGGCCTCTCTGTTTAGTCCCACATCCCATCTCTGGTGCTGGTCATCAGAGAGCCAGGAGAGGTCTGAAGGCAGGCACTGTTCCCCAGCCCCACACACCTCTTCACCCTTCCTGGGATGGAGCCAACATACACCAAGCCTGCACGCCAGAGCTCCAGGGCACAGGCTGTCTGGACAGTATTTTTCCATACCTTCTCCTACAAAGCAGAGGGAGGAGGAGACCACAACTATATAAACATTACTTCTGTTTTCTGTAATTATTTTCAGAAACCAGTGTTACTTTGAGAGAGTGGTTACCTTTCTGCTCAGCCATGGGTCTTCTGCAGCCTTCTACAAGTTGATTATGGATTTACAGACCCAGGTGATCCCCTGACTCCCACTACTTAACACGTTACTCCTTGTTAGCATTACCAGATCTGTTGTTGCCTTGCTTTGTGAACACAGGAAAATTGGTATTACATCCCACAGTCACCCTGCAGTGTATGTAGGGCTGTAGGTTCAAGAAGCATGAGCCACCCACAGCAAGTCAGAAGCCAGCAAAGCAGCTGCCTCTATACAGCCAGCTCTCTTCTATAGGAAAAGGGTCAAAAGCTCACAGGTGAGAATCTGGGGTCCGAATGGGCAACTGGGAGAAAATCTCAGGGAGAAGCAGCACCTCATCACTCTCAGACTCAAACCCAGCACTGCTCAGATAACACTAGGAGGAACACAAGGAACCTGCAACTCCCTCCAGCCTGCTCATCACTTTTCATAGCTGAGACCCAGCAGCAGCTCTATGAATGACATTTGTCCCATGGCCCTTTTTGCATCTCATGAAAGGTGGAAGGCGTGAAATGGCAGAATAATTTCAAAACCTGAGATGCTTTTACTATTTCACGACCTAGAGGGGAATAACCGAACATAAAACTTTCCCTTCAGCCCTGCCTCTGGCTGCTTGTACTGCAATGGAGAAATCGTCGTGTCAAAGAAGTTTTTCAAACAGGAAAGTCATCTTGCCATTCCCCTGTGACAGATTACGAAGCAATGAGGATGTTCCCCTCCCTCCTCTGTGACAGCACATCCATTTCACCCTGCAAAGCATTCTTCTCACAGCCTCATTCGTGGCATCGAGACCATCCTCCCTGGGAGCTGCACACCCACTGGGGCCCTGGTGCACTCAGAGGCACCGCCAAGCACAGCAATTGTGCTTGCTGGGAAAGAGATTGGGGTCAGAAGATACTAAGAGACATTCTTAGATGGGCTAATCTACAATTAACAGTGTGATCCTCTGCCCCCAGCCGAGTGAGGGCTTTAGCAGTTACCCTTCACAGAAGTTCTCCTTACAGAGGAGGACATTAAAGAGCTCTGCAAATAAACCCTTCTGTCAAAAGGCAACAACAGGGCTTCAGCTTAGATCTGTGCTCTCCCATACACAACCTGCCTGCATAAAGTGGTTTATGTTTTGTTTTGGGGTGTTTTGTTGTTTGTTTGTTTGGTGACCAAAGAAGCCTTTGAACAAACCCAACAGCATGGTAATCACCTGGGAGAGACTGCCCAGAGATTCCTTCTATACTGAGAATCCCGTTTTTATTAAGTCCCACAAACAGGTAGTTTCTGGACAAGAGTTCGGCTTCCTAAAGTCCAAGATGTAATTACCTGCTAGAAAACAGCCCTGGCACTTTGACTGGGGCTTTTGTGGGTCAGGCTGCATTAATGCCATACTGGTACTATATATATACCTCTGAATTAATATTATATCGCATCCACTCCTTCCTCCTTAACTTGTTCTTCTCCCACTGGCACTCATCGCACAGCAAGTCAATTCATTAACCCAGACAAAACAGTCCTTCTGTCGCCTTACTGAGTTAAAGGAGGTCACAGCTTGTGACAGGCCTCTTCTGGGTCCAGAAAGTGGTGGATTGCTCTGTATTTTGGCAGTAGAAGTATCATATGTCAGAGGCAGTGTGGGAGAAGGAGATGGATGTAAATGTATGTGTGCACTGGACCAACACACACCACAGGAGACCTGAACGCTCTCCATCTACATCCCAGCACTGCACAGGGGTGGACAATACCCTTGGCTTTACCTCCAGGCTCCTTGGTGTTTATAAGACCAACAAAATCCTAAAAGAAGGAAAAGAGAGGGGATCTTTGTTGTCCCTACTGTGCTGCTGTCCCTCCAGCAGAACAATAATTCACACTCGGGAAAAATTAGCAAGCCTTGGTGAGACTTGTAACAAAGAGCAACCTCAAAGCATCTTGAATACTGGGAACAGGCATGCGACAAGTCACCAATATATAAATTATCAGGTTAACTGGTCTCAACACATAGGTCACATAATTGATAACCTGCAGATGGGTGCCTGTCAGAGCAGCACAACAACCCCAGCGCACACCCCAGGCTCTGCAAGGCTTTTACAAACTGACACACACAACTCAGAGGTGAAGTGAGTCCCTGGCATCTCAGACCTACACTAGCTAGGCTAAAGCCAGTACCAGTACACTTACCTAGACTTCTAGGATGCCTTCCCATGGCTAGGCAGATCCATGCCCTCATTCAGACTACTTTAGATAAACCCAGAAAGAGAGCAACCGAGCCTGGTCAGCGCAGCTCTGCTGGTCCTAAGGCACAGCTGGGTAAAGCCATACAGCTCCTGGCCTCTACAACAAAGCTTCAGGCAGAGCTGAAGGCACTTTGTGCATGCTCTGTCAGGTGGGTGGAAACAGCTGGAGGCATGTCCTGTGCCCCTTGTTTGCAGTCAGCTGTGGAGGTGTTTTTCCTCTCAATTGCTCAATCTGCAGAATAAAGCAGAGTTCACATTGCACAGCCTTACACAACCAGGCAAACCTGACCACCCCAAGAAATTCCCAGAGTATTTGACATTGGTATTACTATCCTCAGAAAAACTGTGCTGATTTCAATCAGTAGCAAGTCTGACTCAGAGAGCAGCTGTCCCACCACCCTTCCAAAGAAATATTAGTATTTCTATTCCATAAACAAGGCAGAGGCTGGGCAGGCAGAGAGCAGCACTGAAAGAATAAGTGAACAACTCCACACAACCACAATAACTGAGGAAGTCTTGGTCACAAAGCTGCTTAGGGATCTGGATTAAGAGCATACATCCTTTAATGCCATAATACATCTTTGAGTGAGATTTCCCCCGTAGATAAGAAGCACCAAAGTTCAAGAAAGAGTTCTGGGCGATTCAGTTCAAGAAGGACAAGGAACTGCTTGAGAGAGTCCAGTGCGGAGACACCAAGATGATGAAGGGAGTGGAGCATCTCCCGCATGAGGAAAGGCTGAGGGAGCTGAGTCTAGTTTGGAGAAGAGGAGACTGAGGGGTGACCTCAGTAATGTTTATAAATATGTAAAGGGTGAGTGTCACGAGGATGGAGCCAGGCTCTTCTTGGTGACATCCAATGGTAAGACAAGGGGCAACGGGTACAAAGTGGAACACAAGAGGTTCCACTTAAACATGAGAAGAAACTTCTTCACAGTGAGGGTGCCAGAGCACTGGAACAGGCTGCCCAGGTGGGTTGTGGAGTCTCTTTCTCTGGAGACATTCAAAACCCACCTGGACACCTTCCTGTGTAACCTCATCTGGGTGTTCCTGCTCTGGTAGGGGGATTGGACTGGATGATCTTCTGAGGTCCCTTCCAATCCCTAACATTCTGTGATTCTGCGAAACTCCCCCCAGAGGATCTCTAAGCCCATAAGCAGAGTTTATAAATAATTTCCTTTACTTTCTAGCTGTCCCATCAAGACAGATATGAAGACAAAGAAACAGCAACTTTGTTGTAGAAATCTTTCTGTTGAACTTTATGCTGGTTTCTAAGGAGAATTTGGAGCCAGACTGTCATGGTTTAACCCCAGCTGGCAAGCAGGACCATGCAGCCACTTGCTCATTCCCTCCCCCCAAGTGGGATCAGGTAGAGAATCAGAAAGTGAAAAAAACCCTTGTGGTTTGAGATAAGAACAGTTTAATAGGATAGCAGAGGAAGAGAAAATAGTCATAATGATAGTAGAATGTACAAAACAAGTGATGCACAATGCAATTGCTCACAGCCCGCAGCCCAAATAACCTGTTCATTCCCAAGCGGTGGTATTTGTGCCCTAGGACCAACTCCAGCTTATACACTGAGCAGAAGGAAGAAGTGTGGTAAGGAACACCCTTTTGGCCAACTTGGATCAGCCATCCAGGCTGTGCTCCCTCCCAGCTTCTTGTGCATCTTGCAGGGCATGGGAAGCCGAAAAATGTCTTGACTACCCAGCAACAACCAAAGCATCCGTGTACTATAAATATTATTCTCAAACTAAATCCAAAACACAGCCACTAGAAAGAAAATTAATTCTACCCCAGCCAAAACCAGGACACAGACACACATAGATCTTAACGCAGACAACTCTGGGCAAGACCTTCTTGAGGTTAAAAGGCAGACACAGCATATATGAGAGACACACCACCCTTTGGTTTCCACATTTTAAAGCACTCCACAGTCAAGATATCATCTCTCCCTTTCTGAACAGTCATCACTAAAAGTAGACCTGACAATTCAAAGCCTGGATGAGAACAGATCTTGTAATAATACCTGGAGTTTTAGCCTGCGCTAAGTAAGCCTGAGCAGGGTCTTTAACGAACAGCCTTAATTATAAGAACTGGCCCTTTTGTAAGGCTCTTTACAGTGACTTTCCTTTGATAGAGAAGGCAAGTCCAAGAGGAAGCTAACAGACAGGTTACTTAAATGAAGAATTTAAAAGGAGTTAGCCAGGCTGGGTTAATCATGGAGAATTTTTGTAAATGCACAATACAGTAGGCAGAATAAGGTTATGAGAAAAGGGAATATTATACAGATGCGAGTTTATTTATATCTACAAGAAGTACTATCTTTCCTGTCATGCTTGCTTTATGCTGCTATCATTGTTTTACTTCTCATCTCGATACATCCAACTCTGCCTTTACCTAATCTCCAGCTATAAATAAGAATTTTGCAAATAATTTAATTGGAAGGCAAGCATTAACAGCCATAAGGGCTTAAAATTGGTCATTCTAAAGAGCAGAGACAAGCAAACCACCCCCATGGAGCGCCTGGAGGGCTGTAAGTGGAAGGCAGCTCCTCTGATCACTGCACAGCTCGTGTAAGAGTATGAAGTCAAAGGAAAAATGTACATTTGGCCAATCTCAGACACGTCATTATTTTAAAACACTCATAAGCGTAGATTAACAGCTATTAAATGTATTTATTTTAACACCATGGGCCTCCAGGAGGTTTTCTGGTTAGAAACATGAGGCTGTGGCAACCCACATAGAGTAGAGTGGATGACAGCATGGGAAAACCATTCATCTGATTTTCTAAATTAATCCTATTCAATTCATTATTTTTCCACACATTTTTATGCAAGGAGGAGACACCTGATTCCAAACAGCAGATGAGAGATATTGTGCTGTGTATGGCCCGGTGTTGTGATACCATGGTGACATCCCCTCCAGAGAAGGTGGTTACGGGTGAATAAACTTCCTCTCGGCAGTGGCTTTGGTTCCTCCCCTCCGCTTGTAATGAGTCACCACATCCCATGTGTTGCTATTCTTTGCCAAATACCATCACTGACTTCAGCTCTGATACTCTAACTCCAAATACTTTGCTGTAGAAGTTTCCCCTAAAAAGTAATAAAACCAGAATAATCTAAAGCCCAAGGGACAGAACTTTGGTGTCTGGAGAACCTAACAAACTGCAACCTTGTAGCAGGGACAACCTTTTCTGTGCTCACAACCAGCTATGCCTTTTATGCATTGCAGAGTTGTATAGTCCAGGCCAAAAATAATTAAACACATTTGTAGACTGCATCTGGCCCACAGACCGAAGAGTCCTGGGCTAAAAGGAACATCTGTATCGCTGCTCATCAGCCGAGCTGCTCGGTTACGCATCCCCTGCCAAGCAGCCTGCTGCAGCAGTGACAGGCGCGTGTGCTTCAGATGCCTCATCTGTCCCTGTGGTACTCCAAGATGTTCTGAAAGGCTTAGCAATAGTGATGAAATTCTACGTGGGCACAGGTCTGTTTCTCTGTGAATAAGCCTTTTGGGTAATAAATAGACTACAAAAGCTTCCTATGGAAAAAAGCAACATAAAAAGCACAAGTTTCCAAGACCACCTGATGTTTTCCAGTGCAATCTTTGTGATATCCTAAAATCATAAAATCAGAGAATAGAATCATTTTGGTTGGAAGATACCCTCAAGATCATTGAGCCCAACCATTCACCTAGCACTGGCACTAAACCATGTTCCTAAGAACCTCATCTACATGTGAGAGGACATCAGTATCAGCACACAAAGTTCAAGTAAATGGAAGCTTAAACAAATGGATCGATACAAATGCTGGTGTCAGATCGCACAGTGGCAAAAAAAATGTATTTGTACAGCACATCTGCTAGCCTCATTGTGTGAAAAAGCAGAGATTCAATATAGACTCTTAGTAACTCAATGGCTATATAGAAAAAAGATCAATAGCATGTCATCTTTTATCAACTACTAAACTGTCAAGCAATAGCAAAATCCTGGCCATATTCATAAGAAGATAGTGGGTTGAGTCATAGCAGTAATTAGTCATAGTGAAAACAGTAATATAAACAAGAACATTAACAACCTCCTATTCGAATATTGTTTCAGGAGATAAAACAATATAAACTATAAGTCAGTTCATATCCTTTGGTAGTATCATATAGCCTCATGAGAACATGTAGCTGGTCCAAAGACTGTTAAGACAAATGCTTTCATCAATTTAAAACAAGGTTTGTCATTACCAACAGCAATTCTACAACCTGAAAACTAAGTTACAAATCTTTCTTTACAGTGCTCTTGCTGCCACAACATCTGGATAGAAAAGCTGGAAGCCCGCAGAAGGCAGAAAGTAACTAAATAGTTTCAGAAATGAGCATCTAAACAAAATGCCAGTTGTTGAAATGGCATTACAATAAACTGCCATTTCACACTGAGCTGCTCCTTAGCTGTGAAATTTCATAGTTTAGGAAAAAAAAAAAAGAGGACAGATGTCTAGCACATGTGTTAAGCACTGGGACACCCTTTACGCCAAAAAAGTCGTGGTGGGGCAGACTTGGGCAGAGAACACACAAAGGAAGCTGGTGACAGGCTAAGGACTTCACCAATGACACAACAGAGCCTAATTCATGCCACAGGTGATATTTGAGTATGAGGAGAACTAAATTCACAATCTAAGTATTTTTTTCTGTCAGGGCTTTTTACATAAATTGTATCTAGTTGCTAAAGCACCAACCTGAATAACTTCTGAAAGAAAACATAAGCTCAAAACATGAGAAATAGGCTTCCCTATCCGTTAGATTTTTGGACATGAAAACACAAATAACAGCAGCAGAATTAGAGAATAAGAAGCCACTGTGTGGCTAATATTATGCTGATGAAAAGCAAACAGAACTTCATTCCTTTGCCAATCCAAAAGCACAACACACAGCACATATGAGTCATGTTTCTCTACACCAAGAGCTTTCCCTCAACCACTCTATCAGTCTAACCTAACACCCTCTTCCTACAGCTGCGGAATAACTGGGAGTCTCACTGCTTCAACTTCAGCTTATTTCCTCTTGCACCCCCGCAGCTGCCCATCTCACCAGCCTCCACACTGCCTTCTGGGAGGACAGACACAGAGGCACTCGCCTAAAACCCCATCTGACAGGCAAGAGGCTTTGAGATGTGGATGGTCATGCATGTACAGCCCAGTTAAGCCAATCCCTTTCCCACTGTCCCCTGGAGCCTCCCCCAGGCTGGCCCATCCCTCCTGAAATAGCCCAGTTTTGTTTTCCTTGAGAGCTGGCAAGCAGCTGGGAATCCCTCCATATAACTTATTTTCTCTCTATTGCATCTCTCCCACTGGGGAACGAAACGCCCCACTATACACGCAACTGCTCTTCTAAGCAGACTGCTAAAGGCAGAAATTAGTCAGGCTGCTGTCAGGCATACGGATGCAGACATGAAAGGAGCTGGTGCCAATCAGAAAAGCCATCAGGAAACCAGTCTGTGCCATCCCTGCTCAGTGCACGCAGCTAGGCTGTGCTCGGTGCACAAACACACATGCTCCCTTACAGGAACGGCAGGACGTGCGGTTCCAACTAAATAGCCCTGGACAGGTTATACAGAAGTATGTTTTTTATGAGTGTAAGGAGTGATAACCCAGGCCAGTGAGAATGATATCTGAGGTTGGAAAACCGCCCCTGTATGTATGATGTGCGAATGTTGGGCTTGGGTGTGTGAATGAGTGGGTCAGAAAGCAGCCCACGAGGTATGCATGGCAACATGACTGAAAACAGACACAAGGGTGGTGTGTTTGGAATAACAGTTATTGAAAAAACATCTTGTTTAACCTCTTAGTCCAGGCCCATATATGTAAAACCTATAAATTGTCAATGGCTAATAAAGAGGGCCTCAGCCTGGCTCAGCTCTCTGCTCTGCCTGGCTCTGCGCTCCTTCCTGAACACAATCTCTGCCTCTGTGTGCATCTTTGTCTGCGTCCCAGTGTGCAAGAAAGATTTAATTTCATATGAAGAGAGGTGGTAGGATGCAAAAGGATATATTTACAGAGTGAGTTGCAGCCTAGTATAAACTCTGGTGTCCTGGCGCAGCACCTACATGGAAAACTCAGCTTTCTGCTTCCCCCTTACCTAAGGCCCCTTGGCAGATGTCTGTGCGAGTGGCTCCACCGGCTATGAACTGTGGGCTGGAACACAGCTCCTGGGAAGGAAACAAGCCTTGCATTACATATATCCACAGGGATGAAAGGGAACAAGGCCCCACCTGCAGCAAACTTAAGCAACTGACAACAGCAGGACAAGCCCACAGAGATGGAGCAGGTCAGGGATGAGCACAGGATATCATGCTAAGCGTGGTGAAAACGGGAGCTGGTGACCAAAGTTTGTGGGCAGCCATATCACTTCACAGTATGTGCCACAAGGTCCACTGCATTTTTAAACACGTGCACACATCATTCCACTATTACCTCCCCACCACTGACTACACCAGGGTCTTTCAGAGATGCCCAGGCACTCCAGAGTCCATCTGACCCGATGGCTCCTGTGGCCAGACAGGGCTGCTTCATCAGCCACGGGTGCAGCCTGAGCGAGGGCTCATGAGGGAAACCTCCATATCGTGGTCAGCTCATCTCTCTGCTAACAGAAAGAGTTACCCGAAGCGACAGCTCCAAGTGCTACTCAAAGTAAGCAGTTTGACCCCAGGGAGAATTCAGGCCCGAGATGTGAACGGCTTTTGTGCTGTTAGTTGTCCAGGCGGAGCACCGGACCTCAGGCGATGGGACATCCCCAAAACTCTGAGAGGCCGCAGCCTTACAAAACGGGCGAACCGCGATTTTGCAGCCGCCTGGGGTGCTGCCCGGCCAGGCTGCGCCCCCGGGTCTGAGCCCGGGGGCGCCTGCGCCCCGACCCGGTGCCGGGCGGCGGCCGGAGAAACGCCCCTCCGGGTGAGCCGAGAAGGGAGAGCGCAAACATCACACGCACACTCCCGCAGAATTAAATCAACCCCAATTTATGGGGCGGGGCGGGGAAGAGAAAAGCCGAGTGAAAAAGCGCAGTGGTGCCGCGTAACGATGCAACCGGGACCCGCAACCCTCGCCGCTGCCGCCCTACCGTGGGTCTGCGCCAGACGACGCCCTGCGTCTTGTAGGAGCTGGGCCCCAGCTCTCGGTAGCCAAGGGCGGTGGGGCCGGCGGGGAACGAGGGGTCCTGGAAGAGCCGCCCCTCCTGCAGGCATTCCTGCCGCAGTGCCCCGAAGTCCTGGCCCAGGTACGGGACGGCGTGTTCGTGCAGACCGGCGCCCAGCGCCGCCGCCCGCTCCTTCGCCACCGCCGCCGCCATCCCCGCCATCGCCCCGCTGCTGCCGCCGCCCCGCCCCGGCCCCGCCCGACATCCTCCCCCCACGGTGTCACGGATGCAGCCAGCGCTCAGCCCGGCGCCAGCCCCCGGTTTACTCCAGTCCCTTTGCATCGCGAGTCACCCGCACCCACTCCGCGTCACGGATGAAGATTCCCCCTCCCCCGAAGTGTCCACCTCTGTTCGCCGTGGACCCACAGGGAAGCACGTCTCCCTCGCAGCTGGGCATCTCATGGGCTCTGCATCTGTGCCAGTCCTAGCTCCCATTTTGCCACATGTATTCATCAATTAAAAAAAAAATATCAGTGTTTCCTGCCTGAACACCAGAATTCATGGAATAGAATCATAGAATCCTTCTGGTTGAAAGAGACTCTCGAGATCACCGAGTCCAACCATAACCTAACTCTACCACTAAACCCCGTGCCTAAGAACCTCCATGTCCAAATCTGTAAACTTAGAAAAAAAGTCCAAGGGAAAATACTATTATGGCTCGAAGATGAATATGTACCCTGTGTTGTCATCCTGTTACAATTTTGAATGTTATATGCAATAGAAATAATTTACAGCTTGATTTGCTCGTGGTAACCAAAGTACATGTTGCTGTCACCGCTGGTGTGAATCCATCCACAGCCCCCTTGTGCAGCTCAAACTGCACACAGCAAGTTTCCCCCCAAACACGCACCCCCACCATGCAGTGCAGGAAAAGGAGCGTCTCTGTTTTGGCAATGTGCTGCTGCTGAGGATGGCTGAAATGCTGCTGCTGGCATCCGCCTACTACGGCATCCCTCCAAGGGAGAATTCAAACCATTTGTTTCGTATTTTAGGTCTGACTCAGGACGTGCTGGGCGCCAGGCAGCATTCCCGGGGCGGTGGTGCAGAGACCAACAGCCCATAGTGCTGCACCCATCGCCTGCGCTTGGCTGTCCCACTGCTTCGGGAGGAGAGGCACCTCCTTTTGTGGGTCATAAATCAAGCCCTGGATGTACTACACAGTTGTTTGGAGCCATCCTATCCAACTACAATGAACATTATTGTTTGAAAAATGTCTAAAGAACCAGAAAATACACGACTGTGCTGTTTGCTGAGATGTTGTGGGACGTTTTACTTGAAAATTACAAATCAGAGGTTTTTCTTCATTGCTGCTATATGGTGCCTCAGTGTGCCAGGAAACACTGTCCATTGGCTTAGTGATTTTGGACTTAAACCACTTATGATTCTTCTGCTTATACTCAACACAGGTCCTACGTAAACAACTATGTGGGAAACAAGGTAAGCACTGCCCATTCAATTCACAGTATAGAAAAGGAGGCCCCCAAAATCGTCTTGAAGTTAGATATGAGGTTGTTATGAGCCACATCAGCCAGCCACATCTGCGTAGATAATGGCCATGCAAGGGAGCAGTCCTGATGCTGCCTGTGAGGTTGTCCAAACCTGACCAGGTGCAGACCAACCTCACTCTGCTTTGAAGGTGTTGGTTCTTCCTTGCAGGTCAGAGGGCTCTCTTAGTGAAGAGAAGAATGGCATTTTTAGCTGAATATTCAGGCATGTGGGAAATCAGTCACACATGGAGAACTGGAAGTGGATCAAGTAATGTTCCGTGCCATAAGTGCTCTCTGAACAGAACCGGTACATGCTGTGTGCACTCAATTACTGGTAAGCCATTAGCAAAGGTCTCCAGCAAGGCTGTCCTGAAACTCCATCAGGACACAGTGTGACACCGGAGGATGATTTTTCTTGGCTGTTTCAATTAATTAAGAACTCCTGAATTATTTCACAGGCAAGAAGGCCATCGGCTGAAACAGGAGACTAAGAGACAACAGCACCTCACCACCTGGGAGTGTAACTCTCAGTAAACCATGTTGCATCCTAACATGACAGATCCAGGAACTCTGGAGCTGCTCAAAAGGTGTTTGTTTGGCTCCACACAGTGGTTCAAATCTGTACAGCTGCCACAGATCAGACTTCTCTGATTTTTCAATAGTCCTGGTAAAAGGAAATCAGTGTTAGTTTAAAGCAGTCGTTTTCACTGGCCCACAAAGCCAGTTTTGGTTCGTGAACTCCTCTAGCCACTTTCCAGTAGGTGCAGTGCGCCGACAGCCTCTGCTTGGACAATGATCAAGAAGATTGAGTGTGTACAAGCACATTATATGGCTGTGCTGTGCAGTCAGTCTCACCAGAGTTTTCTTAGAGTCTTCGCGGTGGGATGGGGATTGAGATAGAGCCAAAGCAGAAGAGCAAGGGAGCAAAGCGAAAAGGAAATTGAGCTAGCAAGCATTCAGGTAGGTGGTGTAAGAGGTACCTTGGGCAATGCAGAGAACAGGTATATTTGCCACCATGGCCTGTTAGACTGGTCCCAAACATGTAGGGGCTGTACTGTCCCAGGTGGTTTGATGATAGACAAAGACATGTTGGTGTAATACAGAATTTCTCCTAATATATGGGAAGTTGGTTGTACCAGCAGCCATCTGAACAGCCTACCCACAAAGTCCTCTGTGGCCATGTAAACTGAGAAGTCAGCCACTTCCAGCCCAGCAGCAGGTGTGGATACAAGTCAAGAGTTAGAGGGAAGGAATTTATTTAAACCACTACATGAGCCCATCCCTTGATCTTCTACATACTCCCACAATATGACCATTTTCTTCAAAGAAAGGGGCGATGTCCACTTGACTGTGAGACCAGTGTAATGCTCCTGGGTAAAATAGCAGCCTCAAGAACAGTTACCCACTAGTCTCCCCCTAAAACTAGACAGCTTTAGAAATAAATTCAACGTTTTCATAAGCTCTCTGCACACTTGTATGTCTTCAAAAAAGTCACTAACTCTCACATTTTGCGAGTAAAGTGGTTTCAGCTGTTGCTGCAGCAGCTCATGCTGGTTGCTGATAAGGAGCATCCAGCTGCCAGTCACAGCCTGGAGTCCCAGACAGGATGGGCTTCTTCTTCCCTATGCCCACACTCAGCAGCTGTGAGTGGCTCAGTGATGCTCTATCTCATCGCATCCCTCCCCCTCTTGCTCATCTGCTCTCCACTATACACAGATATTGGGGGAACTGTGGGGAGCAAATGGCCAGGAAGGGGGAGACGGGTCAATGAACCTGCTGGGCTCCTGCTCTCATCCCCAGGAGCTGCCCTGTCCCCACCAGTATGAAGATGGCTTCCCAGAGGAGGAGGCTTGCAGCAGCAGTGATGTTTCACAACGAAGGGAATTGCTTTCCCCTCTGGAGCTGGGATTTGGAGAGAGACTGAGCTTTCCCCATCAGCACAAGACTGGCTGCAGCCCCAGCCAACATGGTGAGAGGTGGCAGCAAGACCTGGGTCATCTTGCGAAATGTACCCATTCCAGCCACTCCCGGTGCTGAAGCGTCACCCCGGATCAGCCTGGATGTGTCGCAGGGCTTCACACCTGAGGTGCAGGCATTCCGGCTGCAGCACATCATCTTCTTCCTCCTCAAGCGCCAACAATTTTCTGGCTTTTACAGAAGAATGAACAGAATTGTGGCTAATTTCAGATGCATTTCCCTATAGGGAACCACTAGGCTGCAGCTTGTAGAAAATACTCAGATAAAATATCACAACCTCTAAAATAATAATCTTGTAGACAAACACTTAGGACCTTTCATAGCTTGCACTAGTCTGCCTGTGGGTAGGAGCTCATACATCTCAAACAGGAGAAGGCAAGCTCTCTAAGTCAAGCTAATCCCTTTTCATGCTGTAGGGTCTACAATACAACTAAGCAGCTTTAATTCTCATTAGCAAAGCACTGCAGTACAGGAGAGCCATTTCATTTCCCTCTAATGCACTACAGCAAAAATGTGTCTAGCACTGTTAGATAATTGGCAGTTATTTTCTTCTTAAGATTTCCACAGATACAGAACAGTTTTGATTTTATGGAATTTGCAGATTCCTCTTTGAAACCAAGATGATGCTTTTTCCTGGTTTATCCTGTTCTATCTGCTAGCTTCTCTCACCCTCTCGCTATCAAGAAGAAAGGGGAAGAGGTGAAGTAAAGCAGGGAGAAAGCAGGGAGAGCCAGACAAAAATAACTGTCAGTTCTTGCTGTAGACAACTATACAGTTATCATATTTTCCTTTTTTATATATCCTCTAGATGGTGCTTGTGTAGTGCTTTCTACACAAAATAAATAATTCTGCCTCTAATCGAGCTTGGAAATGGATTTGAAGTGCTGTTCCACAGGTCACTGGGAGCAGAGGTTAGTGGTGGACACACTGGGTAGTTACCTGATCTAAGCCTCCATCAGAGAAAATGGTTGTCCTCAGCCTCTTCCCAAATGTGAGATACAGGACAGAAAAAATCATATAGCACATTTTACTGGAATAATAATATAATGATCACATGCTGGTGATGCATAAGGGTTCACCCCTTATGTGCACACTCATGGCCAGCGGTAAATGTAGTTACAGAGCGCAGAGCATATCAAGTATATGTTCAAAAAAGTACATGTGAAACAAAAGACTCCTGATGAAAAAGGCATTTCCAAAATGTTGGAGCACCGTGAATTTCCATAAACAAGTTTGCCAAAGCTTACAGCATGCAAGCAAAATGGGTGTGCCTCTGGGCCATAGGGACAGAGGAAATTTCAGTGTAAGAGGCTGGTGCAGAAAGCGAAAGTAACCAGTATTCTGTCTCACGAGCAGAGAAAGTGGGTATCTCTGAATGAGTCTATTTGTCAGGAAAAAAAAAAATCCATCCCGGAAAGAAAAAACTCTCCCCTCAACCCTTTATTTTTACACTCTCTGTTCTGCTTAAGTACACAGATGCACCCAGAAGTACTGAAATGTAACAGAGACAAAATTCTGGCCATCCTTGTCCTTTACTCAGTTTTAACAGTAGTAATTTAATTTTTAGATAACCATTTCCACAGCCCAGCCTTCTCTATCTGTGCTCACCTGGAACCGAACAACTCAATTTGTTTCCCCTTTTGCATTCATGCTCTTCAAATATTTGCAGACAAGCAACCTGGCTAGTCTCTGTTTGGACTCCTTATCTCAACAGGTTTCAGTCCTTAAAAATTCTCTTTTCCCCACACCTTCTGTCTAAACCTACCAAGGGGTAGTCACCAAACATACTCTCTGGCAAACAAAGTTATTATTCACCCAGCTCTTAGCTGGACACACAGTGGGCTTTCCTGGGAAAACCTGGCCATTAAATAGGAAGACAGCAGAGAGCAGCTGTGCTCCGTGGAAAATTACTCCTGCTTCAGCTCTTGAATCTACAGAAGTTTGCAGCCACCTTGCCAGGGAGTTGTATACCCCTGTGTCAGTACAAAAGGGGGTTGCCAGGGTAGAAACTTGGAACTTTTCTACTACAAGAGCAGGAACCACTATTTTTAAGGTCCAAGAAGCCTTCTGCAGCCAAACCTTGCTCTGTCTTTTTTTTGCTTGTAAACATTTTATATGCAGGAAGCACCACCAAAAGACGGTAAATATGATGGCTAGCTTCTCACTAGGTAAGATCCTGTTTTTATAGATGGGGAAGGTACAGTGACTTTTGCCCAAGGTCACACTGGAGATGGGAAACAGGGGTTACCAGCATGCCTCCTATCTGGTATCATCATTTTCAAGTTTTGGCCTAGGTCGTGCTCTTCGGTTGTAGCCTTGCCCTCTGCAGGTCATGTGGCCCAGTAGCCATCTCTCGATCTGTCAGATTCATGCCTCTTATTGCTAATAAATTAACTCATAAAATAAATCATACTGCTTTGAGAGTACCAAAGAGGTTTTTTTTTGTTTTGTTGTTTAGAAAGATCACTTAAGCCAGAAGCAGGTTCAACTTCTCAGCTTTTCCTGACTTTAAAACTCAATGACACCTCCATAGCCATGTAAGCTGTAGCAATAGATATCCAGCTCCTGTATTTGTGGCTGGGCAACCCTCCAACAGAATAGAGCCCCATCTCAGAAGGAAAGAAAGGAGTTTTAAACTGTCTTCTGGGGTTTTTTAAGCGATGGTCCTCAAGCCTGACTTTCAGCACACTGAACACATACACACACACATATACACACACAATTACTTTCCATGTGTAAACAGGCGTGTCTGCAAAAACAGTCTCCCCTTGGTCCTCATTAAAGGTGTATTTTAAAAAGAGGCAGCAAAAAAGCAAATAATGTGGGAGTAGGAAGAGGCAGTGCCCACAGTCACAGCCCCACCGGCTGTGGCCCCCACCAGCTCCCTGCCCCCTCTCTTGGGTGCATCTTGGGTACATATTTGCACTTGTAGTGCCTCCTCCCTCCAGGGCTGTTGGAGCCCTTAGGGCAGCCCTGGCTCCACCTGAACCTCCTACCTGCCAGTATTCACCTCCTCTTGCCCAGGAGGCACAGACAGAGCCTTGTGGCGCGCCGGGAGGGTGGGCAGGCATGTCCAGGGCCGCAGCGAGGCTGTGCCAAGAGCGAGCGGCCGCGGATGGGCTTGGATCCAACAGGAATGCCATCAAGTATTTGAAGCAGGACTATGAAACCCTGAAGCAGCAGTGCCTGCGGGCTGGTGCCCTCTTCAAGGATGAGGAGTTCCCAGCCTGTCCTTCTGCCCTGGGCTACCAGGACCTTGGACCATACTCCTTCAAAACCCAGGGGGTAGTCTGGAAGCGCCCCACGGTAAGAGTGCCTTTAACTGCCTGTTTTACTGGGTCCAGATCTAGTCAAAGTCCACCTGCACATCTGTGCTAAAGCAGTGGTGAGCCTGAATATCCACTATTACTGTATGTTTTGTATTTTTCTTCTGTCTTGCTTTACCTCCATGGTTAGCAGAAGCAAGGTTGAAAGGGAGGTGGGGAAAAAAAATCAACACCTTCTAACCTTCTAATCCCTTACAAAGCAAGGAATCCTATAACTGCTTAATGGGAACCTGCTTCCTCCCTCTCTGTCCCACCTCCATGGAGTTGTAAGTTCAGGGTACAATCCAGAGATGGATGCCAAAGCCACACATGTATCCAGACAGACTGTAGGACATCCCAGGAGTGATCAACCACCAGTCGTAATGGTGCCCACACCAGGGTCTTGCCACTGTACACGCTAAGAAATCAGGCAAATACCTAAATAAAATCCTCTGCCTCACTTCAAGTTACATATAACAGTTAAAGAGCAACTGACTGGGACCGTTATTATCTGAATGCATGTATCCTATAAATGGCCTTTCATTTTAAAAAAAGTAATTTTCATCAGGAAAGATTAGGTGCCTATTTTTTTTAAGCCACAAAATCAGGGCTTCAGTGATTTTTCTGCACTTTCATTGCTCAGTCATTTGTTTCTGTCCCTGCTTTGCTCCTCCTTTGTCATTTTGCCCCTCCTTGCAACATCAAGAAAAACTGAAAAATGGAAGGAAGGAAAAACTTCTGAACGACTTACCTTCCTCTGATGGGGGCAAGGAGAACAAGGGAAAATTTCAAGGCTCTGATTTTTATTATTTTTTTCACTTGAAAAGTGAGAAGAAACTCGCAGGTTTAATAGCTCCAAGTTCCTACCCTGGCAACCCCATTTGTCCACCAGCACCTTGCTCTGTCACCTGGATGTTTCAGCAAGAAGTACTGTGGATGTAGGCTTTGCCTACCCTAGAAGATCAGTCTTTGAAAACTCATTATATTAGACTTGGGCTCCTTGTGCAAGAGCAACATGGTACCAGGACCCACTGGCTTGTCCCTGTGCATGGAGCAGAGCCCAACCTCTGCTGCAAGGTGACACAAACCCTCCGTTTTGCTCTCCTGTGGAGGGACCTGGATCTGACCTATTTTTCTGCATCACAGATGACTCCTGTCAGAGGTTACAGCCCTGCTCATTTCTTGGACTTTTTGAGTTGGTCAGCAGGTTTCCATCTGCAAACTGTGTCCACGATTGCAAGCTGATGGGGTCACTGTTCACTTTTCTGCCTGCAGCCAAAACAGGCAGCAGGACCCAGTGGGAAACCTGGAGGAGACCTGCTGGAGAAGTACCCCCTGCAAAATAAATATCCACTGCTAAGGTCACCCCCCCAGGCTGTGACTGCTGGTTTTCAGACAGTGGGTGTTAGACACTCTGCCGTCACGGAATTATCTTCCAATTTGAACAGTGGGTTTATAGAAAGAAAGAAGGTGGAAATGCAGTTATGTGAAAGGGTGAAAGGTATATGTGGCACTTGGCAGTGGCTCAGAAAGGACAGGTGTCTTGGTGAGTAATGAGTCATATGCAGCTGACTGACACCAGGTGCACCCTTTCGGAGAGAGGAGAGAAAAACCAACACAAAACCTCTTCTGTGTAGGTAGGTAACCTACTCCTGACTCCTACCCACCGAGACAGCTGTGAATCTGGATAACCACAGAAACAAAAAGGATGTAGCTGAGATCACACCTGTTGCGAGACGAGGTTCACAAACTGGTTCATCATCACACACACAAGAAGTCCTGGGTTGTCCCTGTCTCCATGGGATGCTCAAAGCTGACAACTGCTGCTCTCTGGGAGAGCTAGTAACTGCTCAAGGCTTCCTCAACCATGCTCGCTAGGTCAGGTTTCCTATAAACTGCCCCTTGCTGCCACCCAGAAGCTCATGGAAAATGCTTGGGACAAAAGGATGGCTTTTGTCTCTAGAGAGACTACTAACTTCCCAATATAGGGCATGAATTGTTGGAAGGCTCAGAGTTGGGATAGGAGGGACAGTCATTGCCATAACCTACTTGGCTGGCCCCAAAGGCCTAGGAAGAAAGTCGAGAGTCACTAGTAAAAGCATTTGTATGACTGGCCTCCCAGGAAGTGGAGTCGAGGTGGGGGAACATCCTCCACACCGGTGGCAGTGGAAACTCAGTACAGCTCCAGTGCCAGAGCCAGCAGTGATGGTCACAAACTCATTTGCACTGCTTGAGCCAAAACCACAGCAAAATAACATAAAATGCAAATGCTGAGGTTGAATTTTCACCTCTCTCCCCACAGCAGCAAGAAATTCTGACAAGGGCTTTAGGATTTGCCTCAAAACCCCCTACAGACTCAACGATTGAATAAGGCAACATTTTTCTAACACCATGTTAATCAGAGAGAAGACAAAGGATATAACATTTTTTATATGTTGAAAGTGTTTAATATTTTTTGAGCACTGAAACAAGAAATGGGAACTTTTCAGAGCAGAAATGGTAATGCATACTTTGAAAATGTGTCTTTTCAGGAGTTATGTGCCAACCCTCAGTTTATAATTGGAGGAGCTACTCGAACAGATGTCTGCCAAGGAGAGCTGGGTATGTACAGTGCTTCTGAATTTTGTTTTAGAAGAAAAAAAAATGAAGCTTCATTTAAAAATTCCTCATACACAGACAATTTTATTGGCTATCTCCCAGACATAGTAGGAGAGAGGCAGATGATACCCAGGAAAGGGACTCATGGACCAGCATTGCTGCCTGAGACAGGGTATACAAGGGCTTGTAACAGCTATGCCAAACCAAACTGCCTCCTAGAGGTAGGAAGCTAATTATTCCTTTGTGGATCAGAAGGCTGACTTACTTGCTTTTCACTGCTTAAAATGAGAGCTGGACACCAACCTAATAATGAAAGCACTTGCTCTGATGCAAGAGAGTGGGCTTCACAACCATGCCAGCAAGAGCAGCTCCGAAGACTCAGGGGACAAGGGTCAGCAGGGAGGTTTCATCTGGTAGCCTGGTCATTAAGGATTTTTATTTGGGAGGTAGAGCAAGTTTCAGCCTCAGTTTCACACCAAACAAATACATGACAACCAAGGAGCAGAGGAGGAACTGGTTCAGTACAGGGGCTGAGGCTGTGTAATGCCATTTCATGCCAATCAGGATGTCCCATGCAGGCATGAGTCAGAAATAAGTACATTGTAAAAAATGAACAAAGCACATAAACTTCACAATACCATCCACAACAAGCAAATTGTCCTGAGCCCTTCATGCTCCTCCTGCTTGCACAGCGTTTGGTATAAAGCTGCGAGCAGGTACAGGAGCGCCCAGGCACCAGCAACGCTCTGCAAACACAGCCAAAAAATGCAGAGCTGCTCAGCTCCTCGAACTGGGGCCTGATGCTGATGAGATGTATCTCAGACAGCACTCATCCTCTCCTGGACATCCGTCATAGAAAAACTTCCTTGCCCGTTTTTCTCCAATATTTGCTGCTGTCTAAGCCGAGCTCCTATGTGAGTGGACAGAAGGGAACTGCAAGGGGCCTTTATTCCCCCTTCGAACAGCTGCTGCAGGAGCTGCCTTCCCTGCCTGCCTTGTGGATAAGATCCAGCTCCAGAAGACAGCAGCAGCAACCTCTCCTGACTACACATAACCGTAAGAAGGCTGAAACTCTAGTAATGAGAATTTGATAGATTAGACGCAGAGAAATCAGCCTTTTTCCCTCCTGAGCTGCTTACCGCAGTACTCCTGACCTTCCTGGTCTTCTAGCCCATTCATTGTGCAAATGAGATTCAAACAATTTCTGAAAGTCATTGGCAATAAATAATACCAATGCCGGTCCTGTAAACACAGCACCATTAAAGCAATTGCTAAAAAATTCCCTGGTGTGTGGGCCTGTGCTCCAAATGCTAAAAATAAGATGCCCAATCATATACTTGCTCCAGGATATTTATTCAGTGGATGCTGGAACAGAGTATGGGGAAATCACTTACTGTATTTTAGGAGAATGTTTCAGATAAGCAATAAAAGCAACATTTCTTGTCACCTCCAATTTGGGAAGTTTCTATAGCAGCATAAAAAAAAATAAAGATTGTACGCCTGAAGTGAAACCTCATTTTCCTTGACAGTTTACAAGCTAAAGAACTGAAGATTATTACCTGCTCTCAAACTAGAAGAGGCCAATGCATTATTTGTGTTAAGTCTAGAAACTGAATGCAAATACCCTGAGCCCTTCTTTATTTCTGTCACCTCCTGAGTGTCTCTGGGGACTCCCAGTCTTTTGTGCTAGATGGGCTTTCAGTAGGGAGGGTTGCCAAAATCCATCAAATAGTGGTAGCAACAGAACTGGACCCAAAAACCTCCTGTGTATCTGAGGATGGTGTCTGGCTCTGGGCTTTCCCAAGCCAGCCTTTGGTGGGCAGTACCCCAAGCGCTAGTTCTGAAAGCTACCCCTCAACCTAGGAAAAAAGCCCCAAAATCTGATTCTGCTTTTGTTAGAAGCTTCATTTTCTCTCTGCCTAAAATAAAAATCAATTAAAAAAAAAAGAGAGAGAAAAAATAATCAAAGATAATCGAATTTGTTCCTGCAAGTCTGCTTACAATCGCTTCTACACACACTGACCCTTCACGAAAACAAATAAGAATATAGACAGAGGACTTCCCTTCTAGCATTCAGGTATTTGCTTTACATCTCTGAGGCATACTATACTCTTTTGGTATTTGATCCAATACCTTGAATATCAAAGTCCTTGTTACTAAAGACCTCATGTAAAACACTTCTACTGAAACAGATCCTGAATACATATTTACATAAGCCACGTATGTGACCTGTTAACAAGTCCTTTAGGGAAATAGAGCCTATTTTTAATAATCTGCTCTGACATGTTTCTTTTCATTTAAAAATAACACTGCAGGTCTGGGTTTATATGAACAAAAGGAACAAGAAAACCCAGAGTTAGTCTCACTCCATTTAACTTATTTCTTTGACAACAGCATAAGCTAGATGAATATCAGCTTGGGAAGTTTGATGGGAACTTGAAAGACTTGAAATATTTTAAATGTTCTTTGAACCATATCTTTTTGATAGCCTAGTAACAACTTGAAATGCAGTCACACAGCCTTAGCTATTAAAGGTGACTTTAATGAAGTTTTCTTGCAGCTATCTGAATGTTAACCGCAGAATTGTTTGCAGAAGCTCTTAAGCAAGTGGCATAAATTTAATTTAAATAATATGAAACACACTCAGACCCTCTCAGTTTAATATTAGCTTTCCAGAGCCACACCATCTATATTCATGGGGCAGTTTTTGTTCTGAAGGCTCAGAGGGAGCTCCAGGCACTGCAGCTCCCTTGGCCTGGGCTGTCAGCTGGAGAAGTCCCCTGAAGCCAGCGCAGATGCACCAGTTCACACCAGCTGAAAAGTCCACCCCATGTGGACTTTGTATGTGTCTTGTCTTCTGGGCTGCTTTGCAGAAGTTATGGGCAGGTTGGAGAACAAACCAAAGCCTGACAGCTCTGAGATGGATCTGATACCTGTTGAAGGAACCTTTGGAGCTCCTGTAGGCAGGAGAGTACTTAATACTATTAACTTATTTTGCTATAGATGTTAATACATGGCCTTTCTGATGTTCAGTCCCATGGGGCGTTTGAGATCCTTGTTCTAAAAGATAGATCTCCTAGATCTCAAAAAATACATTAGCTGACAACTCTGAGATTCCAAAGAGAAGAAAGCTTGTTCCTTTGCTGAGTGCTCCTCTGAGTTTCTGTACAGAGCTGCAGAGCTTAATTCATTTCCACAGAAAACTTTAGGATGCCTTCTTTAGAAATCTCAAAGCAGGAACAGTCTGCACTGCCAGAAATTATGAAGCTAGCAGGTCAATGCTTCCTTGATGTCTAGTAGAATGCCCCAGGTCCTATGAGCTCTGAAAAGGGCTTCCAGCAGAGACTAAAGCTGAAAGTCAAATCTGCTTGACAAACCAGGAGGCAAGAGCCAGAGCATTGTCTTGAGATCCCTTCTGAACACCAGGCATTGCTGGAATAGCAACAAGCCAAAGTACAGTCAGCACAGAAATGCCGCTGAACTGTCCAGACAGATCTTGGAATTGGACACTTGGATTTTTGGCTTAAAGTCACCATCAGCAGGTCAATGAAGAGTTTAGGTGCTTTGTGTCTAGACACTTTGATGGCAGCTAAACAGAAACTGAGCACTATGTAACAACTGAAACTAATCAAATTTCTCATTTATTTTAT
This sequence comes from Patagioenas fasciata, assembly GCF_037038585.1. Lineage (NCBI taxonomy): Eukaryota > Metazoa > Chordata > Aves > Columbiformes > Columbidae > Patagioenas > Patagioenas fasciata. The sequence goes on from NC_092522.1 coordinate 24,495,423, forward strand.
GGCCTCGGCAAGTGCAGCACACTTGGGTAAACATCATCAATACAGAGGAGTCACTCAGCTCCCAGGTCACCAAAGATTCAGTAATATCTGCCGCAGTTTGATTATCTCTGTAAACCAGGAGGTGCCTGCATGGCACTAAAAGCGTGAGCCATCTCAGTACATCTGTGAGCAGAGAGTGATTTTATTTCAAGCACAGTAACAGTCAAAGTAATTCTCCAATATCATGTATAGATAAATATATACATACAGACACACACAGAGCTAGGCACAGCTAGGTTTCATGTTTACCATTTCTACCACAAATTCAGGGTCAGAATTGTTTATTTCCAATTAAAAACCAAACACACAAAAAATACTCAAACCAAACAAACCCCAAGACCATGACTGAAAAGTAATTGGACTTTACCAACATTACAAATTACTTCAGATCCAGGAATCATGCTGGCTTCTTTTTAGCACATTCAGCAGCAGTGGTAAACACTGTATTTGGCACTTGTCTGAAACTTTTGTTCATGAAATAGGAAGCTGAGTAGAAAGCAGTCTAAGTGCCCGTAGGTGATTTAGCCTTGCAGGGCCAATGCTGAGAAGACTATTTATTTTTATAAGTCAAAGGGCTGCAACTTCAAATACACATAGTGAGCAGAAAACCTTTTTTTTATATTGTAATTTTTCTGATTATTATTGTTTGGGAGTGCATTCTTATTAAATATTTAATTAAATGGCCAATCAGCCTCATTTTCTCTTCCTCTAAGAATTCATTTTTAGGATGAGAATCAAATCGTTTCCTCACAGTTTGAAAGATGACATATAACCTGCAGCTGAATGAGGACAACTTTTAGTGGTCCTATACAAGATACCTTTCTAGGGAGCTTGTGTTGTCACACTACACTGTAGGCACAACCACTAACAAAACTCTGAAATTTGATGCTGGCAAAATGATGTTGAACTATGAAAAAAGGAACATGTACTATCAACTTGTACTTTTTTAGAATTAGTAATATATTATTCAGTAGGGCTGAGAAACCTTATTAATAGGCCAGGATCCCATTGTGGTGTACAAGAAGACAAGGGGCAACCTGTGCTCTATCCTGGAAGCTCCTTGGTATGGACAGATTCCTACATCCTCTATAACTTGTTTTAGAATCACAGAATGCCCTGAGTTGGAAGTGACCCACAAGGATCATCATGTCCCACTCCTTTCTCTGAATATGACAACCCCACAGTTCACACCATGTGTCTGAGGGTGTTGTCCAGTCTCTTCTTGAACACTGTCAGGCTTGGGGCCGTGACACCTCCCTGGGGAGCCTGTTCCAGTGCTCCAGCACCCTCTGGGTGAAGAACCTCTTCCTAATGTCCAACCTAAACCTCCCCTGGCACATCTTCCTGCCATTCCCTTAGGTCCCATCAGACCCAGAGAGAAGAGATCAGCACCTGCTCCTCCTCCTCCCTTTGTGAGGAAGCTGTAGCCACCATGAGGTCTCCCCTCAGTCTCCTCCAGGCTGAACTGCTCCTCATACAACTTCCCCTTCAAAACCCTCACCAACTTCATGGCCCTCTGCTGAGAGATCTTAAAACCATTATCACAGGAGCCTGAATGTAACTTGTCGCTTTTATACAAAGATGACCCCAAACCATCTGCACCTAGGCACCTCACATGAACCTTCCTTTTTATAAAGTTACTGCACAGCAGCCAATTCTCAGCTGCTTCCTTTCGGAGGGCGCGTTTAATATTTGTTCAGCAACAAGCTTAGACAAAGATATTAGGCTCCCAAGTAAGGTCTAGAGACAGGACTCTGCATTGCTCAAGGCAGGCATAGCTACTTTTAAGGCCAGGTTCACCACTGTGATTCTTGCAATACAATTATTTGCAGACATGCTTTAAGCAGAGTTGCCCCTGATGCTTCCCCGAGAAGTCAGATTGCATGGTGTGTTTGCGGGAGGCAGATGTGCCACTCACTCTCCCAGATGCTTAGAAGTTAATTCATACTATAAGATAACTGTAAAGGATTTCACGCTGCATTTGGCATCTCGAGGGGATGAGATTCTTAAATTGTTTGGTTCTGAGTCAGAGAAGTAAATAACATATTTAAGGCAACCCCTCTTATTTCACTGATTCTTCTGCCTAATTGTGCATCAGACATACACCATCCTCAGCAAAGCCCAGAGTAGCTTCCTCTTCACTGGCTATAAAATCTGGCCTAGACCAAGAAGGGGAGATCATTCCAAATGTTGCACGTTGGGAAAGCACCAACTCCACACTGCTACAGACCTTCCTTGGTTTCACCAGGGGCAGAGGGATACACCAGGAATACCAGGGCCCCCACCTTTTCAGAAATAGTCTTCTGTGCTTCATAGCACGCCAGGAACAGCCAGGGAAGCAAGAAAATCCGGGGTAGCTGAAAAAAAAAATAAGGGCTTCAGTTCCAACTTCACAAGGCTTTTCAACTTCCTCCTCTGAAGAGCTTATCACCATGATTTCTATCTCTCCAAGCAAAAGCAGAAGTTATAACATCATAAGGCATACACCTGTACCAAGGAAAGCCTCAAAAAATAGATACAAAGCAGGCCTGAGTGATCTTGTTTTTTCCTGCATCTACATTTTCTTGGAACAGAGGGTTCTCAAAGCCTTTTTTCCCCGGCCTTGTGCACTTCCAATTTTGCTTATTTTATACATAGATACCTAGGGCTGGGAGGAACTTTCTAGGCTAGTAAGTTGAGCCCTCTTCCACAGAATGCAAAATAATTTGTAAAAGAGCTAAGTTGAACATGAGCTTGAGAAGGTTTTTGCTCATAGTTGTTCTAGAGACTAAGGCTTTTGGACTCTACTTTCTATATGCACAGCAGCAACATTTTCCTATTTCCAGTCTGAGCATCTCACAACCCTTTTATTTTAATTTACTGTCTCTTCTGTGAGGGAAATATTACTTTTCAAGTAAGGACTCTTTGCTCAAACAGCTTTTCTGCAAAGTAGCATTTAACTTGCCTTACACTTCCTCTTCAAGTTTCACTTGTGTGGGATGAGCAGGACAAGTTTTTTTTAACATCTTCTCATAAGAAATGCAGGTAAATCACGGAATGCCAGTGATTTGAAATGGCCTCAAAAGATCATCCAGTCCAATCCCCCTGTTGGAGCAGGAACGCCCAGATGAGGTTACACAGGAAGGCGTCCAGGCAAGTTTTAAATGTCTCCAGAGAAGGAGACTCCACAACCGCCCTGGGCACCCTCACTGTGAAGAAGTTTCTTCTCAAATTTAAGTGGAACCTCCTGTGTTCCAGTTTGTACCCCTTGTCCTGTCATTGGTTGTCAATGAGAAGAACCTGGCTCCATCCTCCTGACACTCACCCTTTATATATTTATGAACATTAATGAAGTCAATAACTCTGCCTTTCCTGTATCTTCTGTCACCAGGGCACCCACCTCATTCATCAATGGGCCTACATTGCCTCTAGTGTTAGTTTTATCTGCCATGTATTTGAAGAAGCTCTTTCTGTTGTCCTTGACCCCTCTCGCCAGGTTTAATTCTAAGGAGGCCTTCGCTTTCCCAGTTGCCTCCCTACACCCTCTGACAACAGCCTTATATTCTCCCCAAGTGGCCAGCCCCTCCTTCCATGATCTATAAACTCTCCTCTTCCACTTGAGCTTACCCAGCAGCTCCCTGTTTAACCACACAGGTCTCCTGGCTCCCTTCCTTGACTTCCTATGTGTTGGGATGCTCTGATCTTGAGCTTGGAAGAAGCAGTTCTTGAATATTAACCAGATAGGGAGAAGCAGATAATCCAGCTGTTTTCAACTCTCTTCCAGCTTGAATGCTTTTTCCTGAACTCAGCAGTCAGGTTGACATAACACAATCCTGAAGGAAGGCTTAAGCAGTACCTCACATACTATTGTAATTCGAGGTTTTCCTTCCTCATTAGAAACATCTGAGTTGGCACACTGGGTGGATCACACTTTTGGAGCTATATCAGATCAGCCAGCTCAGGTAGTTACAGATCATCACACCAGGGCCACTTCTTTATAGGTGTTTCTCAAATTACTGTTTGACAAGCTGTTTCTTGCTCTGTTCACAGGAGGCACCTGGGTACCTCCCAGTGGGCTACAGGCAGAAGAGAACACATAGCACCAAGCAAGTCCCACTATCTCACCTTTATAATTATATTCATCATGGCACTAAAACAGAAAGCCCAAATCAATATAAAGGGTTAACCGCTACTCTAAGATATTGAATTATTCTACAGGTTAAACTTTTTCCTCAGTTTCTCGGTTAGCTTATTTCCACTGAACCAAGAGTTGTTATACCAATTTCTTCTGCAGAATATGCACCTGCACAGAGAAACACGTCTTGGCACAGGTAAACCACAGGAACCCAGGAAAATGTTACCACCTTCAGAGCAGCTTTGTCTTCCTTGAATTTCTGCACACCTCAGAAATAACACATAACCACAAAAGTTCTTCTTACTGTTTGCAGTATGCAAATACTGTAAGAAACCCATGAGTCACTGTGTTTCCCAGGGGCAGCACCTTTAGTGTAATAGAGGCTTCTACTTATCCAGCCTCCAGTCCACAACAAGCAGGTAACCAACCCAGCAGACAGCTTGAGCTGTGAGACACCCAGCCTCCAGCGAGGACTGGGCATGCCTGTCCTTTCCAGGATGAGGAGCGTGCCAGAGAAAGGACTCACCTGTTTGCAGAGTTCCCAGGAGACTTCAGCTTCCATTAGACTCATGGGCAAATCTGTAGGAATAGCCCTAAGTGCTGGTTCAAATTCAGACCTGCAAAGAAAGGTCTAAGAAGCAATAGCCACTCAGATGTTCCTGCTGCCAATCAAATCTTCTCCAAAAGACAGGGATGGACGTCCCAATGCCCTTCTATCAACTGAGAGGTTTTGCTCTCTTCTGAGCATCTTCTAAGCCCTTGCCTCTCCTGGGAGTGGTGGATTTGTTCTAGTTAAAGTACCACAGGTCATTAACTCTGCACTACCCACCCAGGCTTTGCAACCCACATGGCCTAAATGCCTTCTCTCTCTGACTATGTTCTTGGTCTCCTGAGGGTGTTAACAAGCTTGGATAAAGCAGCCTGGTTTCACAGCTTTCAAAAATCAAAATCGCAAAGTCCAAACTAGACCATTGAAATCACCACCATGATCAGCCTCAGATTTTCCAAGATACCTGTGTGGTCTGGCTGGGTAGAAAATGAGCACAGAGATAAATAACAAAACAAGAATGAATCGCTGAACCAATACTGAGGCTAGCAGGACCTTGCAAAGCACTTAATGCTTGTATTTATTATAGGTGAGAGCATGACATAGTGGTGTAAGGATTAGCTGGGCAAAACGCTATTTGTTAATGTACTTTTCTGCCTTGTAACACATGTTTTTTTTAGGTGATTGCTGGCTCCTAGCTGCCATTGCATCTCTCACTTTGAATCCAGATATTCTGCACCGTGTTGTTCCTGAGGCTCAGAGTTTCCAGAAGGACTATGCTGGAATCTTTCATTTCCAGGTACCTATATGATTAGGATGTTGAGAATGAAAGAGGAAAATTGTAGTGTTTAGCTAAAAGCAGCTTTTTTGTGTGTATCTTTGGCACAGGGTAAATATTCAAGAATTACAGTGTGTAAGTGAAATTGGTGGAGGAAAAGAGAGGAAGAAAAGAAGAACAGAGTTAAATAATATTAAATGACACCTGTTCACTGGCTAGGTTCTGCTGTCTCACAGCTGGTAGGGCTCTGGAGAATTATACAGGCTTTGTAAACTGAGCCAGACCATCACACTGCACGACTCAAGCAAAGCTCTGTTGCTGCTGAATGTGAAAAGTGAATTCAGGCTGATGCGGCTCTTCCTCCTTCCCTTCCCTTCCCTTCCCTTCCCTTCCCTTCCCTTCCCTTCCCTTCCCTTCCCTTCCCTTCCCTTCCCTTCCCTTCCCTTCCCTTCCCTTCCCTTCCCTTCCCTTCCCTTCCCTTCCCTTCCCTTCCCTTCCCTTCCCTTCCCTTCCCTTCCCTCTCCGTGTCTTTGCCTGGATTTCCATGCCTGCAGACCCAGCACACTGGGACTGCTTTCACTAGAGTTTTGGCTCAGGTTTGAGCAAGGTGGATTGATCCTGCAAAGCTAAAAGAGGTGTTTTGGTGAGGAGAGATATTATAGAGCACATACTTATCCCTTGCACCAGCTCATCTCAGCAGAGGGTGTATTGTGTAAACTATCTTCTTTCCTTTCAGGACTGCATCAAATTCTAGATGAAATGTTTCAAGTGCTTAGGCAAAAAATAGTATTAGTAACATTTCACACATTTTCCAGTGTTTTCAGAAGGGATTAACACTGTTGAGTGCTTCCCCTTTGGATGACCTCTCCTTGCGCCATTTTTATAGGGTCTTTTTAATTTTTTAATTATTATTATTATTATTTTTCCCCAAAGGATTTGACCTTAAAAGAGTAGACAAGAAAAAATTTAAGAATGTTCTACCTATCTTTTTGGACTCTCCACCATGTAAACTCTTCATGGAGAACAGACAGCATTCCACAGGTTATGTCCAAGAAGTTGTTTTTAATATTACTTCTTAGCAAAACTTTATTAAGGCATTAAGAAGCCTGGTCAGTGCTTCACAGAGATGAGAAAAGTTTGGTTCTGTTACAAGGGAGAGGAGTCCAACATGGGAGTGAAACCTTACAGTGGCTTATCCAAGGAGAACTGATGACAGGTGAAGGTGTAGGAAGATGATAGTGTAGAGCTATTATGTGCACACCAGCTCTCATCTTCTTTTCTTTCTTCTTCAGTTCTGGCAGTATGGGGAGTGGGTGGACGTCGTGGTGGATGACAGGCTGCCCACCAAGAACGGGAAGCTGCTCTTCGTGCACTCAGAGGAAGGCGATGAATTCTGGAGCGCGTTGCTGGAAAAGGCCTATGCCAAGTACGGTGGCTAAGCAGGACGAAGTGCTCCTGGGTGTGCAGAAGCTGTCTGCCCAAGCGGATGTCGTTAGACACAATGCACATTACTCAAATTCAGCTTCTATTCCACCCATTATTTGGTTTCCCATAGGTCCACGAAGGGTGTTGCCAACTGTCTGTTTCAAGGGGCTTTACTTCTGGTGTCCCAGATCACACTTGATGATCACATGGACTGAGAGATACTGAATTAGAAACCCTTCTTTCTGCAGTGCCATTGCTTACAGGTGAAGATGGCCCCTTATATAACCTTCATGTCTCCCACAGGTTGAATGGCTCTTACGAAGCTCTCACAGGAGGGTCCACTATGGAGGGCTTTGAGGATTTTACTGGAGGCATCTCTGAATCTTATGAGCTGCGGAGGGCTCCTTCGAACCTGTACCAAACCATTCAGAAGGCTCTGAGAGCTGGGTCACTTCTTGGCTGTTCCATTGATGTAAGAGGCTGTTGCTGCTTTATACTCCTCATTCCTTCTCTCAGGGCTCCAGGCCATATTATAGCAAAAGTTCAGACCAGTGTTAGACATAGGTAGGAAGGTCTGAATTAAAAGCATAGTACAATTAATGGGAGACTTTTATTGATTTCAGTTATAAAAACCCTTGGATGAGGTTCTAAATAACCAACTCCTGTCATACCTCCATTTTTACAAGACAGCCTGTGATAATACTTTGAGTCATGAGCTGGAGACTGGTCTTCCTGAACTACATTTTCATTTTCTGAGTATTTTTTCTCATTCAAATTCTGTGTCATTTCAGGTCCAGAGATGTAGCTGCCAGAGGCAAACTCTTTGACATGATACTTTGTTGTAGCCTGTAGTCTGATTCTGGCTTTTGGTTTTCAATCCTAAAGATTATTTACACCAGTAGTACAAATTCTTTCAAGTTACAGATTATATTTGTACATGTTTTGGCCGGATCTGTTACCTGAGCTGGGAATTGGGTTTTGATTTAGATCTCATTGTGCATTCTTAAACCTCTGCTGTGCTAGGACTGCATATTTGGGGGCATGTAACTATGGAGATGGACTTTTGCCATGCCTGTCATCTCTATTTAATATACTTTGCATCACGAATGTTGATATTCATTGTGCATACCACTTTGGATATCTTCCCCCATATTGATTAGCTCATGAAAGCTGTGTTCATACACAATATATAGTCCTAAATGTGTATACTTTTGTTGTCTCAGACAACTAGTGCAGCTGACATAGAAGCAATCACAAGTCTGAAGCTGGTAAAGGGACACGCTTACTCTATCACTGGAGCAGAAGAGGTAAGCCAGTCTCTCCAAGCCCATCACACAAAACAGCTTGGGGCTGCAATACTGCAGTACCTTTAACTTTCTGATGTCTCTCTCTGACTGACCAGGTAAAAATATTGCTGCCTTATGCACCCTTTTACAGAAAAAAAAAAGTGTCTGTAGTACTTAGCCAGGTCAGAAGCTTTGTACTGGTAGTTACATAGAGCATACTGTGCGGTCTGCAACTTGTGTTGTACCAACAGACTGGAATACAAAATGTGAAGGTGGACCAAACTGTTACTGAAATGAAGGGTATGGAAAGGAGAAACAGGAGAGGAGGCAGCCCCATGTATTTGTACTGCATGACGTGGGAACATCTGCTTTGCCATCAGCACTAATGAGAAAGGAGTAAAAGGCTCTTTCATGAACTCCTCCATTAGGTTTACCTTAACAGTGAGCCCTAGATACCCCTGCTTCTCTGAAACGGGAGTCATTACAGAGGTGTCTGTGCTGAATAACCTCTTTCCAACCTTGCTGTGTTGTGCAACATCTCCTGCTTTTGAGGATGTAGATATTCTGCTGTTTTGTAGCTGATGTTTTACCTTGCAGGTTGCTGTCGTTACATGAAATGGTAAGTGCTGCACTAATGGCTCGCTTGGTGGTAGAAGAAAACGTAAAATAAGGGTGGAAGGCATCTAGGTGTCTTTTAACTATCGCAAATTGTAATGGACTGCATCTCTCAAGTACAAATCATGTTTTATCCTGTATGAAAAGCAATTGCCCCGTGATGATTTGGATAATGGAAGTGCTCAGGCTCCGTTTGTTGTGGATCTTTTAGGTATATTACCGAGGACGGTCAGAGAAACTAGTGAGGCTTAGAAATCCCTGGGGTGAAGTGGAATGGACTGGAGCTTGGAGTGATAAGTAGGTTTTTATACGCTGCTTCTTCTCTCTCTTCAGTGTATTTGGGTGTCTTTTAATAATCAAATGGGGACTGTGCAAGTTAATCCAATCACAAAGCACATTTAGGAGAGATACTAAATCAGTTGGAATAAAACACTATTCATTTATTAGCAAGGTTAGATATTGATCCACTCTGCCCAGCGGACATGCTTCCCAGGCTCAGGCAGAGCCTTCTAATGAGAGAGAACAGCACACGTTTTAACTGTGAGCAGCCCAAAACAAGTCATATCCACATTATTTTGCCAGGCAGCTTTTCTCAGACTGATCCTACTGATGGTGCCAGGACCTCAGTAGGTTACGCATACCAATCCCATTCCTGGGAAATACAGCAGAGCTAAACCGTTTTGCCACTGCTTCAATTATAAAGTTGCTGTGCTTTGAATCAGAACAGTATTTGGTTTCTACTCCAGAATCTTGAAAAAAATGGGGACATTGACTAAGCTAGGGGCCCAGAAGTTTGAATATCTATCAGAAATCATCTGGGCTTCAACTGTCTTGGAATCTCATGAGAATGACAGTGACAACACCTCTTTTATTTTTATATTTAGAATGGCATAAATTTTACTTTCACATTTGGGCCATGATGTTTTTTCACACAATACTTTGAGATTTCAGTTTCCTGTCCTCATTGACTGGAATACCAATGCTGATGTTGTATAAGACTTAATAATAGAAAATAAACATTAGAATTATTATTACCTTTATCAGAGCTGCTTTGCTCAGCCCCGAGATAAGGTGCCTCAGGCACACACACATGCCATCTGATTTTCTTGCACCTGTTTTACCATGGGACAGATGCAGAGCTGCACCATCACATGAGAGCAGACCAGAGCAGAATCCAGCTTGCTGCACATTAACATAGAATGAGAAAGGAGCAATGCTGTTTTCTGCAGTACATTTTCTATTTGCACCTTTTTGCTTTCTTGTTCTCCCATGACCCTAACAGTGGAGCTTATATCATTTCCCCAGGGACACTATGAGGCATCCCAATAGATCTTAGAGTGGAGAAGCTCTGCTTGACTTTCAGGCTGCATGTTGCCTAATCCAGCCAGTCTGCAGTATTTGGACATTCTGGCACCTTGCAGCGATGATCCAGTTTAGGGCTTACTTGTTGCAAATATGGTTGCTGTCTAATTCCAGCCCCATATAGTCAGGTGTATTGCCATTGGGAGGTCTAGTTGTTGGAGAAATACATAACTCCTTTATCAGCTGTAACTGAAGAGGGAGCCCAGCTCTCTAATCTCGTTGTAGAATAAAATGCAACAACTGAACAGCTTGCTTTTGTGCTTTGTCTGCAGTGCTCCTGAATGGAATTATGTGGATCCCAAGCAAAAACAGGCTCTGGATAAGCAAGTAGATGATGGAGAGTTTTGGTGAGAATTGTTCATTTAGCTTAACCTTTTGGAGATTTTCTGTGCATGTTTTGTCTTTAAGCAGTCCTTTCAGCTGGATGGAGAGAAACTGCCAGCAACAAGAGGGTTACTAGTGACATGCATGCATTGTTAGCCTCTTGTTTATCTCCCATTCAAATATTACCTTTTATTAGAGCTTGCATGACTCAGTGCTTATCCAAAATATAGAGACCAGATGGTAATAAAGTTAATGAGGTAGCAAGAATGAACCTCAGCTGCTCTACATTTTGAGGTTTGTTTTTTTACCTAAATGCTACATACTAATGAAAAAGTTTAGATTACCAGCTTGGGAAGAGACTGTTTACCCAGACCTAATGGAAAGCCCATCCCAGTTAGCTGATTATATGGATCAGTACTGAACCCACGTCACTCTGACCTGGTCTGGAAAGATAAATGACCACCATCTTCCAGTGCAATCAACTATGAGGACCATAAGGCACTGAGAAATGAGAACAGACCTCTGCTTGCAGCATGAAGTGATCAAGGCCTATCAGTCATGCAAACCTACTAGGAATAGTAAAAACAAACATCAAGGACAGAATTACAGCAAGGCACCAAGCAGAGACTGTTTTTCTACAGAGTGATGCTTTCATAAGGGCCAGCTCTTCCTCTTGTTGAATGATATCTCCTTGCACATTTTGTTCCACCAGTTTTAGTGAATTTACTTATGGAACATAGTCCATGAGGGATTGCCCACAGCTGGGGATGACAGAAAATGGTATGTCTGAGCCCATATTGTGTAACAGCCATTGAGAATAACCATTGCCAGGAGACAGCTTGTTCAGGGAGTTGGAAATTTTCTTTCCCAAAACTCAGTTCCAAGTTTCAGAGTTCAATAAAATGGGGCTTTGGGCAGCTCTTTAGAACCGTCATTTGCTGCCCTGTGGGAAGAGACATCCATTTGCAGTTGCCTCAACTGTTGCAGGCTGATGGACTAACCCTGGTCTTTCTGTATGCCAGGATGGCATTTTCAGATTTTCAAAGGCAGTTCACCCGCCTTGAGATCTGCAACTTGACTCCCGACACACTGACAAGCAACGAGGTCAATAAATGGGATCTGACCCTATTTAATGGACAGTGGAGACGGGGTTCGACTGCTGGGGGCTGCCAGAACTACCAAGGTGAAGACCCAGCCAAGTGGGCATTTTGTGAAATACCAAACAAAACAATTAAAAAAATAATGCTTGTGACCTGGAGGAGGCTTTGGTGGGAAGGGCTTGGAGGTGCAGCTCTTTCTGCGAGGTTTAAACAGTAAGCAAAAGCTTGGCAGTCTAAACAAAGATCTAATTCACAGTTATTTCCTTGTCAGGGATTACCAACCCACTAAGCAGTTAATTCATGGCTGTATTCTTGGTTGTTTTTTTTTTTTTTCTCTGTCTGCTTTTCTTGCATACACAGCTTTTGCTACTGACTGGAATAATCCTCCAAAGGGTTGGGTAGGCCAGGAAAGTGTCACAGTTCGGTGGCAGTGTTGTTTCCCATTCATTTTCAGGTCAGACCTCTGGAGAGGCTGTCTGGCATTTGGTCTTCTTGCAATGATTGCAGCCTCAGCCAAGGACATTTCCTGGAGATTAATGACTGACTGGAATTAACAATATCAGCTCCTCCCTGTTGGTCATTACTCCCCAGGAGCTACCTTGGTGCTTTGATTTGTCACGGCTCCAACTGATATTCAGCATAGCTGTGAAAACATCCTTCCAAAGAGATGCTCTCTGTAATTCTAGTGACAGCCATCTCAACTACAATGACAGTAAAATCTCCTCCTTTTTTGTCTCACCTTGGGAATTCTTAGCGACATACTGGACCAATCCCCAGTTTAAAATCCGTTTGGACGAACCAGATGATGACCATGAAGGCAGTTTGAATGAGCCATGCTGTACTATAGTGGTGGGCTTGATGCAGAAGAACCGCAGGAGACAGAAGAAAATGGGGGAAGCTCTGCTTAGTATTGGTTATTCACTCTACCAGGTACAGTTTGTTCCTGATTAAAGGCTTTATTCCCTGTTCTTCAATGCTGGAAAAAATTAGTGATAGGCTACATCTTGACATTCATCACTACACTTCAGTAAGATTTGGATTTTGCAAGATGATTCGAATACTTCTCTTATTTCTTCCTGACCCACATAATATGGGAAGATTCAGATAAATTTAGGCCCAGTTTTTGTCCCACTTTAACAGGAAAGCAGTGTTAAACTAGAGGCAATAATTTAGCAGCAGTCTCATTGAGAGCCTTCTCTTACAAATTGTGAATGGGCGCAGGCTCAGGGTGCCTGGCAATTCCAGACAAGTGTTTCTGATTACAGCCTATCATGAGTGCTCAGTAGTCACTTTCTTCTTTTTTTAACTATTTTTCCATTCCATGTGAAAATTGTTTTGATTCATTATCTACCATGCTATTGTTCTGGTTCAATAATTTTTAAAAATTTTTTTGGTTTTTTTTTTTTTTCCTGATTCTTCCAGTGTTGCTTCTGTCTCTAAAAATGTAATGTAGGAAAAAACCTACAGTGTCATCTCTAATTTCTGTGATGTGAGGGGAAAAAAACAAATATAAAAATTTCCAACCAGTATTGTAAGTCCCAATATCTTACCTGGAGAAAACCAATTAAATGTTGTATGGATTCCACTGGATGAAGATCATTAACCACCACAGGCTGGAGCAGATGGGAATGGCTGACTTTTGCTAATATATTTTGTGCAGGATGGTTCAAAACTAGAAAGGTTTTCCCTAGTGCCTAAGTGTCTGCATATACAAATGGTTCTCAGTGAGCACATTTCTGAGGTGCCATCTGTGTGGTGCCAAGCACCCTGGCTTATTGGCATCCTGAATTCACACATTAAGGATGTTTGTCTGCTCATAGCACTGAGTACAACCCTGGAAAAGTTAGCAGAGCTTTTGTGCTTTACATCTATTTCAGCCTGTCTGTCCTCCTCCATGATCTTTTCCACAGTAGGGTAGACTGGGTGACTCTTAACAAGATAAAGACTTTCTTCTGAAAGTCTTTATCTTGGGTAGACATCCAGGTACAATCCAAGTTACCTGGGTCATGTGCTGTTGTAGATTTACATCATTGCAGCTGATGCTGTGGCTGAGGAGGACCAGTTAGGACAGCATGAATGGTGACCTAGAGCATATCTCTCTGCAGGAGAAGGCAAAAAGGTGTATGCTCAAGTCTACCTGTCCTGCGGAGCTTTTTTAAGTCATGCAGCTCAAATTGCCTACTGATAATAGCTCTAAGTGTGCCCATCACCAAGCTCCTGGCCCTCCTAGTATGCTGGTTATAAGGAACAAGACCTAAGGTCTCAAGGGGCCATCTCAGGCCTGAGAATTGTTGTATGGACAATATTTTCAAAAGCTCTTTTGGGACTTGAGAGGACACTCCCTGTGACTCTCACTGGAATCTGTGCTCCCGAGAAAACTAATTGCTTTTGGAAAAGTTACCTTATATTTGGAGAAAGAAATTAACATAGCAATTCAGTTAATTTAGAAAGGCTCAAATCTTGAAATTTGTTTCTTGTTACAATTGCCTTACAACAATCTCATGATCCTCAGGCTGATTGCTAGTGATGATAGCCTTATGTTTGCATCAAATTCCAGTTGCAGTAGACCACTAGATTTTAGGTCTGCTGTAAGAAATTTTCCGTTTGTTTTGGTTAGCAAAGTGGAGCTTACTTATTGTCTTTCTGGACTGAACATTTAAAGGCTTACGTAGGGGAAGGTCAATGCCATCCTGGGGTGTATTAGAAGGGCTGTGGTTAGTAGGTCGAGAGAGGTTCTCCTTCCCCTCTACTCTGCGCTGGTGAGATCACATCTGGAATATTGTGTCCAGCTCTGGGTCCCTCAGTTCAAGAAGGACAGGGAACTGCTGGAGAGAGTCCAGCACAGGGCAACAAAGATGATGGAGTGGAGCATCTCCCTTATGAGGAAAGGCTGAGGGAGCTGGGTCTCTTTAGCTTGGAGAAGAGGAGACTGAGGGGTGACCTCATTTATGTTTACAGATATATAAAGGGTGAGTGTCACAAGGGTGGAGCCAGGCTCTTCTCGGTGACAACCAATGGTACGACAAGGGGTAGTGCGTTCAAACTGGAACACAGGAGGTTCCACTTAAATTTGAGAAGAAACTTCTTCTCAGTAAGGGTAACAGAACACTGGAACAGGCTGCCCAGGGACGTTGTGGAGTCTCCTTCTTTGGAGACATCCAAAACCCTCCTGGATGCCTTCCTGTGTAACCTAATCTGGGTGTTCCTGCTCCGGCGGGGGGATTGGACTGGATGATCTTTCGAAGTCCCTTCCAATCCCTAACATTCTGTGATTCTGTGAAATATTTACAACTAATAGTATCGTTCACAACACCATATCAGGTGTTTGCTTCTCTAAGCAATTAAATGTTGTATAGATTCCTCTGGATGAAGATACTGTTTTTCCTTCGCAACAGCTCTCGCACAAGCTAGAACTTGATGTATAACTGATACTACAATATGTGGTTGTAAATGAAAATGAAAATAGTGTCTAAAGGAGGCTTTACCTGATTTTTTTTTTTTTTTTTCTGATGATGGATGTCGTTATGTAGCAGCCCTTTAACATTGGTTTGTTCTCTTCCTTTCAGATTCCCCCAGAGGTATGTAATCTCTGCTGAAGATTTCTGGCCTCCAGATGGGCACCTCTTGTTGCACAGGAGAATTTAGCTACCAGGAAGACTTATTCCTTACTAATAACAGGTCTTCTGGAGAGCTTTGTTCTTGGATCACTGGACCAAAATCTCGAGTTCTGAATAACCGTTTCCAAGTGACGGAGGCACAAGACTTTATTACAAACATCTGAGTCCCAATCTCGACTTCATTTATATTTGTTGAAATTCAGCTTCCACTAAGTTTGCATAACAGAGGTCAGAATTACTCTATTTAGTAGAAGTGAAAGCAGAACAGAGTGTCTGCAGTCTCAAATAGAGAAAATGTAGCTAATGTTGTTTAGAAATAATGCCAAACACTGTGGGTCCATTCATTTTATAGCTCTGAGCTGGGGCTCCTGTTAATGAAGAAACCCTGTTCAACCTTCACTAATCCTCCCAGATGTCAATACTGAGGTGAAGAGACTTTTCATTCCTGAAGAAAGAGACCTCAGGGACCTCTGGCAGTAGGAACAGCCTATACTCATTACTGAGGTCTAGCAGCCTGCATTGCCAATTTTGTCTCAGCTTTTCAGCCCTTTTCTTCTCTCTCAGTAAATGAATGTGTGGTCATGTAGCAATTAACTGTGTTCTTTTAACAGCCTTGCAGATGCAAAGGGAAAATGAACTTCAGATATTGAAAAAGATATGGATCTGGCTTCTTAATCTTTGCAGTCCCACTTAGTTTAAGACTGCATGAGGAAGAGGGTTGGGGCTGTTGAATAAATACCAAATCCAATCTTATCTTAACAACAAAAGGGGAAAAAAACACATATTCTTCTAGAGTTTACAACAGAAAAATGGAATTATTGTAAAGAGTTTGGTAACATCTTTGTATGCTCTGATCTTAGCCAGAAGCCTTATCTGTATCCAATGTTCCCTGCCCTGTGTCAACCACACAGCACTTTTTGTGGATCATTGAATCACACTTTTTGAAAGACATCCCTGTGGAGCAAAAGTCATGAATAGATGTTTTATAGCAGAGGTGTTATTCTTGCACTACTTTTTCTTTTTACATCAGTGTGTTGGTTTATGAGCTATGCAATGTTTCACTTACTTAAGAGTATATTGATATTAAGGAAAAGTTAAGTACTATTTTCCACATAATCCAGAGAAATACCCTTAGTATTACTAATGTAAGTTAGGGAAATCATCTAACGTGCCCCCAAAAGTCTTACTGCTGTGACTACTGCTCTGTCCTGTTTACTGTTCTCTTCCGTCTGTTTAAATAAATAAGGGAGTACAGTTCCTATGCAATTAGGAGATTTATCCCATACCATAAATTGCTCAAAAATATTCTGAAATTGAAATTTGTCCTCAAGCAGCATGTGAAAGCAAAAATTGCTCAATAGATAGACAACTTAAGGACAACTTAAGTTGTACCAGATTGGCCAGATATGAGTACACGTTAAGATATTTTTATTTCTTTTATATCTTAGATTGTAAAGAGGCATGTGAAAAGATAATCTTTATAAAGATCCTTGCCCCTTATAATTATCTGCCTGACAGTTTCCCATGCCAGAACCCTGGTGGCTATCTTTTATGCCATCACTTTTGGATCTGTTCTTTATGTTAAGAAAATCTTGAGATGGTTTTAAAGCACTGCAATTGAAATAGGGTGTCTGGCTTACCAGTGAATTGTCCAATGGTTGCTAACGAAAACACATCTCCCACAGCTGGAAAATAACACAGATATTCATGTGAACCGTGCTTTCTTCGCAAGGAACCAACCAGCAGCCCGGACTGATCCTTACGTCAACCTGCGTGAAGTCTCCAGCCGCATGAAGTTGCCCCGGGGAGAGTATCTCATTGTGCCATCCACTTTTGAGCCTTACAAAAACGGAGAGTTCTGCCTGCGAGTCTTTTCTGAGAAACAGGCTAAAACACAGTGCGTATCTTCTCCATAAAGCCTCCTCTTCTGCTGGTGAGGCATATAAAGGCAAAGGTCAGGTGTTGCACCCACATCCTATGCTTTGTCTTTTCCCTTAACCAGCAAAATAGGCCTGTTTCTAGGACCTATTTTCTTATGTAGTCTACTACATGTGACACGCACACCATGGTAGAGAGTCATGGCTCTTCAGATGGCCTCCACCAAGCACTCAAGCAGTAACTGGATTCTTCAGGTCTGTGAAGCAGAAGTTCCCATAATTAAAGAACGTAGGATTTGGGAGTATGATGATGATGAGACAGTTTTAAAAAGGGTTGTATCAATGGCAGTCATTGAATGAAAAAACAGGAGTCTGGATATAAAGCAAGAACAACAAAGCTGGATTTCCTAAGGAAAATATGTTCAAAGAGGTGCGACAGACAGAGATGGGATAGGGAGCATGGGAAACAGGAAACCTGCGGGCTTGTTCTGTGCATTTGCTAACACCTTATATTAAAACAACTTGTTTTGCTAATTATTTTAAAGGCAAATGGTAAACTCATAATTTCTGTGTCGTTGGTGATTTGGTTTTTTTGTTTGTGTGTTTTTTTTTTTTTCCTTAGGATGATTGGTGATGTGGTGTCTGCAAAACCATATGAGGTAAACGTCTAGTCCTAGCAGAATTTTCCTTCAAAATGTGGGGCAAAACTGGGGTAGGATTTTTATTTCTCCCCTGAGCTGGGGTCACAGTATAAGTTTGTGCTTAGGAGAAATGTTTTTTAGTTGTGGGCAGATTGTCTTCCTGCAGCCTGAGAGCAATTGCAAAAGCAGACTTCCAAGGAACTGCTGAATTGCTCTGGCCAGGTGCAACAACATTTTCTCTGCAGCTATTTCATGAAACTGCCTTGGTAGCAGAAGAAAACTTTTTCATCAATCATAGAAAATATTTACTCCCAAATGACGCCAGCCCCTGGCTGGTCGTGATTTAAGTGGTGCCTCTGTTTTGCCGTTGCCGCAGATCAAGTGCTCATTTTCCATTGCTGTAAATAGTCCCCTGTAAAGCTGCTTTATGATATCCACAGCTCACCTTTTTTGAACCACCTTGTAAACCACACTCTCGGTCATCTCTTTCCTCTAGCCTCGTGTCGATAACAAAGATATAGATGATGAGTTTAAGACTCTATTTCAAAAGCTCTCTGGAGAGGTAAGTGGATTAAAGTGATAGAAAGAGACTGGGAGGACCTCTCTGTTATGATTATGCAAATATTTGACTTGCCGATTCTTTTTACTGTCTTCAAAAAACCAAGAAGTTCTCACATTTTATTAACTCACAGCTTCAGTTCAATTTATTTTACAACAGAGCAGTTTTACTACATTGTTCCACTTATTGGTGCAAAATGTGATTTGTTCCCTTGGTAATACAGGGCATGGAATAACACTGGGAATAGGGGTAATGGGAGCGAAAACTGTGAAAATATTATCCCACAGTGAAATAAATTACCTGTGGAGTTAGTGTATAATTCTGACAATTGCCTAGTTGGCCAATTCCTTCCTTTTTGTTTAGAAGCCCCAGGAATCGGAAAACTGTTGACTGAACTTTCTCTCTATTTTTTGTATTTGACAAACCTCAGTACCTACAAAGCCCTGCTGTGCTGGCCTGTGGCTGTCACATCAGATTTTCTCTTAATTAACAGGTGGCCACTGGCACTGAAGAGGGAAAACATTTTGTTAGTTAGAAAGACCTTTTTGAGTTTTGAGAGGGCAATTTTAGTATTGTTTGGTTATAGTTTCTATAAGCCTGGAAAATCTCAAATGCTCTCCTGAACCTCTTTAGCTGAGAACGAAAGCAGTCAACCAATTCGGTCAAACCTGTTAATAAGCTGACGTTTATTGCGTTGTGTCACTATGGCACCTGACAAACCACTTATTTCCCATTTGAAAGGCTAGGAAATATTCATGGTTTCTGAGGATCTCCTCTGTGTGATGTCTGATGGTAAATGCAAAGTTTTAGAAAAATGACAAAAGTTTACATGCCTTAGATATGGAAGGAAAATGGTACCTGGATGTCTGACAGCAAATGAATATAGTTTGTTTCAAATGAGTTTCCTGTTAACATCTGAAGTATATTTTCTGTCCAGGACTGTGAAGTGACTGCAACTGAACTTCAAACTATTCTAAACCGGGTTTTAGCGAAGAGTAAGTAACGTTATGTAGTTCCCATTGAATGGAGCCAAAAGGCACATGCTGAGATGCAGAGACAGCAAGTTGCTCTCTGGGCAGAGTGAGCATCTGTGCCATCAGCACACAGATGGGGTCTGTGCTAGCGAAACAGAGCTCTTTCAGCTAAGGGTGATGAAAAGTCAAGGTTTGTCTGTCCCCAGATGAGTTTCTCCGGGCTTGTTGACCCTCTAATATGAGGAGGGGAGTGGGAAATACCACCTGGTGCTCCCCTCCCAAGTGCTGCCAGCCAATGCCCTGCAGAGGCACTATATTCCCTGCACCTTCTTGGGAGGACCACCATGGGAAGATATTATTATGCTGCTGCATAACTTCTGTGGACACAGAGAGGCTTACCACCCCCAAAACTGATGGCATCCCCTGCCCCTGTGCGAAAAAAGCCGTGTTTATCAGCTGAAGGGAAAGGGAACAGTGGAAGAAATGACAGAGCATTTACTTTGCTAAAAAGTTTTTAAGGTGGCTGATACCTCCAAGGTTGTCTGCAGAAAAAAATATTTGCCTAAAAGTATTTCTGACTTGGATTTTTTTTTTTTTGTGCAGGAAAGGATATTAAAAGTGATGGATTCAACATTAACACCTGCAGGGAGATGATCAGCCTTTTAGATGTATCCTTTGAATGTCATTTCATCACCTTTAAAATTTCTGGATCTCTTTTGCAAAGCTTCCTGACAAAATAAGGTGAAGTTTACTCTTCAGTTGTCCAGGCACATTGCTTAAGGTAGAAAATTCAGCCAAGCAGCCCTATCAGCTCAGGGTGGCAGAAACCTGAACCATTTAATCATCAGCTGCTTCTCTCACCTGCTCTGCATCTCTCATTGCTTGAATTTGTCCCTAAAACTAGCAGGGAGGAGAAGCAGGGACCTTCTGCCCGTATGCACTTGTGCAGTTTTGGATGCATACACAGCATGCTTGGCAGGAGATGGGTTTTAAGTACAACCTTGACTTCCATCTTAAGTCAGGTACTGCTTACAGAGAGACTGCAGAGACAGGCTCTTCAGAGTGGGAAAGCTACAAGTGCATACTTGTGCTTCCCTCCCTTATGCATAGCTTGTAGGACACTTGGGGCCAAGGCAGTAGGAGAGATCAGCACATCTGCGCAGTACCCCTTTGACATGCTGGGAAGGTAACCAGTGCACTGGGATGGTCAAGAGCCATGCTGTTAGTATTACACTCCTGGTGGTCTCATGATGTGGTCATGTTGAGCTCAGCAGGGATTAGCTGTGGATCCTGTGGCCACTGGCTGTTAGGACAAGTGATGTCTTTGCCCTACACTCCACAGCCTCCCAAGCCCAACAGGGCAACTCCATAAGTACAGCATCATGGGGGCCAGCTCCCTGTTTCTGCATAGTTTTCCATAGAAAGAGACGTTCAAGGCCCTGAAGGACATGGGGGAAGACTGTGTAGCCTACTATTGATTCTCTCCATTCATTCGCAGTTCCTGTCTCTACTTTCAAACTCTTGTCCACTGGGAGGCCAGTCCTTTGTTTCCCTAAGGGCTTTAATCTACTGTTAACTGTACAAAATGCGAGTGGATCTAATTGTGCTTATACATTTAGCAATCCCATCTATCATTCTCTGAGAGCGCAGATAGCCTAGAAATTCCTGGCATGCCTTTAGCTAAGCAAATGTAAATCTGTGTGCATGTCTATGTGAAGTGGAGATGTATTGCCAATGAGAATGAATATGGCATTGAGATGACACTGTGATGAGTGATTTGTTTTCATCAGAACTGGTAGCTCTCCAGCTTTGCAAAGGATAGAGAAATCTTGATTTTTGAACCATGCCTTAACATGCCCAGACCAATGGGACCAGCACCTTGGGACTGATAGAATTCAAGACACTTTGGATGAAGATTCAAAATTATTTGGTAACATAATATTTCTGACTGTCTTGCCTCTCAGCTCCAGGACCGAGATAGGGTTAAGTCACCACAGGCAGATATACTTGGAAGCCTTCCTTCTCATGGCTGGAGTTTGTTCCGGGGCTCAGAAACACTATTCATTTAAAAGGACACAGGCAGATCCTCTTTCACCTTGGTCCCACCACTCTCCATAATTTGCAATACCTTATGGAAAGCCAGATTAACCCTCTTTCATTGCTGGCAAAGACAGTTCTCTGCTGCCTGCTGTATTAAAGCTCATATGAACATGTCTCTGCTGTTGTTGTTACATTGCTAGCTGAGCACCAACAAACACAAGAAGCACATAGCTTTAGGACCTACAAAACCCCAGCTTTATATTTTTTAAATCTTGTGGAAGTGCTGAATTATTTTTCTGACATAGGATTTAGTATCCCAAGAAGTGTACTCATAATCTAGCAGTCTAAAGGAAGGTCAAACTTGGACCTGCTTTTTTTGATGATATCCCTTTCAAGAAAGTCTGATGCTACCATGCTTGATGCTGGTCAGCATGGAGCATCTGTCCTGGAGGTTCATAAGATGTTCAGCTCTGCTTCAGCTGGAGGCACCAGCTCTGTCCTGAGGCTGGTGTTGGCAGAGCAAGCCCTGAGAGCCAGTTCCAGCCTGAGCTGCAGGTCTGGGTGGCTTCTAATTCTGGAAAATAAACCTGTTTGCAGTAGGAAGCATCTGTCATCTCAACTCAGATACTAAGCAAAATGGACTTAGTCTCTTGCAGTTTTTGCCAAATGATGGGATATGTTCCTCAATGGCCTGTCTGCTGCTGTGTGACATGCAGGCAGGCAGGCAGGCTGCCAGCCCATGGGAATGTGTTACCCAGTCTGCCTTGCTTGGCAGTAGCTACTTGAAACATTTCCCTTGCTCATGAACATTTCAAAGAGCAGGAGCTTAGGCTTGTAGGGGCAGCCCCTGCCTCAGCCATCAGAAACGCCAGGCTGTGTCTACACAGCAGAGCGATGGTGTGGCTGCAGCAGAGGTAGGCACGAATGTCTTGGCTTTGATCTATCTGCAGGAGCAGGTAGGATGGTAGGGCATTGGCTGCAGAGTAGACTAGAAAGCCAATGTTAAATCCGAGAAGATCTGTGGCTATTTCATTTGGGCAAGCCTTGTGTTACCATGTATTCACTACTGTTGTTACCCAGCCATGAAAGCCAAAGCCTGCCTGTCCTTGCACCATCACATTGCTGCATGGGCACGCATTGAAAAGCCATTTTCACATTCCCTTGTTTCTCCGCTGCAGACGATCTATAAGAAAGTGGACAGCGACTACTCTGGTACCATTGACTCCCATGAGATGCGAAATGCCCTCAAAGAGGCAGGTGAGTGTACTGCTCAGGGACACCATCAGTTCACTGCAGTCCCCCCACCGAACATCAGAAGAAGAGTGGAGCCTTTAATGTCTTCGCTTCCCTCCTGTCTCCCAGATCACAGCACTGCTGGTGTCATTCTCCCTCACTGACAGTCACATACCTCTATGTCCTTTTTTTGCTGTTACAGACATCAAAAATCATCCTCTGTTCTGCATTCTGAACCACTGATATTTTTGTCCATGCTGTGACCATTGCTTATCCATCTGATTATTACTTGCTCTATTTTTGACCTCATTATTTCCTAATCTAACTGTCCTCTTTTAGAGCTATGTCCAAATCCGCTTTTTCCTTCGTTTCCTCACCCCACCTTTCTCTACACTGGAGAAGGTGAAAAAAGCCTGATCAAGGCATGCCCCAATGATATCCTCTCTGATGTGTGCTATTCACTTTTTGGAGCAGTGCTTGCCAGCTCAGGGCCATCTAGGGAAGCACTCTTTTTTTTTCATCTCTCTTGTGCTCGGTGGAGTTTATGTGAATGATCCAGAGACAGAAATAGCACTCATATGGGCCTGAATAGAGCCCAATGTGTTATGTGAGCGATTGGCTCAACTACAATCACTGCTATTCAGCTGCGTCACCAAGACTCACTAATTAGGGGTTTATCTGGGGAACATAGGACTGGTTATGCTGTGAAACAATGTGAAATATGCAGTCTGACAAAATGCTGTGGGAGAACTTTATGCCTCTCTTCACCCAGCACAATGGACTTTGGAAAGGACCCACAGCAGAGGTAGAACAGACCTTCTTGGAGGAATAGTTCTCAATCCTTCATCTGGGTCTGCCTGCAGCTGCAGCAGTCCATGGATAAACCATGTCAAAGACAGCATATTAACCTGCTGTGTCAGTGGTTTGTGTGCTTCCTATGCCTTCAGGTTTCACGCTCAATGACCAGGTGCAGCATAGCATTGTCCTCCGCTACGCCTGCAGCAAGCTGACCATTGATTTTGATGGCTTTGTGGCCTGTATGATCCGCCTGGAGACCCTGTTCAGTAAGTGCCTCTGTTCATTAGCCAAGAGGAGTTCCTGAAAACTTTGGGTTTTCCATAAGTATTTGGGGTCTTTTAACTGTGAATGCAGCAAACTGCATGAAAATGTGAGGGTGCCAGCAAAATTCTGTCTCCTGGAGAAAGCAGCAGAGAAATAGCAAAAGCCTTTCTGACTGCATGACCATGGAGTGTGGGGGACACATTTTCATAACCTACCATGCTCTACTGCTTTACAGTCATCTACACTGTATGGTCAGTGCTCTGGTCCCCAAGTTGTCCCATCTCCTGTAAATGATATCAGTTATAATTTAGAGTCCTTACTCAGACCTGATTTTCAGGTTTGTGCCTGGATCATACCAGATGCTACCGCATCAGATTTTATAGTTGTCCTGCTGCCAAATCTCAGTTTGCTGCTGTAGATCTGACTATTCTGCCCCATCAAGTGGCTTAGAAATGACTTGTAAAAGGGAAGAACAGCTGTAATATTCTCTTACAGAACTTGTCCCAATTTCCAGCAGATCATGGCAAAAAGCCACACTTCTACATTTTGTCAGACTAATTCTCTACATGTCAAACTCTGTGGTTTACATCCAATGTTTTCCCCCCTCTTCTACTTTTCAGAAGTGTTTAATCTCCTGGACAAAGACAAGAATGGAGTAATCCAGCTCTCTCTGGCTGAGGTGAGGCTGGTCACATTGAAGTAACAACTGGTTAATCTACAGCAATGGACTGCACTGAAATACATTTATTTAAAATCGTTATTATATGTGGTAAACTCAATAGTGATTCAAAGGGCAAGTTTGTTTATGTGAAAAGGCTCTTCAGCTTGGAAGGCTTGTCTGAATTAGTAGAATAAACATTTACCTTATATAAGCAAAAATGTAAAGGTATGTTCAAAACCCCAAAGGTTGCTCAAGAAGATGCTTACATGGTGTGTTTCACTGTCTGCTTTCAGAGGGCAGTGGTCAATTCACTAGAAAACACACAGCAGGGAATTGTTCTTGTCTGGCAGAGAATGTACGGATCAACCTGCCAGAATTAGAAGAAACCTTTTAAGATGCCAGCTCTTTTTTTTTTTTTTTTTTTTAAGCCACATTGTTTTTAATGCAAATTTTTCCTGTTGAAGCTGTAATAAAGAAATCAGCTTGAGTCTTCCCTTTGCAGAATACAAATATATCTCAGGAAACAGCTGGAAGGGGCCCCAAGAGGTCCATCCAATTAGTCCTTTCAGCTGATGACTGGCTTAAAGAGAGGAGGATGGCTGGGGAGCCCAGTGACCCTCAGTCACAGTTAAATCTAGCTGAAATTGTACATTGTGTACTCCGACCCTAGGATTTTTCAAAGTCATGCAGCTTACCCTGGATAACTGGTCTTCCTTTGGAAGAGACCTCACCTGCAATATCTGAAGCAGGACCTGGCAATAAATTTCCCTCAAGTTCCAGAGCATATGTAACCTACACGTACAACAGATTAAAAGTCAGCTCCAACCTTTTCCATCTTGTTCTCCCTGAGCTCTAGTAGAGTGCCCCAGTGGCATCCTGTGAACCTTCCAGATGGTTTGACTCCTTCTTCTGTTTCTCCTTCAGTGGCTGTGCTGCACGCTGGTTTGAACCGTGGTCAAGGAATTCAGCAGAGACTCCTGAGGCTCTTCTGAACATGGAAACACTCACTTGGATTCTTCTTGTTATGGAAGGCTGGGAGAGAAACTTGGTTTTATTACTACGAAGTTATTTTAAGCCCACTAAAATGAAGTGATCCCTTGTCAGAAAATAAAATCACTCTTGAAGCAAAAAAGATAAACAAGAAAATACAACAAACAAACCCAAACTGCACCTCCTTTACTTTTCCTGCCCAGAGTATTTTTGTGTGTCGTGCTGAAATGTCACAAATTTTGACTCAATACAGATGGTCCCAGGTGACACTGTTTTGACTTCTGACTGTGCATCAAAGTTCAGCAGCGTTCAAAAATCCTGTAAGGGATCTCCATTGTCTGCAATGTCCAGCATATGTTTCACAGAGAGAAACGCATGCTCAGATCCTGGGCAAAATTTGTGTTGCTGCCTTGGCTCCCTTCCTTTCCAGCCAATTGCCCACTTTGGCTGTGCCAAACTCCCCCAGAAGCTGGGGGTGAGGAGCTCAGAGGCAGATGATGAGCTGCTGAGAGCACAGGGGCATCAGGCATGGACACAGCCTCAAGGATGAACTGGGAATTAGGCAGATATGATGGTACTCCTCCATGAGTCTTGGCTCAGTCTTCCAGGATGAGGAGCAAGGATGGAAGGCCATAGGCAAATTGCTGCAGTGATTTCAGCTGAGATTTTTTTCCTGTGAATGCTTGTCCATATGTGTACTTCGGTGCGCAAAGGTGGGATTTGGAGGTGAGTGGTTGGAACCCAGAGACTCATGAAGGCAAGTGTGAGGAGAAGAACATAAAATGCATGTGTAGGGGATCCAGGAGCTTGAGTGTGAGAGGGATGTGCTGATGTGGATCGTGATTTAAAGAAGAAACTGAAACTAACAGTCACTGGCTAACAGTGCTATGCTTTCTTAAGATCTTGTGAAACCTTTGTCCTTTTAAAAACATCTCCCTGCATTTAATTTCAAAATATTATGAAGAGTAATATCACAGCAATACAAGCAAGATAATCTAGCAGTCTTTTTAGCAATTGGAAAACATTTCTGTAACTCGCAGTAATGATCTGACAAGGTAACAAGTCTTTGACACTTCTTCCTAGAAGCAGAAGGAGGGCAGGCAGAGATCTGTGTCCCCAAGGCTCCATCCCCCTCTCTCTTCAGTGCTGTGTTTGAGAGGGGCCTTTCTCCACACTTGCTAGTTTCTAAGTTCTCTCTTTAGGCAGGAAGAAAGCTGTTGTTCAGTGACTGTCTCTGAACACAGAATGCCTTGTGACAAACCCCAAGCCTCGCTTGACATCTCCCAGCATTTCTTCTTGGTGCTTGCTACAGAGGTCTGACTAAATGGAATGTATTATCTATCTCAGTGCACGGCTCTGCCTTTCTAAAAGGGGTCCTCTCCCAGTAAACGATAAAGAAATACTTCTTGGTTCAAGTTGCAGGATAGAAACAGCCAGCGAGGGAACCAATGGCTTTCCCCTGCTGTCCCTGTGCACGTATCACTGACAGGCAGCTGTCCTAGATTGCCACCAGTTTCTCATGGTAGATATTTGCCTGCCATCAAACAATAGACATCTACATACCTCCACCTGCCTCAAAGACAGACCTACCTGGTGCAAATGGAGGTCTCCAAAACCTTGAGAATTTTCCAGTGAATGCTCTGCCTGTTCAGTAGGACAAACTTGTCCTTCCCTGCCCTATATCTGGAGTATGCAACACATCTCCTTACTAACCATGCAGCAGGGTGAGCTAACTGCTTGCAGCTTCAGATTTGCTTTCTGCTCACATACGCTGTTCATGAGTTCATTCCAATTATGATCAGAGAGAGGCCTCTCTCCACAGGGCTGGGAAAACTCAAATATACACAGAAATCCATTGCATGCTCCCAGTTCTTCTCCCTTTACATTAAGCAAAATGCCCCCATCACAGTAATTTTCATAGTTATCTCAATGGCTCTCACCCACCTGTACAGGATGGGCAGAGTACTGCTCTTCATCTTCCTTTATCTTTGGGAAGCAGGCAGCTCCAGAGGAGCCACCTCCTTTTTCATTTTTTCTTTGAGCGCAGCACTTGCCTATCAGGTCTCAGAGAACAACTGCTCCGAATAAGCCTTTTCATGGGATTGAATGCATTTCTCCTTTTTACTTGACATATCTGCAAAAAGATTATTAACGTCCACTTTATTTTCCTTCCTTGTGCTCCATGCTGAACAAATGTCGGCACCCATCAGTTCTTTCAGTCCTTTTGACTAAAATGCCTGCAGCAGGTCCTGTGGAAGCAGTGGGCCATGGTGGGCTGAGCCAGGGTTTGGGCATCTGGACTCTCTGCACTCTTACACCCTGCATATTTGCCATGTTTCATTTTTGGAGCTGTGAAGCACTGTAGATCCCAGTAGATTTGAGTAGTGCACTCACGGAGAACTATAATGCAGGCAAGTCACTAAGGTTCATGAATTCGTGATACGTTCCCTGTCAGTGTGAAAACTGTGCTCTTCAGAGTTTTCCCTTCTCTCTTCACTTTCCCATAGAAATGTTTTCATTTGCACTACAGCCTCATGAACTGAAAACCTGAACTCTCTACATTGCTCCTGTAAAATGTGATTCACATTAGACCACATTCAGAGTTCTGAACTCCTTGTGTACTAATTGTCTTGTGGTTGCCTGTAGAGGAACTTGCCATGGATATAAATCCTACCACATCAGCATCTGACACCAGCTTTGCGCCAGAGTAAATGTCTGCATGAGGTGCAAGACAATCACGGAAATTTGGGATTCTGCCTATGAGCTAGGAGGATAAAAAGAATCAACCTCCTACATGCAATTATCTGTCATCTGCTCATTCCCCCAGAATGTGAGATTTTCAGAGGGATCTTTCCTTTCCGTCACTGCAGGCTAATGATCAGATCCATGGCTTATGAGTTAGCACAGAAGGAGCAGTCCTTTTCAAACTCCTTTTCATTCTTTACTTCAGACAATCCCGCTGAACCTGACTCGATGGTAGTTCTTAATTTCCATACAGTTCAGACAACCTGGCAGGCCTGGAAGAGTTGAGATACTGTGGGCACGTGTCTTCTTTCCATCTTATTCAAGATGCATCCAAAATCCCAGCCTGCTGTTGTTGTCATCCCAGCCTAAGCTTATAGACAGGAGATTCAAATAAAGTCCATAAAAGCAAGTGAGATTCTGGGCGTGAAAGGAACCCAAATTCCAGAGCTTTTGAAGTTTCTCCACCACTAATGATGTCCCCAGTGATAGTTAATCTTAAAGTAGTGCCCTGCTACTGCCTGACAAGCTTGTTGCCATGGTGTCTGTCTCTCTCTGTATAACTGGCACGTACAGCACAAAATCCTCGCTTTTTTTTTAATAGAGCAAATTACTTCACTTGTTACTGTTGGCCACTCATTAACTCCTTCCTCTGTCTCTGAAATCTTTGATGCAGCTCTCACCTGAAGCACAGACCCCCATCAGCACAGCATCACCTGCCTGCATGGGCGGGAGGGCTTGGCTAATGTGGTTCTTGGGGAGGGTTGTGTTGGAAGAGAAAGAGCAAGAAGCAGAAAATAATTGGTAAGAACAGATCTGCGAGATGTACCAAAGAAGCACCTGAAAAATGCTGGGATAGCAGCCAGGAAGAAGCTGAACAAATCAGCCTTTTGTCCATGCAGGAGCTGAACAATGTCAGGAGCTGGAGAAAATGGTTTCTTCTTTGACTCTTGCTGCTTTCAGGGAAGAAGGTGTGTGCACTCTCTTCACAACATGCAGGGCTCACTTAGAGAAAAAAATGCTCTTCTCCTATTTAGTAAACTCTATAAAACAGTGCTGGTTTTGTCTATTCATGTATGCCATTCATGTATTTCTTCTAACCCACTTCCTATTCATTAAAATAAAAAAGAAAAAAGCCCTACCACCAAAACAAACAACACCAAACCAATAAAAACAAAACCAGTGATGCTTTCTTTAAGCTCAAGCTAGCTGGTCTGCTCCCTCACCAAATTAGGTTTGCCTAGGCTACTTTAAATGGAGTAACCTGATCTAGCTCTTATACAGAAAATATCAGTGTCCCATGCTTTAAAGCATTTAAGATTTCCCTAAATTCCCACATCCTTTTTGATATTCTCTCTCTTATTCTCCTAACTGCACAGATGGTCACATTTTTATCTCTGCTGCATGCTTCTTGTCAGCTGATATGGTAAAATGTTTCAGTGTTCCTCTGCTATATGTAAAAAAACCACTGAAGCAGAATTTCCATTGTCCTCCTCAGTTGTTCACTCCGTGCTAGCTAGGATTCAAGCTGTACACAGATAACAGGGTCTATACTGGTGCTGCAGACCTGGTCCATCACCACCAGTTTTTGAGGTGGAGCAGCAGGAATAGCTGCAATCACTGCCAAGGGGAACATCATCCCAGTGCTCTGCTGAGGCCATGAACCACTTTGAAGGTGGTCTGCAGGAAAACTGCTAGACTATCTGTGTAGAAAACACCATAAATCATTTCATCATAAACACTTGAGTACTTTAAGCACATTTCAATGTAGGTGGGTGTTTTCTCTGTGTCTTTACTCAACACTAGAGCTCCATGGGGACACTACTGAACTTCCCACCATGAATGCTACTGGCCTGGCAGTGAAATCAGAGACTACAAAGTGGCTGAACTCCTCGCCATTGGGGTCTGAATTGAGAAACAAAAGCAAACAAACTGATCTATTACTAGGTACCCATAGCACTTCCTGCTTTTCACATGTTTGAAAGAAGCCAGGCTACTTCTTTGTCTGCTGAAGCTTTTTAAGGGAAAAGAGAGTAGACCAGGACAGTGTGGCATTGCTTCAATTATAAAATTATCAGTGCTCTCTTTAATAATGAATTTAATCCTTTTGCCGCAGCTTAGCTACAGACAGCACAGGATCTGGGATTTCCAGAGAATTTTCATTTCTGTGTCTTATTTTCTCTGCACACCTTAACTGCCTAATTAGCCAGCACTCCTAAGCCAGTTCTTGGGCACAGCTCTCTGGATACCTGGACTTCAATGTCATCCATGTAGGCTTGACTGGAATAGCAAATATTTCATTTTATTTAAAGATATTTATTTGGTAGTTGATACCAGTAGGATATCCGGCATGGTCACTAAGCTAGCTTAAAACTGTATGAGTTTGGAAAACTGTGTGTGTTTTCCCAAGCTGTAATCACGCTCTTAGACTGCTGTGTAAATTTACCCAGCACACATGCCAAAGCAGGTATGATCTCTTGGGAGTTTAAAGGGGCTTTATGACCAACACCATTTATGTCAAATTGTGTTTTGCTACATTTTAAAAGCTCATCGTATTTGCTCATTAAATTGCAGGGAGCTGGAGCTCAGGAAACATGGTGCTCATCAAACAGAGCGTTGATTATTGGTGGTCTCCAGCGTTGCAGCAGGCAGCGGGGCATCCTGTGGGGTCTCTGTGCTCCTGGGGCAGCAGCATCCTTGGGGGCTGTGTGGGGATGCGGGTTTTGTTACACGAAGGATGCTCTCCTCTGCCTTGGATGGCATTTTCTGCTGGGGAAGCCTCGCCTGCGAGATGGTAACCGTGAATGAAGAAAACTAGGAGAATATTTGCAGTTTCACAAAGAATCAGCATGGAATTAATTAAACAGAAGAAAGTAGATTTAAAAAAAAAAAAAAAAAAAAGAGAGAAAATGATAAAGTACCAACCTGACCTCTAATTTGTAAAGTACCTTTAGTAAAAATCCTGAGAGAAGGAGCTATCTGAAGCGGCAGTTGTGAACTTAATAATAATGAAGTCAATTCCAGGAGAGAGTGCCAGCCATCTACATGCTAATTTAATTTGAACTCATCTCAGCTTTGGGTTGGGATTTTTGTGTGTGCTTTTATACATGCTGATAACGTTTGAATTTCAGACATGCTGGTCTGGTGCATGAAAGCTTGAATGAGAAATTATCTAACCAAATTTTAGTGGTCAAGCTAACTAGAGCACAAACGATGAGGAAGCTTTATGAAGAGAGAAAGCAAAATGAATTTCACAGTTCATGCCCTGCATTGTATGGTGATACCAGTAACATGAGCAACAAGAAAAAATAATGGCTTTAAAAATGATGTGGGTCGGTCACACCAGGATTTCCTCTATGTTCTGCCAAGTTAGTAG
The DNA here is from genome assembly GCF_037038585.1 of Patagioenas fasciata. NCBI lineage: Eukaryota > Metazoa > Chordata > Aves > Columbiformes > Columbidae > Patagioenas > Patagioenas fasciata. Next base: position 24,526,785 of record NC_092522.1, read on the forward strand.
AAAGGTGAAGTGCAGCCTTCTGAATTAGGAGCCTGAGATTCAGTTCTCTTCACTAGTGACTTCCAGGGTATTGTTGGGACACTCACTTAAACTGGCCCCTACCTCCATCCAAGCCTAACTCCAAAGCTGCACCGCTCAGGCTTGCCTGTGTTCAGCTGCTGTCTGCCTGTGGAGATACCTCCACTCAGAGGTGCTGCAGATATTGTACCTGAACTGCTTAGGTCCCTGAAAGTTATGTTTCTCTAAAGGTGCAGAAATATTTAAGTTTTGACACTCTTCAGGTTTTGGCATCTGTCTCAGACTCAAAGCTAACCATGTTCCAAATACTAGATGTTTCTCTAGGAAAGAGTCCTCTGAGACACTCAGTCCAGCAGACATTTCTGAGGATGCCTAAAGCATCTCAGGAGGATCCAGTTCTTTTTGAAACACAGTGATAGCACTGCTTTCATCTGAAATATGTCTGTGGAGGAGTTGTTTCCCTACATCTTTTACTCTCCTCCCATAGATGGTGGTGTAGTGGTTTAAGCACTTAACTAGAATGGATGTGAGCAGCTCTCCTTCAAGCCCCTTTTTCTTTAGATGATGCAAGTCAGCCTCTGCATCCCCAGGAGGGGCCCTAGCTGAGGTGGTGGCATTGGAGTGGAGGTGTCTCTCCATTCTTCCTCTGGAAGTTAGACCACTCTACAAAATAAATTCTAATGTTTACATGCCAGGAATACAGAAAGTCTGGGTGAGACAGAGCACTCTGATCTCCTCCATGGAGCAGTGTGGCTTGAGGTCTGAGCCCCAAAAGAAAAGTTGCTCATGGGTGTGAGCTCAACACAGATGAGTCATTGGCAAAGGTCTATGACTTCTGCATTTCGGGGGGTCCAAGTGATCCTGGCACTGACTAAATTTTGCCTGTCCTCATAAGAATTCTTGGGCCAGCTCTGCCCATAGGACTGCCAATAATATTCTAGTTTGAAGGTTATCTCTCTTCAATACCTCGTGCCCTATCACCATTCTTGATGTAATGGAGCTATGTAATAGTGATGCCCTATTGTAAATAAGGATAGATATTCTTTTTTTTTTTTTTTTTTTTAAGACAAGGTGCATTTCCAGAATCCAGAACAGCGTATATATGAGCATGTCGTGAAAAATCAAGGTATTTGTCAAACCAAGATGTAGCCTCTCTGAACTCCTACACATAGTAGACACATAGTAGAGATTAAATTTCGTCAAACAGCAGAAATATGATTTTCTTTTGTTTCAGCTTTTTTTTGATACTCTGAATGAACACTTATGGTTTGGGATTCCTGGGGGGGGGGGGGTGGAAAAAAAAAAAGAATAGAGTAAAATACTCTTGGCCACATCTCCTTTATTTCATTTAAAAGTAACTGGCAACAGAGTGATAATAAACTTGAGAATACTTGGTGAGGAAATGTTTCCATCCCTAAATTCAAGATCATTGCATGGATGGATGGAAACACCTAAATCAGAACTTAGCTAGAAGATGAATGAACCTGGCTGGACCAAAGAGATTCAACTGCATTGAGCAACAAGTGAACAGCATATTTTGGTTTTGGTAGGCTGAAGTATTCTGACATATGTAGTAAATTATGCTTCATGCCACTGGAATGGTCAAGAGAGAAGTTTGGGAATACAACTCACTGAGCGACACTGTAAAAACAGTTCTACCACCACCAGATCTCAAAAGAGCTAGACAAGACTGTGCTGCAACATGTCTTCAACCTACACTCCCTAAACTTTTAGTTCTAATTAATTTTCTTAATTGCATAGCAGTGCGCTTCCTAATTACACTGGGGAACTACTCTTGGATTGTTACAGGGTCTTTATCTACTGCTCAGATTATTCTGGCTGTTGCTCTGTCAGCATACTCCCTGGCCTAATTTTGCACTAGCCCGTATGTCTATGAGCACAGACAGCTTGGGGAATGCTTGACAGATCCTCCAGCTGATGCAGCTACATCTCCGAGGACCAGATGGATATCCTTATTCACACAGAGTTACTACTTGAGTAGTGCCATTGAAATCAGTGGGACTGCTGTGGAGACACTTCTTGATGTAAGGGTTTTGTTCAGAGCTCCTAAAACCAACAGCCAGAGGCAACAATTTGCAGTGCACATCCACAGTTTTATTGGTCCTACAATACCCAGGAGCTAGACTACGTGTTCTTGAGTGCCATCTAATTTGGGGAGTAACTAATTTTCACATCATGCTGACAGAAATGAGGAACCCATACCCACAGCTGCCTTTATTTATCCCATCATTGTAACTGACATACAGAATGGTATGGGCAGATATGTAATAAAACCATGCCAGAGCAATCATTATCAAGCAGTAAAAAGATAGGCAAACCAAAATCCCAGTGTGAGGAGTCTGGTTTTGAAGGAACACACATCCCAGTACTGTCAAACACATCTGCCAGGCAGCAGTGCGCTTTTTGTTTCACTCACCTACATACATGACTGAGGTTAAACACCTGAAGTGTATTCCACATTTTTCAATGGCACAGATGTGCTTTAACACAGCATTAGTTCCTCTCCGTTTCCACCACCACTGGGAAGCAGCTGGGGTCTGGATCTTTTTTGCCCTATCCTCATCTTTTGCTGAAACCAACCAAAAATTTCATAATAATGCTTGCTAGATTTTGTATCTCCTTTCCTCCTTTGTTTTCAAATTTTGTAAAACCAGACTCCTTAGCCAACGGTTTTACCGGGACCTCTCCCCACAAAAATCTGCTTCACATCAGGAGAAGATGTTAAACACAATATCGAAGTAATACATTTAAAACCAATCAAAGGAAATATATTTTTTAAAATGCTGATTAAAATGCAGAGCTTATTGTCACTGGATGGTGTTGATATCCCTTCATTATCCCTTAAAATATCCCTTCATCTGTGTGGCTATTCCAAAACACTTGATCTTGGACACTTTGAGACACAATTGTCCACTGGATGGAACACAGATCACTTCCAGGATACCAGTGTTTGCTTCACATTTTATCAAACAGACTTGTGCTCATTTGCTGTGCAGTTACCACTGGCGCTTTGTACTTCACTCTCTGTGCTGCCAGGAGCCCGATGTCAGCTTCTGCTCTGCTGAGCAGAGAGGAGTTGACGTGTTGCAGAGCAGAAGGAACTTGTGCCCTTCCCAGAATGATTTCACTTTTCCTCCTCCTTCCTTTGCTGCTTTTACAGCATCCTAAGTAAATGCAACTGAGTGGTAAGTTATATGTTTAATCTTTATTTATAGACTTATAAGGCAATGGAGACTGTGAAAAGTATTTGCAAAGCACAGTTCTGGTCAGTTATTGAATTGGCTGAAATATGTTTGACCAGTAACAATTACTCTAAAGCAAAGGGCAACCTATAAAATTGTAATTGTCTTTTTCTATAAAAATAACTTACAATGTGTGGGCTTGAGGTCACTAAGGCATGTATTGAAAATATTTCACATAATTCTGCTCTCTGCCAATTGTGAAAAACCTCTCTGGGTCCCTACGGCTCCCCTAAGAAGTGCAGCACAGGGACAACCCATACCTGATGATAGTGGTGACTGTAGTCCACAGATCACCTGAAAACATCCCTTCATAATTCCTGTTTTCTAACAGCTCTAGAAAATTACTTGTGGAATTGAATAAAAACCCACTAGAATTTTAAATAGCTGCGCTGATAGAGATCAGTCCCCAAAGGGGAAGTGCCTGGGTACCCAAAGGGACAAATATTTCTGTCTGCAAACATGCTTCTTAGTGATGACGGTATACAAACTGTAATGCCTCCTTTTCATCTAGCCCTTTTAACGCAATCACAGCAACACAAGGCTTCAGCCTGACAGTCTCCCTGTCATCCATTGCAGCGACCAAGATCTGTGAGACAGATCTGCTTTCAAATTGGATAAGACGTGTACCAGGTGCCGCATTCATGAGCACTGCACAAACAATGAAATCCAAAAATTGCCTTTCAGCACAGCCTGATTAGAACCAGTATAAAACAGAGGTGAGGCTGCCTGAGCCTCAGGATCCATCTCACCGCTTGCCCTCTGCAATGCACCTCAGACTGCGCTGCCAGTGGCTTTCCTACCGTTGTGCTTCCTAAGGCTGTGAATGGAGGATGACAGAGGATTCTCATGGAGGTGCTGTTAGACTGGGACTTGGGAGACTTGGGTTGGACTCTCAGTTGTGCCACAAATGACATCATGTTGGCACCTCTGTGTGCGATGGTCTGTCATACTGCAAAGGCAACACCAGGCCAACCCTGCAAGTCCTCTTTTAAACATGAAAAGTTCCTCCGCATGCAGAGTGGCAGAGCCCTGTATCTTCTGTCACCCACGATATCCATACAAAATTACATGCTCAGTTTCCAAACAAAAGAGTTGTTAACTTTCTCAGTGACACCCATCAACCTGAGCAAGTGTCCCAGACCATCATGATGAATACAGGTTCCACCAAACACAATAGGCCCTGGTATTTTTTTCAGCCTAGACCCTGAGTGGCATCTTCGTGTCAAGTGAATTTGCACCGCATAAATGTTTGGGAACTCAGTACATGATTCTCCTAGTGATATTAGAAAGGAAATAAAATCTGGACCACACATTTCAGAGTTTATAGGAGCAAGAGGAATAAAAGGCAATAAAAAATGAGTTATTACTGAAGTCACAAGTTTTACTCTAATACAAGCAAAGGTCAGATCAGCTAATAAAACAGTTCATTCTTTCCAGTTCAGATTAGGAGGGTGTTTTAATCCTCAGAACATCCTTGTTGGATATACTCACATATGCCAGTGCCCGTGGCTAGCTCTAAAAATAATAAGCATGATTCATTTCAGTTTTGGACATGAGTTGAACTGTGAAGATCATGACTCACTGCATGGGGAAGGGTCAAGGGGTTATCAGCAGTTCATACTCAGATGAAAGAGTTAGTATCACTTGTTTTCAAAAGCAATTTCATGGCTGGAACTGTTTAACTGCAGAGATACTGTGAGTATTGTGCATGGTAGGACTACTGAAATGATAATGCGCCAGCTCCTGTTGGCAGAGCCTGGACATTTTTAAGCAGAGCTTTTCTGTAAGTTTTCTTTCCAGCTCAGTTGCTCACAAGCAGAGGAAAACTTCATCTCTTCTCGGGCTCTGCCGTAAAGTGCTGCTAGGTGCTCTCAGCTGGTTGGTGCCTGGTGGCACCAGGGAGTTAGGAGCTGTCTTGGAGTTCAGAAGAAGCTGTATCAGAGGAGAATTAAGGTGAAAGACCCTTACAGGCATGTCCACCCCATTTTTAAAGGTCTCAGCTGAGAAACCTATTTAAGAAACATGGCCAGAATGAGCCAAAGATGTATGAGTGATGGAGAGGTGTTGCAAGTATCTTCTCTCCCAAAGAGACTTCTGAGAGTCTGACCTATCCTTGTTGAAATGATCTTGTTTTCGCTGTTGAAACAGCAATTATCTCTATTTTTTTTTACATGTGGAGTTTATTATGTCCATTTCTATCCTGAATGCAGTATTTTCAGTCTCTAAAGAGACATGGGCAGATTGCAAAAGCTACTAGGTATTGATTTTGTTGACACCAAACTTTAAATTTGAGCTAATTTCTGAGAACACACAAAAAAACTTGTGAATTTATTCTAAAAGATAACTCCATTAAAACATAGTAAAATTGGTAGGTACCATTTCAAATAAAAACCATAAACCTTACGATAACTGAATTTTAGTATTATAGAGATGCATATCTTTTTCTCTTTAGGAAAGAAAAAAAATAAAATGACAGGGGGAATCATTTGGAATAAAGCGTTGCCTCTCGTTTTCCAGGTGGTCGCATCCTTTACTTCCAGCTAGAAAGGGATGCTCCTAACTTTGTATTCATCACAGTTGTGTGGCCAGTGATTCCCACCCATGCCCACCTGCTGGAGCTGTCTTACAGAGACACCTCAATGCAGAATCAAACTCGCAGCACGGGACCAATCCCAACTTGCATCAACTGCTTTCATGCAAACCTGTGGCCAGGCACGGGCTTTGGGTGAGCCCTGGAGCACAGCTGGGGGAGAGGAAGCAAGGACTGAGCCTGCATGTTCAGAGGTTTGGGGTGAGGGAGCACCAAGGAGTATCATTAGACTAACTCTTAGGATTCTAGTGTTGTTTTTTATAAGCGGCTGAATGTCAATCTGAAAAATGTTTATGTTTTGAAGAATAAACAGAATCTTTTTTATTGCTGATTTGAATCCCTCTCTGTGCCTTTGCTGTGCCCCAAGGCTGACATTTCATGTCCTTATTATATTCATTTCTTAGTCTGTTTTTATTTGGGGTTGGTTTGGGGCTGTTTTTGCTTGTTTGATAAACATTTTGTGTACGTGACCTGAACACTGCAAGATAAAGTTCAGCTGGGTAATTTTAATGAAATCTGGGAGGCTGGGATAGAAAATGAGGAGGTGTTTGAAGAAAGTGCTTGTATCTCACACAGTGTTGCAGCAGCTGAAATTAAATTCTGATTAATTTTGTTCACAACCGATAGCGACTGTACTGACCCTTAGTAGTTTTTTAATACATGCCAGAGGTCAAACAAGTCAAAGACCAAGGAGGTATGGCCAGGGGGTATGATGGGGAGAAAACAGGGAGAGGGTGTTAATGTGTTAAACGTGACATGTACATGCCTTCTATTTAACTACAGTTGGTTCCTACTTCATGCCCTCAGGCAGCCTGAAGCTAATAACCCTGTCATCTGGAGAGATAACACTGATCATCACAGTTTCACTAAATGAGTAATTTTAAATTAATTATATTGCATCCTAATAAGGTCAGCTCTAGTTGACTCCTCTCTTATCTTGGATTACTATGTCAGGACTGAATATATTAATTTCACAAATAAAGCTGTGTGTGCTTGCACACCAGCTGATGCCGAGTGTCTCTCTGTGTCACCTACTATCTGCAACTCTCTGACCTCCTGAAATCCTGATGAACAAGACCCACTGGGCAGGGAAAGCCAGAGCATTTTTCCCTTCTCATTTCGTACTGCAAGATGCCATTCTGCAGCCGTGCACACCTCCCATTGATGTTGTTCTTACAGTCACCTCAGCTATGCCAGTTTATCTCAAGGCATAATCCAAATGCATGCCTGGAGCTTGCAACTCGGCTCTCCTACACATAACTATGCTCCAAGGCAGCTCCCTCAACCACTTAGATAAGCTCAGAGTCTGCCTGTTGATAAAGAAGCCCCTTTATTTTGATATCCCAGTGATACGAATGGCACTGACGAGCTGCTTAGACGAGGGTTGGAGTAATGGGCAGGTAGCAGAGCGGGCAAAGGGAGATGTTGGAAAGCTCTCAGCCTACCTCTGTAACAGCGACTTGAGAAACATTTATTCAAAATGCTCTTTTTGTCAGAAAGTGCCTCTGTGTTGAAACAAATCACATCTACTGCATTTTCAGTCTCAGAGTGGAGCTGAAGCAGGATGGGAATAGCAATGAATTGATTAGTTGTGTTTTTTTTCCTCAAAATTTTAATTTACAGGAAAAATGTTTGAAATCAAAATGTTGATATGATTGTAATACCATCTTCAAGCAAAAAAAACCCTCATGGTTTCGGCTTTTAAACCTCAATTTAGAATAAAGGAGGAACAGAGACGTTCAAAGTAATGGCAATTCTCTTGGGGCATCAAAAATTTCCCCACTGATTATGGCCTGGCACACTACAAACTCGACACAAATTTCAAGTTTGGAACTAGTTTCAATAGTCTAGTTGAATATACACCTTAGAGATCCTCCTAATCCATGAAAGGTCCAGCCTTCAGAGACTTATGAGCCAAGGCATGTGACCTGCTCCAGCCTTGTTAATCTCCTTGCTCATCTCCACTCTGTTATATTCAATATATTACCAGTATATCAGTATATTACCAGTACTATTCAATATATTCATCAATGACTTGGATGAGGGAACAGAGTGCACTGTCAGCAAGTTTGCTGATGACACCAAGCTGGGAGGAATGGCTGACACACCAGAAGGCTGTGCTGCCATCCAGAGAGACCTGGACAGGCTGGAGAGTTGGGCAGGGAAAAATTTAATGAAATATAACAAGAGCAAGTGTAGAGTCTTGCATCTGGGCAGGAACAACCCCAGGTTCCGGGATAAGTTGAGGAACGACCTATTAGAGAGCAGCACAGGGGAAAGGGACCTTGGGGTCCTGGTGGACAGCAGGATGACCATGAGCCAGCACTGTGCCCTTGTGGCCAGGAAGGCCAATGGCATCCTGGGGTGTATTAGAAGGGGGGTGGTTAGTAGGTCAAGAGAGGTTCTCCTTCTCCTCTACTCCGCCCTGGTGAGACCACATCTGGAATATTGTGTCCAGTTCTGGGCCCCTCAGTTCAAGAAGGACAGGGAACTGCTGGAGAGTCCAGTGCAGAGCCACCAAGATGATGAAGGGAGTGGAGCATCTCCCTTATGAGGAAAGGCTGAGGGAGCTGTGTCTCTTTAGCTTGGAGGAGACTGAGGGGTGACCTCATTCATGTTTATAAATATGTAAAGGGTGAGCATGATGAGGATGGAGCCAGGCTCTTCTCGGTGACAACCAATGATAAGACAAAAGGCAATGGGTATACACTGGAACACAGGAAGTTCCATGTAAAATAGAGAAGAAACTTCTTCACGGTGAGGGTGACAGGACACTAGAACAGGCTGCCCAGGGAGGTTGTGGAGTTTCCTTCTCTGGAGACATTCAAAACCCGCCTGGACACCTTCCTGTGTAACCTCATCTGGGTGTTCCTGCCCTGGCAGAGGGATTGGACTGGATGATCTTTCGAGGTCCCTTCCAATCCCTGACATCCTGTGATTCTGTGATTTTGTTTTCTAGGATGAAGCACGACAATCCATGTGCCCAGGGTGAGAGAAAGGAAGAGAGAACAGAGATGCCAGGTGTTACCGCATTCCCAGTACATCTGTGCAATTTTCTTTTTCATGTCATAGTGCATTGGTGAGTGATAACAAATGGTAGCTCCTAAACAGCAGGATTTGCTAAGGGGAAGAATAGCAATGAAATCATCAGCCAAAACTTCAAAGAAAATTTGTTCAGGGACTTGCATGGCAAATCAGGATGCCACCTGTGAAGGAGTAGTTTAGTAAGACCTGGGGAGAACGATACTTAGAGGGGGAATCTGGGATTACTAAGTGTGCTGCAAATTTCACTCTATGTTTTTAGTTCATCTGTGTTTGGGAAGATGAAAGGCAGGCAAATGAGAAGCTGGGTTCTTGAGAAGGAAAAAGACGAACCCAGGAAGTCAAGCACAAGAAAGAAAAAGCTTGGCGAAAAATCTACTGCCACTACATAGGAGCTGAGGAACGTGCGTAACAGCACGTCATACTCCAACAAGTGGCCTAACCAGGCTGCCACTGCTCAGCCTCCCACACTGGACAAGCATTTGCCTTCTCCGGAGGAGTTATAGGTTGCCACTCACCAACAGACACAATATGCAGGATTTTCTCCCCCAGGATGTTCTCTAAGGCAGTGTGTACTGCATGCAGTCAAGAAGAAAAGGCAATCCCTAAATGCTCTTTGAGGTGCTAAAATATGCTATCATGAAAAAAAAGGACCGGTCTTAAGCTAGTGTTGAAACTGTACCTATAAGTACAAATAGGGGAAAGTAGATGCCGTCACAAACCATGTATGAGACACTAAATTACAGTAATCCTTCAGGTCATTCTTTGGGCCCATACTAAGACAGATTTTCTCTGGTCTTCAGAACATTAATCATGCTTGCTGATGGGCTATAAGGGAAACACAAGTTTAACTAATGTTGCCTCCTTTTGCAGATGTTTTTCTTTGAAGAGAGAGGGTGTCAAAGCTCAAGAGGCACAGTAGTTACGAAGATCCACAGGAATCACACCCAAGTTCCTCAAGATTTGTAACCTCCCAGCAGTCGTATTTTCACCCTAGGAAAATGAAGCATTGCTCAATTAGCAATATATTATCACTTGGTAGTATAAGAGATCTCCTCTCTTAACGGCTGTTTACTTTATAGTTTTCCCAGTAACATTTGCATCTATTTAAGATAACAGCCTAATGATTTAATTGGCAACTGCTATTAGATGTTCTCAAAAAGTTTGATCTGAATTCAAGGTTGATAGTAGCAGGAGTGAATGATAGATTCGAGTCTCCAGTCGAAGGAAACAGGTTTCAGGAATTTGGTTGTGATTAATGTGAACCAGGCTGTGTAACAGTTGATGAGAGCAAAGACTGCTTACAGGAGGAAAAATGGTTATTTACCACCACAATTAAATTGCTGACTTTATTTCCTAGACCAAGTATGAGAACTCTGTGTCTAACTCAGACATAACAGAGAGATACATGTTGTCCCATGACAAAGGAGTTCTGGTAAAAGGAAGTACTTGCTTTCGGGTTTCTTTTTAGTAAGACTGACCTTCTCCAGGCAAGGTCACTTCACACTTACTCCACCTCTGTGTATTGCCTTAGTTAAGAACACATCCAGAGAGGCACTGCACAGTTGGCTAAGCCTACACTGTAATAAAGACTACTTTTATTTCAAGCCTGGGGAAAGATTTTCAAGATAACACGCTTTTACCAAAGCCCCTGAAGTTACACAAATCAACAAACTCTCACTACGTATCACATTGATTTTTGAGTTCATGGCAGGCCTGAACAGTCCAAACTGGTAACTGAAAAGGTGCTAGGAGCTGCTCTGGCTTGTGTTCTAGCTCATGTAATCCCACAGGCTCTCTGCATCAGGAAAAGAACTGAAACAGAGAGATGCTGTGACTCTCTGACTTCTCTCTACCTGCTAACATATGTTCAGGATATTTGCCAAATGGCTCTTTTACAGAATGTGCTGAGGAGCTACAGGGTCCAGGCTGAAAATTTGTGTCCTGTGCAGCAAGACTGGACAAGAACCATACATTTACCAAGGGACCTATTTAAAATGTATGTTTTCTCTTAGCTGCTCCACACAGTACAGTGGTCTTGTCTGTAGCATTACCAAAGGCCTTTCTCATTCTTCTCCTCCCTGGGCCACATAGTTTTCATGTAATTTTATCTTTTTTCATCTGGGATTTTTGCCATATCATCTGTGGCTTAGAGAGATCTACCCAAGAAAACAGAGGCAGTTTCAGTCTTGAGGCTCGGATCAGGAGTCTGTATTCACATCTCCAGGATCTTACAAAGAGTCTGAGGGTAAGACCCGCACCACTGTTCGTTCTGGATTGTCACCAGTGGCATGATGTAGTGCCTCACAGGATAACTCAAAGCACCTCACAGTTGATGACTGTGTCTCTGGTTTTATTCAGCAAAGTGGGTTTTCTTTCATAGAATCATAGAATCATTTTGGTTGGAAAAGACCCTCAAGATCATTGAGCTCAACCTTAACCTGATTATGACACTAAACCATATCCCTAAGAACCTTGTCTACACGTCTTTTAGACACCTTCAGGGATGGTGACTCAACCACTTCCCTGGACAGCCTGTTCCAAGGCCTGACAACCATTTCTGTGAATAATTTTTTCCTAATATCCAGTCTAAACCTCCCCATGCACAACTTGAGACCATTTCTTCTCATCCTATCACTTGCTACTAGGGAGAAGAGCCCAACCCCCTCCATGCTACAACCTCCTTTCAGGTAGTTGTAGACAGCGATAAGGGCCACTGTGTACTGGACTGTTACGTGCAACAGCGCTAGCTAGACCCAGGTACTTCTTGGGAAGTCCTCTTATACTGGAGAGAAATGTGGTGCATCACAGAGCCTTGTGTACAGGACTGAATTCAACCTACTGCTAAGCTAAACAACACATGGGTCAAGGAGGCTGTCTCTTTTAATGGTTTTGTACAAAACACTGCATGTGACCTCTCTGAGTTCATGAGTTTGTCTGAAAATAGTGACTGTATCTGGATTTTCTTGTAATAAAGAAAGGCAGCTGTGGCTAGATTCAGGAAGAGGTGTGCTCCTAAGCCTCAGTGGAATTTACTTTGGGAGTATTGCTCAGATGAGACATCCTGGCTGGTCAGAGGTGGGTAGTGTCATAAATAAATGGCAGTCAAATTGAGAAAGAGAAAGAGGAGATGAGAAAGTGTAAGGAATAATAATCAGAAGTTGAAAATCCCTAAGGAAAATATCACACGTACTGTATCTGAAGTATGGTGCAATGTTTTAGGTCAAAGTTATTCTATCTTTAAGCCACGTCATTGCCAATACTAAGAATAAAAAGAAGAGATACTGTAAATAGTCTTGACACTGTGTTTTCCTTTCAGCTTTGGTATAAATACTTGCAATATCACTGTCATTTAAGTCCCTCCTGTTTAGACCAGACCTACCTTTTCCACATTCTTTCTGTGCTTTTGCCATTTCCACCACACCAACCTGCTCTGACCTTGAGCAAGTGTCCCCTGGTATCTCTGTTCCCTTTCTGTAAAACATGTGCTTTTCTGTAAAACATGGGTACAGCATGTCTGTGAGACAAAAAACGCCCTTCATGAACATCATCACACTGGGCACCGTGAACATAGCTTAAGGAAATATGCTCTCAAACACAAGGTGAATTCAGGTTTAAAATGGCTACAGTGACATGTTGATTTAAAATTCCTGTTCCAGTTGCCCTTGGCTTTTTGGGGTGTTTCAAAATTGGAATTCCAATGAAGGACACTGCAGCAAGATTCAATCCAATGTGTCTGAGGGATCACACGTGCTGGTTCACATCAGTGCCCTTAGTACCTAGGGCTGGCTGCCAATCAAAGGCTCCCTTCATCCAAGATCAAATTAACTTCATGTCGTTCAGCAATGCCTGCTCTGCATGCATCTGTGGCATCTCCTCTTCTGTTTAGACTAATGAGGACAGACCCTGCACAACTTAAATGTTTGCTGTAATGTTCACAGTCACGTTTTTAGACAGGCTTGAAAGAAAAACTGTGCAAAATCAGGGCCGAGCACACAAGCACTTCAGTAACAGCTTCAGATATGATCAGGTACCCTGAACTTATCGTATTTGATAAGAAAAGGGGATCCTATGTTCATGGAGGTGCTAGGGATGCCACAGCATTTCCTGGAAACATGAAGGACAGGAAGGTGAATGGAACTAGGAGTCAGCATGGACTCAGCAAGGGAAAACCTGCTTGCAAAACCTGATAACCTTCTATAGCTGAATGACTGGCTTGGGAAGCGAGGAAAAGGTAGCAGTCGTACACTCGGACTTCTGGAAGGCTTTCCACACTGTCTGCTAGAGGAGCCTCATGGAGAAGCTGAGGAAGCATGAGCTGGATGAGCAGACAGGGAGGAAAACCGGCTGAGCAGCTGCGCCCGAAGGTGTTGACCAAGTCTAGTTGGAGGTCAGGAACCAATGGTGGAGGCCAAGGCAAGGGGCATTGACAGCAGGTGGAAGGAGGTGGTCCTTCCCATCTGCTGTGTTCTGCTCTGGGCTCCAGGTAACTCCCCACCTGGGGCTGGGGTCATGTGGGCATAGCCGGGCCCCGTAGCAGCAGCATTTCTCATGCCCACTGCTCTCCACTCGGCAGGGAGGATCTCACAGACACTGAGTCAGTGCTGAGCACGGGCGTGAGGCCAAGCCGGGGATGCAAGAGGAGTGAGAGGCGCCGCCTTCTCCTCCAGGAGGAACTGGTCATCGTCAAGTTGCAGTAAGAGCCTCAGAGCCCAGCTGCCTTTTCTCCATCCCTGGCCCTGGGACCAGGGAACAGACACCCTGGCACCAGCCCCAGGCCCTGGGACCTTGGTGCTGCATGCACCAATGTTTGTCCCAAGGGTAAGTGGGATCCCAAGGAGGCCACTCCCAGCTCACTGCCTGCCTTTCCTCTGCAGAAGCGGCACCACCCTGTGCCTACAGCTCTGCCTGGCCCTGGTGCTGAGAGGCAAGAAGGAGGCAGCGGGGGAGGAAGAAGAGGAGGAAGAAAAGGAAGGCAGCAATGAGGACAAGACCTCCGTTATCTTCATCTGGCCCACTGACTCCCGCATTGCCACTTTTGGGTGAGTTGTGGTGCCACATTGCACTGTTGGGCAGGAGAGGTTCCCAACCATGCCCACACCATCCTGCGAATGGGACACTGGGCACCTCTGCATATGCACGGGTCTCTCAGGGCATTCCCCATGGGCAGAAGGTGACAGAGCCAGCCTGTACCCAATGCCTGCAATAGCTCTCTCTTCCGGGCCACAAACAATTTCTCATAAACTAGGTTTCCTGAAGAAAGCAGTACTAAATCATATCTTTTCCTTCCTCTAGGCCTTTTTCAGAGCTTTCTGAATGTCATTGCAGGTGCCAATTCATTTTCTCCAAGTCATCCACTGTGACTTCCGAGCCCCCACAGCTGATGTGCACAATAAATTATCCTTTCTGTCTTTTGAATATGTCTGCCATACAATATTCTGGACTAGGTAGATGTTGTTTGGTGATGAATTCCTCCTCCGGGAGGAATTTGGGAACATCCCTTGTCTTAGCATCCTTTCTAGCAGGCATCAGGGCAGAGTTCAGGTGCTTTAGGAGTCAAACCACAGCACAGGGTCACACAGGAGGGTGGAGGTCGAACAGGACTTCTAGAGGTGGGAATGTTTACTCAGTTCCTGCTTAGATTTTGGCTAACACACAGCTCCTGCTAAGGCCTGATGTACGCTGGGAGCAGAGCCATGAGATGAGAATGAGAGCAAGATATGGGCAGGGCAGGGTAGCCAGAAAGGGCTGATGGTCCTTATGTAACCACCGTCACCCACAGCTTGCTGTCCCATGAGGCCGTCATCCTTGCTTACTGTTTGCTGGGCAGTTTTTCCAGAATCCCCTCACTCGTGGCAATGCTATAAACCAAACTACCATGCTGAGCTATACAAATACTCCCCTGAAATGATGCACTCCCTATTGATCGCACAGAGCTGCAACAGGAAGATTTCATTCAGTTTGCATGGGAATGACTCAGCTAAATGTTCTGTTGTCTACAGAAGTGACGTTTTAAAAAGGACCTTAAAAAACCCGAGCTCTTGGAAACTGCACTAGGTTCTTTCCCCTTGATGAGAATGTTAATGCTCCATACTTGAAGTGAACCATTGTCAAGGAGCACTTACTTGTTAATTGTCCCAGACACTGGCAAATAAAAAAAAAAAAATAAAAGCAGCACTGTAAATATCACTCTTTTCCTACCTTTGAGAACTTCCAGTAAAATTCAGACATGGCAAGGGGAAAAAAAGTGTATAACAGAAACAGAGCTATGAGAGTACTGAGAGCTAGGGACCTGAAAACTCCAGGCTTGTGGTTTTTTACAGCCACTCAGACTAGCACTGGGTGATGACAAAATGCAAGTGCTCTGATTTTCTGCCGTTTCACATCCACTGTGCATTTCATACAAGCGGCTTCAAAACCAAGAAGCTTACCCATGGCAAGCAATTAGAAGGATGCACCTGGTACATTTTTAGGAGCAGGTACATGGGATAAAATGAGAGTAGATATACATGAGACTTTGAATAAGATGGAGAAGCCAATCATGGGTGGAGCAGTTGCAGAGAGACACCTTCATAGCAGCGTTTATGATGTTATATGTGAAGACAAGGAGAAAGTGGGGACAGGGTTGTCATTCTATTTCTGTTAGACACAAGGTTTTGGGGTTTTTTTTGGTCTTCACATCTGGGGGTCTGCCAAACCTCTGTGTCTGAACATGGACAGATTTTCTTTGAAATGCTGTATACCTTTAAAGGCAACCTAAAGCATAGCCTTGTACTTACAGATCTGATATGAAGTATAGAAATAAGAGAATGGCCATAGTTACCAGACAGGATACAAAGAGTTTCTAAATCCCAGCAGCCCAGTGGATAATAATGCTGGAGGCGGATTCATGCTGTAATTTGTATTCAAAACCTGAACACTACAAAGACATCATTTCTTGTACCTCGAATCCAGAACAGGCCCCCTATTAAGATACAGCTGGAAGTTGACAAGTAGATGTGATCTCTTATCATCTTAATATTTGAGATGCGTCAGTTCAAGGTTAAACTTTCTCCAAACAATAATCTGCAATCTATGAAAGGAAGTGAAAATTGCAAAAAAAAAAAAAGAGTAAGAAAAGATTGTTCGCTCTTTCTTATAACACAGGAATTAGAAGGCAACACATGAAATTATTAATCATAATAAATGAAAGGAAGAACATCTGCACACAATACATAATTAAATTGTGCATCTCCTTGCCACAAAATGTTTTGGATATCCCAAGTATGAATGGGCTGAAGAAGCAATCAGACAGAATCAGGGAAGAAAAGTCTCTCAAGGGCCACTAAGCTCTGGGAAGCAACAACAGCCTCCAGAAATCCCTGAACTAGTGACTGTCAGTAGATGGAGGGTACAGGAGGAGAAGCAGCATGCTATGCAGATCTTATTTCTTATGTTCTTTTCCTATACATCCTTCACTGTTCAGACTCAGAGACAAGATGCTGAGTTCGATGAGTCTTTGGTATGACCCTGTGTGGCTATTCTCATGAATTATACAAGACAGAGTTCCACACGTGCTATGGATGCGATTCACATTCACGCAGAGCATCGGCTTATGGCCTTGCAAATTCTGCTGAATATTTAGTGAGAATTGAAGCAGAATCTAAGTGGTTGAGCTCATGCATTCACATGATCCCATTTCCTCCTATCTGAAATTACATACTGCCTCTTCTGCAATTGGTTTTTGGCTTGGGTGCAATTTGATATGCAATTAGTCAAACATCCTCTCCTGCGATATCTCTCCTGTTGTGAACAATTAGCGTTGCATAAGGGAATATGTTCTGAGGCTTGAAGCCCGGGGATTCCTGTCAATTTGCATTCACAGCATGCTTACAAGAAAGGAGCTGACAGGTCCAGCTGGAATTGAGTGTTAGCAGCCACACAGGCAGCCACACACAAGCCCACAGATGGTCCACTTCTTGCTCACATTCTTAGCTTTGCCTGCCTTGACAGTGCTTTTGTTTTCCTATAAATGTAACGCAAGCTATTGAAGGTGTTTGAATGTCCAGAAATGCACTTCTTAATGTCCCAGCTATGGGTTAAGACCACAAGCAGAGTTCTTAGATATTTTAATGTGCAATTCTTGGGAAGAAAATAATTGGGTTCTTAGTTATATACAGGACAGAGAAGAGGGGACCAGCTGGTGGAAGGCTAATGTGATGCTCTTCCCAGGGTGGCCAGATTGCCTGACAGCAAATTCCACTTGAAGAAGGGACAACTCAAGTTTGCAAGAAAGATCAGTTTGCTTCTAATAGCAGTTCTCCAAAAGATTCTGGTTCATGATGATGAGCTTTTCTCCACATTAAACCCTGCTCGTGAGTAGCTGAGTATCTTACAAACCCTTGCAGAAATTATTAAAAAAAAAAAAAAAAGCAAAACCCCTCCCAAATTTGCCCTCATCCAGAGATCCAGAGTTACATTTTCTGGGAGAGGGCAAGAAAAGGTCTTTTTTTAGTGATCAGAGCTCAAGTGTTGGAAAAGCTATCAGATGCTGTCTTTTCTTAGCTAAGTAAAGCCATTTAGCTGTGTTCTGGAATTAATTGGCTTTTAGTACTCTGGCTAATCAGATCCCTTCTTGGTTTACTCTGAACTAATTAACTCTCATCTCTTCAAGTTATTCCCAGTGCAGCTGATCACCCAAAGACCTCTCAGCCCTCTGCAGCAGCTGCTGTCCATCGCTCATAAGGCGAGACATTATCCATTAAGAGATGTTTTCCCAAACAGAACTAGATCAAAATGCCAAGCAGTGTCAGAATATTGTACCAAGTAACAGCCTTTTCTCTAGCTGTAAATTCTTCTTCTCTGGGGGACACTGTCTACAGTTCTGAGTGCTGTTTTTCTATTGTATGGGCTGCAACATGTTACCAGGAAACAAGACCCCATGCACATAGGACAGCTCAGGTTGGTCAACTGTTTTTGACTTTAGTAGCTGATAATCTGTGTATGGTGAAAGACTACAGCCCTACATGGATTATAGGGTGCAGAATGCAACCTCACTTTCCAAGCATGAACAGCATACCTGGGTTATATGTTATTGTGCTCCTCTGCACCTCTTAGGCAATGGCTTGGATGCAAAGAATATTTAAATTAGTTGAGGTTGTAAGTTGAAGCCACACACCAAGGTTAAAGCACAGGATTTGTTGGTTCTGAAACCTTTACAAATGCCAGGCACAAGCAAACAGCAGTTATTTAATTCTAAAAAATATAATGAACTGGGATGTTCTTTGGAAAAGAGAGAGCCAAGACCATTGAAGGAGTTAAGCTTGTTTATGAACACCAACCCATGGCTGTCATAGCTGTGAACATGTCACCAGCGAGTCTCCCAAAACATTTTAAAGAGTCACAGAGAAGGCATAGAAGTTCATTGTCCAGGAAGCTTTCGCTAATCTTTCTCTCTCTGATGCTAAAAGAGGAGCTGTAACCTTCCTGTGTTATTACTTGTACCTGAATTCCAGGCCTGAGGCTCAACATCATGTAAGGGAAGATGGCAGCAAATATTGGCTGAAGCTGTTCACTCATCAAAGTGGCTTCGGGTGGTGTCCATCGAGGAGACTCAGAGAATCCCTTCTTGCCCTGTTAAAGCCTTAACACAGAATCCAAGCTTTTAGAAGGGGCCCTTTCTTTGAGAACCATCCTAAAATGCAGATCTGAACAGCTGCTGCTATCAGAAGTGTTTGAAATTCATATTTGGATCTGAGTGTTGCAGTAGGGCCTGCAATTCTGTTATTAACCTTCCAGATGGTAAGCTGAGGAGACATCCTTCAAAAGATGGGTGTACAGTAAAATTTTAATTAACGGTCACTGACCATCAGGAGCAAAGCATGGTGATCTGTGTACTACACCAGACATCACAGATATCTTAGGAAACTGCAGGAGTGTTGGAAAATACCTTTTTCTGAGGTGGGACATTTTTCTAATCAGATGTCAGCAACGTACTTCAGATTTTACATGTTGTTTATCTGCTTTTCTTCCAAGGATCTTAACACCTTCTCAGACCTTCAGCAGACAATGTCAGGATGCTTGGGTGTTCCCCCAATGTAGATTGACCAGTCTCCAAATCCGTCCTCTAGCCTTACTTGTCCCGGGACACCCATGGGAAGTTAATAAACTAATTAAGGTTAAATAGAGAGGAATCTGAGGGGATAGAAAAATGGGAGGAACTTTTTAATCTTATGCTTTGCTTTTCTTGCTCACATCCTTCCATTTTTGTGTCATCTAAAATTTCAGTCACAAAAATTACTTTTCTGCACTGAGCTTCATGAAGCTCTCAGGTTTGAAGGATGATCTTGCTAATATTCTATCATTTCTGTATGCCTCTATGTCTTGGATATGAGCAGAAAATCACTTTGCAGACAAAGCTAGCAAGCAACACCTTCAGCACCTCTCCTGAAGATGTTTATGTCATTTTGTCATTACATCTCCAAGTGAAGAGCAGTGCCTGGCTACTTCTTGAGTCAGACTCCTAGTGAAACCCTAGATGTCCAGGAAACTACCTGTGGTAAACATCTCGGTTGGCTCAAGGTTCCTTGTCCAGAGTGAGTAAGCATTTTCCTCATATTTCACATGGCCAGAGTAAGTCTACTTGTTCTTGTGTGGGCAGGTATATGATATAAATTGTCTGGTGTTCAGACTTGTTTGAAATATTATTAAAGTATTATTAAATTCTGCTGAGAGGTAACACCATGCCTCTAAACTAGTTTGCACTATGAGTGGGTTCACTCCTGGCTCAGCAAGGACTGCAGCAATGCACTGTACAGACCCCTCCCAGCACACCAGAGCACCCTCCATAGCTGCTGGTGCTCCACTCTGTTCTGTTGTGCGACACAGGCAGCATGCAGGCTGCTGGGCTGAGTGATGAGACCCAAGAATCCCACCTTTAGAAACAGCCACATGTCTTCTTGAGCAGGCCAACATAATGAAGAGTAGTTCAGAGGGTGCTTTACTTGATTCTATTCCCAGACTCTATTCAAAGCTGCCTCTTACTCCACATCTTCCAGACAGAGGGTCTGAAGTTTCTCAAGGTCAGTGATTCTTTACTGTAGGGTTTTGCTTATAGAAGTGTCCAGATGACAAAGAAGCCATTGGGACTAAGTAAGTGCTGTAAGTGCTGGGTTGCATGCCAGGTCTGGTGATCAATCTCAAAGAAAGAGGAGAGAGGATTTATGAAAAAGAGCCTGATCCCACATGTTGAACATTCACAAGGAGGCATGAGCACTTCAAAGTATTTGGTTTACAGTGAACTGCTCCACCATTGTAATTTGCCTTGCATGTTAGCTACACGGCCCTTGAAGATACACCCACACTAATCTGACAGTTTTACGTACATGATTCTTCTTGGCTGCAAATTTCTTGGATAAAGCAGATGTAATTTGCAGAATGCCATGATGTAAATACCTGTTCAGATTACATCTAGTTACTTTGAAATTGCAGGAGGCAATGTGAAAGCTGGAGTTTGGGACCATTACTTGATCCCTAGAGCAGTAACTAGCTAGAAGGATCTGAACAGATAAGATTTTCACCATCATTTAGTTATAGCCACCAACCTTTGCCCAGGCAGATTTGACCTACAATGAGGGCCATAGGATAATTAGATTTCTGCCTGCTCAACTTTTGAATTGTTACGACTCAGCATGGCCAGTTCAGCTGAACTGAGTTCTCCTGCTGTTTAGGGATTCAATGAAAGAAAACTCAAGCTCACTATGTAAAGGCAAAGTAAAATACATTATCAATTGGCACACTAGGCTTTCCCACAATATGCAAGCTCATACAGTTATCTTTCTATTGAAATAGTTGTAATAAACAACGTTCCTGTTACAAAAAAAAAAAAAAACAAATTAATTTTACCATACCACTGTGACATTGGCTCTTTAATATATTTAAATATAAAAGATTTATTCTGTGGCACATAATTCATCCATACAGATTTTGAAAGGAAATAAATGGCCTGAGTACTGAGCTATTCAGACCCCCTACTACAACACAGAAAAATATTCATCTACACAGTGAGTATCCTCATAGCAGTGGGAAGAGTGATAAACACCACAAGAAGCTGGAGAATTATCTCCCAGTCCAGCAAGCCTGCGGGGCATTACCTAGGAGAAGACCAAGTTCTCAGCACCAAGGAGGACGAGATCTCCATTATTTACTGTAGACAAAACATTAAAGATGAGTGGGAAAAATGGTGACTTTTCCAAGATGCTTAATGACACCGTAAAGATTTAAATTTTGGCTATTCTGTCCAAGATACCTAGAAAAATACCTTATTCTCTTCAAGCCCAACCAGATGAGATTGTTGAGATATAGTGAAGAAACCTTTTTACTCATTGTGCTGGGATTTGCAGTATAATGTGGGGCTGTGTTTTCATAAGTTATTTCAATAAATGTTAGTGAACTGCATATGCATAACAGCATCCTTTTGCACCTGGATGTGAGTCATGATTTCTTAATGTGTTTTCTGCTTTAGGCTTTTTAGTGCTGCTGGATATGACAGCTTGTAAGATTTTAAACAAATCCTTATTTAAGATAAATGTTTTGTATACTTTTGGGGCGGTTTTTTTTTTGCTATCATGTGTTTTAGACAGTAGGGACAGAGTGAAGAGAATCAGCACCTTGCCAGCTTCTCTCCCACAATGAATGCATGTCAGACTGTTTTTTAGAGGATGACATATTGGCTTTGCTGTGATAGATCAGATTCTCCAGCGACTGTACCCTAAACAACACATAAACCCAAGTGTTGTCACAAAAGGATGCTGTTCTGTAGCTTTTTGTATTTTCAATATCAAACTTACCATTCCAGAATTGAGTTTGTTCATTTTCCTAAGCGACTAGAGCACTTTGAGATTTATCTCAAGAGTTCAGTATTCATAGAAGAAAATTAGTGTAGTGAGCTGATGTCAGAGCTGGTATCTTTCAAGTATGCTTCTGTGTTGTTTTCATCAGAAAATGGTGGATCGTTTCTATGAAAATAAGCACATAATCATTCCTCCCACAGCTTTCCTTCTCATCAGAGTCAAACTTTATAGAAAGCGAGACATTTATGCAAGACATAAGCACAAACACTCTAATGTGATTTGGTGTTAATGGATTTCCTCCTTCTGCAGTTTGAATGGGATTGGAGATTATTTCTCCCACCGATACTGTACAGTAGTCAAGTATTTCTTCTGTTATGCATAGAAACTTTTATTTTTTCTGACACAGAAGCTCTTATTTTTTCTGACAGCCTTTAGCTTTCCAATCTGTAATTCTAGGCAACTGAGTGTGGCATGAAGCCTTGGTTTTTAGACGCACTTTACATGAAAATGCCCGCTCATGGATTTCTCTGAGAATGCAACAAACTCTTAGACTTCCCTGGTGCCCACAACAGCAATGCCCACTGTGGTTCTGCTTTTCTTTTCACAGCTGGAGTCTTCCTTCGGATCCTTAAATAGGTTAATCCGTTGTCACAGGAAAGTAACAGGAAATTAATTATTGCAGTCTCTGACAAATAAAGCTAGTAAACTTTCCAGTGGAGGGCAGGGGTAGTTTAAATACCAAGCGAATTCAGCCAGGAGACACGGTGTCAGTGCATTAACAGGTTTAGCTTCTCATAATGCTGCAACTCTTCTGTTTTAGAATTACTGACAAAAATTGCACCTGAAAACCACGAAATAAGAGCTTACGATGACCCCAGCATTATTATCACAGGTGGATATATAATATAACAGCCAGAGGTGACAGAGATACTGCAGAGGCTGAGAAGAAAGCCACTTAGATCAGAAGACCAATGATGCTGCCTTCTAGACACATGCCTAGGACCGTGCTCCCCACAAAGGCAGCCATACCTAGTAGGGTACACTAGCATTTTGCTTTCAAGCTTCTGTATTCAGCTTCTTGCACCATAGTTCAAACAGATCTAACCCAACTGGTGAGAGCTTAAAAGGCGGCAAAGACAATGATCAAAGATCGAGAAAAAAGTTACATGTAAGAAAATATTAAAGGAACAGGGGATGTCCCTCTGGAGAAGACTGAAGTAAGACACCGTAACAGTCTTCAGTTACTACGTAGACAGCAGCTGTAAAAATGGTGAGAAAAATCCGTTTTTCATGTCCACAGTGAATGGCACAAGATTCTGTGGGAAAGCACAGAATCATGTATCAATGATCCACAAATGTCACAGGGGATCTCTTGGGGTTCTTTTATTGCTAGAAACAACATACAGTTGTGTGAGATCATCCTCTTTACCATCAGTAGCATGTATTTAGCTACTATTTCCCATATTAGGAGTTGGCTTAATGGTAGTTTTCAACTGGAATAATTCTAATCACTTATGGGGAAGTTCCTGATTTGCTCTGCTATTAGGAAGATCAGAAGCAACTTTGTGTGTGTCCTTCTTTAAAGGCATTCAAGATGTTGCTTGACCAGTGTTGGAGTGAAATTAGTACTAACCTGAGTGAGCAACGCTATGGATGTTGCTTAGGGAAATACTAGGGCTATGAACACCTTTTTTCTTAAGAACCAAAGTAGAGGCCAAATTCAGCAGCAGTTAAAACCTTGCTTTTGTGCAGATGAAATTACAGATTTGTGGGCAGTGTTAAATGGAGGTATAATTCCTTGACAGTTTTAAACAGTATAGTGCAACCATGATAATGGTAAGAGACAGATACAGGTGATGGTCCAGGAACTAAATCTGCTCTAATCTACTTGAACGTAAATCCACTTTAGCTGCATATCTCCAGAGAGTGATTCCATGGTGAGAAAAGAGAATTTCACCCCCCTGTACTCCCTTTTTTGTTGTCATGTCTTTTTCTTTATGATTTTTTACCTCACAGTCACAGAAGAGCATAGATAGGTGAAACTGTAAATAGTATGTTCTCAGTTGGGACTTTTTGGTTTGTGATGCTGGTCTGTGTACTTACCTGTGATCAGGCACAAGAGATATAATCGTCAACACTACCTGTTGGAGTACAAACAGGAGCAAGCTGGGAGCCTAAAGATTTCAATAATGATCCTTTTAACTACTGAGGTCAAAGGCAAACCCTGATGAGTTGCAAAGGACCTGTGATCTTGGTTTCCAGCAGGTCCCTAAAGCTGCAGGGGCAAACCTGCCTTTGCTTGGATAGCAGTGAGAATAAACAGACTTCTGAAGGTACCAGGAAAAGAAAGCCTTTCTCTACCAAGGCAATTAACCAGTTGTTTCATCTTTGGGCATGCTGGTTTTACATGTAGAATCTATTGCAGGTTTTGTGTGGCACCAGTGGCAATGGCTGGGACATTTGCAGTCACAGCCAGGGGCTGCTGGAGGAGGCAGAGATGGGATGCCTGGGATGGGAGAGGCTTGAGGGACATAGAGGCAATATCAGTCCCCCTGCTCACAGAGCAACTTGTCAGATAATTATAATCATCGTTTGGGATATATTCTGAGCAGCCTATAAATTCTTATGAATGAAATTGCCCTAGTCAGCACCGCAGCATGTTAGCATTAAATCACTATGGTATATAATCCAGAAGGTAAAACCTTTAAATCTTTTGAAAGGTTTGTTCTTCTGACTAGTAATTTAACAATCTTGTAAGAAGCTGAGATATAAGAGCTTTCTGGCAGAGAAATAGAGAAAAGACAGTGAAAAAAAATGTCATGTACTATTCTGAATCAATTGTAGTGTCTAACTTACATGTCTAATGAATTCTGAAAGATGAGATGACTTCTCTCTTTTCCTTTAAGGTGACCTGGGACCAGACACTGTGATTAAATCTGTACAGAGCCCTGCTCCCTTACATGTATTTTTTTGTGGGATATGAAGGGTTTTTGGCAGGATAAAATATACATACAATCAGAATTTTCATGTAATGCATGCGTTTTGCTGTATTTGTTTTCCTTGTCCTGAGCATGTTTATGGACATGACTGAATGATTATCAGTATTTGACTGATAACTTATTTTCAGTGCTCCCTTACATATGTCTTGGGCTTTGCTCAGTTTGAGTTTCTGGTTTTGCAGATCATAGCCTAAAAGCTTGACCCAAGGCCTAAAGAACTAAATATAACATATTTCTTTAACCTTACATAACTGAAGAACTGGGCAACAAGCTAACTCAGTGCAGCTCCTGGGTCAGGCAGTTTTTAGTTTTGCTTTTCCTATGCTGATATTTTCCCTCAGGGAACTCAGCAAATGTTGCCTAGAAACACCTGTTCCTCAGAAATGTCTGAAGCACAGTAAAATAGCCATAGAATCAGGTACGTGAAAAAGCCCATCTGTTCCCATCAAGCTGAATTTGTGGAGACAATTCCTATAGATATATTTGTACTAATCAAAATGCTGTTTGGCCATTTTTCTCCTCAAAGCTTTTTAACTACAGCTTGCATCGCCCACAAATTTACTAGTCAACCTTAAAAATTTAGTAAGTGCAATGCATTAGTATAATATTCTGTTCGCTCCTGAATCAGTATAAGTAAAGGTTTTAATTACTAAAATTATGCAGTTATAAAAATAATTTAATGAAATTATTCTCCTCATTTGCATTCACAGGCTGGCTGTATTCAGGCATTATGAGACATGGTAAATTGCACTCAACTGTGGTGGAATAATTCTCAGTGCTGTCACTCTGCCTGAGGACCCTGCACCTTAATGGTTTCAGTTCCCAGCAAAATCAAACCACAGGGAAACACACTCAGCATATCGCAAGGAGGATTAAACATCACGTGTGTTTTTTTAAATCACTGTCTTTTGTGTTTTGTTGATGGACCTACAACCTAGGCATGGGCAAAATTATGTCACTGTCATAATCTAAAAAGGCTGTTTTTCACTTTGGTGAAGTCCTTTGCATAATATCATTTGCCATCACCACTGCAGAATGTGTGCCTCACAGATGAAGTTTTCTGGATGATGCCTTAATTAAAGTGCATCCTCTCTAATCTGAAATGATGTCTGTTTATTTCAAAAGTAATTACTTCATTATGCTTTCATCTGCTAAAAAATCTTTGGTGCCTGAATGACATTGTGAACTCTTTGGGGCAAAGACCACATATAATGAGATAATGTTATGTTTGCTAAATAACATATTAGGAAGGAAGCTTGTGAATAAAATATAGGTTGAAGTTTTGTGATTCAATTTTGGATACAGGTATAATTTTACAATTTATCCCACATTTGCAGTCATAAATAGTATTTTTTTCTCAGATTCATAAATAAATCATCAACTGAAATACAACCTGCTACCCAAACACTCTCAAATGTTAGAAAAATAATTTCTGGCTTGACTATGATGGACTGAACAAGAACTCCTGGATTCCAATCAGTTGCAACAAAATTTCATGTATACGATTCCTCTTTTCTTCACAAGTTTTGTGTACGGAAAGCACTACAATATTCTCTGAGACTATTTGGAGGGCATTTTTTCTAAAAGGTGCAAGGGTACTTCCTAATCTAGAACACCCATGCTACACCAAACCTATTCTGGACCCTTCTGTGATAGGTAAAGCTAAGTTGTCAATCATTAAACAGTATTCACTGCTTACAAATATTCAAAATGGGCAAAAAGAGAACAGACTTTCACAGATTTTTAGTGTTTCAGAAGGACTAGTTTCCCAAAAATGAAGAAAAAATGGTGAGACTGATTATAAGAAAAAAAAAAATCAGAAGGAACAAATGTGATAGAGAACTGTGAGCTCTTTCAAGAAGACCTCATTAAATAGCCAAAAATCCTCTGATTCCAGTGCCAAGAAAGATGACAGCATTGCCTGAAAGGCCATCCAGACTCTGTGAAAAAAATGGCAGTAGCAATTAGGAATAAGCGGTGATGTACAATCAATCAAAAAGGGTAACGTATAACAATCAAATATAGATGAGAATTTCTGAAATGTGGGGCAGGGAGAGGGGACAAAAAGACATGACAGTGGATTCTTTCAGTTCCTTTCTGGCTGAGCACAAGGCAGTTTGGGCTTTTCATTAAGAGCTTTGTACAAAGCCAGCTTTGGGGTTGGTGACTGTCATCACCCAGCATGGAATAATCCCTTTGACAAGGGTCATGGGCTACTAGGAGCTTCTGAACAGGGAAAGCAAGCCTGAAGCTTGTTGCTCCAAAGAAAAGAAGGACCCACCTTCCAAGACCGAACTGTCCATTTCTCCCTGCCCTTTCTCCCAGCCTTTTCCACCCCAGCACAGGCTTCTCCCTCCCTCACATGGACCACCACCTCAGGCAGCTGGGACCAGACAGCCTGGTGTGTCCCTGTCACCTAGGGGCCCTGTCCCTGCTCAGCCTCCCCATGTGCCAGGTGGCCCTGGGGCTGCTCCAACAAGTTCCCTTTAACACCCTTGGAATGAGAAACGTAAAAGGGCTCAGTCTGCTGAGCTTACCTTAAAGAATCTCATGAAGTGGTTCAAATGTGGTATTGAAGTATATTCATGGGAAAAAAAGGATAGTTATGAAGGGACTCCAAACTTCAGATGAAAAAGGCTCTGAGAAATCATTGTTTGGGAGCAGAAGTTGACAAAATCAGGTTGGATAGTTGGAGATTTTATTTTCACATGGCAAGTAACAAACTGTCTGAACAAACTGCCACAAGACAACTGGACAACTTCCCTTCTGAAAACTTAGATTTAGTCAAACACTAATGCTTCAGCATACACTATGTACTGGGGCAACTGAAAGAAATGTAATGGTCAGCAAGATATGGAAGGTCTGATCAGCTGAAGATCCAATTAGCACTTGTCACAGAGGTGCCCCAAAAATCAATTTAGATAGGCAATGAGCTCCAAACAGACTTTATTCTAACAGAACTGTTTAGCACAAAACCAACCAGAAACAGGATTTATCCAAAATTATTCAAAACTCTGACAACATTGTAAAACACAGGTTTGGATACTGATTAGGAGTTCAATTACTACACAGTCAATTCAAACTCAAGGGATTACATCCCAGATTCTAGAGTGTTGAATTAAAATGTGCATCCTTCCCACTCTTACAAAGGACGGACTCTCAAGGGTACCCCGAAGATCACTTACCAGTTCAGCAAGGTGCCTCAGTCCTCGAGGAACATCCCTTAGATAGCCAGTCTAAGGAGGGGAGCCTTCCACTATGTGCCTGCTGCTCAAAGGAAGACCATACCGAAAGGGTTCTCTAGCAGGCTCCATTTATACCCTAGCTGAATCTGAGCTGTGGTTATTTATGGTTGTGATCCAGAAACTTGTCTCAACCAAGGTGTTTCATTGGTCAAAGACCCTTTCTGTCAGCCAAGGGGCATGTGCATGACCATAGTGGTCCATCAGCCTAGAATTGTTTTCACAGCTTGAAGGAAAGTGCAGTACATCTACCATGGCATTAGATTTTGAAACCCTGTCATCTGAAGCTCCTGCCATCTTTACCACCATACATGGTCCCATCCATCTATATAACACCTGATGCTTTATGCACCAAAAATGTGTTGATATTGCTATACTAGAGAAATTAGTTTATGTTTCAGTTTGTGTTCTACACTTCAAAGAAAGCAATCACCTCATATAAATAGTATAACTTTAACACCTAATTACAAAGAAGGGCAAAGCTTTTAAATGGCACTAAACTTCATAAAAAGGAATAATTAATATTATGGCAACTACTCTGTTAATGAAGAATAGACCTGGATGGATTTGCTTTTCATGAGCAAGCATGGAGAATTAAATGATTCCCATGGGGATCCAAATACCTGAAAGTCATCTTACTCAGGAAAAAAAGACAGAACTACTTCTCCTGTGTATCTAAGTAGAGTTTCAGCCATTGCCCTGGGGAGCTTCTGTCTGGAGACCTTGCGTGGAGAAGGCAGGAACATGAAGAAAAGAGGAAGGCAGTATCGTTTCAAAGGCTTTTCCAATCCACTGTTGCTACATGCAAAGTGTCATTGGCAGACTGCTGCCCTCTCCTCCAGGCTACAGGAGGCTTTCTCCCTCTCTCATCTCTTCTGTCCCCAAACAGATTGTCATAGGGTAACTCAGCCCAATTCCAAACAAGCTTTTTTCATATCACCCTTCTTCTCCTGCCTTTACCTGCCCAGTGGCTCTTGACCCACAGCTTCCCCTCCATGGACTACAGAAGGAAAGGCCTGCCATCAAAGTCACGCACCCTGGCATGTACCAGCATGGACTTATCCTGATTTTATTTCATCCTCCTGCTTTTAAGAACTGCTGATTTTCTTCTTATTTGTCTTTTGCTTTTTTTTTTTTTTTTTTTTGGGGGGGGTGTGTTTGTTTGGGTTTTTTGTTGTTAGTTTGTTCTGTTTTGGTGCTTGTTTGTTTGTTTGTTTGTTTGTTTGTTTGTTTTTTAAGCTAAGGGAGAACAGCTAATCCAGCCTAATCTAGTTTAGTCTTCAGTTCAAACTAATCCTGTTTTTGCTCGGAATTCCAGGGTGGCAACAGTATGCAGTAATGGTGATCATGCTTTTTCTAGACAGCTTTAGATTTGTTATCGTCTCACCTGGTAAGAGCTGAGAGGTAATAAACTACAAAAATGTAGCACCAAAAAGGAAAAAAGGATCACATGCAGGGAGAAACCCGAACAAACCTGAACTGTTGCCTGCACTGAGAGCCAAATGAGCAGCTGATATAATTGGCACAACTCAGTGGTAACGTGGCTATAGGTGAATTGAGTTATTTTTGTGACTACATGAAAAAGGTAGAAAATAAACATGGAAATAAGAGAGGAGAACAGCTCAGATCCAAATCTCTGCTTCTTCAAAGCCTCCCAATGCTGAATGCTGTTTAGTAGGTTTTTCTTCTGGCTGCACTAATTCAAACTGTATGGCCGGTGCTTTACATTGGACATTATTATAAAAGTTTTGCAACTTGATACTGTGGTTTTAAGCTGTGCATCAAAACAGATCCCAAATAAATTTACAAAAATGCTAGTGTAACAATGACACAATTATCCTTCTGTAGCTTTTGCATGACTTTGTTACCAAATGAAGTTAACACAAACCGCTGTTATCTCTATCAAGAAACATAAAAAACACATATATATGAAATATATAAGAGGTGAATCAGTTCTTTCCAAATTCATATTTGACCACATGTTATTAAGTTAAGGATTTGCATGGCATTTGGTTAGGAACCAATATAAAAAATCTAAACAACTTAGAAAGCTATTACATAGTGCTATAAAATCGTACCATTACCTTTTTCTGTTATTCTGCTTTCAGGATTGTAAAGGTAGAGGTATTTGCACTGGAAGCATTCTCAAACATCAGCTCTATTCATGCCGTAGCCTTTCCAAGAATATTTGTGAATGCACCTACTTCAGCTCTTTCATTCTCCTCTCTCATGGGAACTCCATTCTGATTCCTCCTTCTTTCCTTGTGTCCTGAAGGAACATATAAAGCTGCTCTTTCTGCAAGGAAAAAGGTAGCGCCATTTTTTCGCTTTTTACGTGGTTAATTAAATGCTTCTAGGCAAACACGCTGTGTCTACACCAACCCTGCAGAGATGTGAGACACAAGGGCCTGGATCCCCCTGGGCCATGGAAGCAGATTTCTTCTGCATCTGGGTGGAAAGCTCAGCTGCTCAGTTTGGATAAGGGAAGGCACATCCTTTCTGGTTTGAAAGGGACTGCATCTTGCTACATGCTCCTGTCAATCCACCACAGGGAGGTACAGCACTTCCTAGGCAAGCACAAGATTCGTGCTGCTGAGGCTGAGCCCACATCCAGGAGCACACTCCCCAAACCCCTGGGAAGTTTTTCTAAGAAACAGTGAAGTTCCTTTGAGTTAAATTGCAGCTGAGCAGCAGTCTGGAGATTGCAATTTTGAATTTAAGTGTCCTTTGGGGAAGCGGAATCCAAGAGACTTGCTTGTATAATAGCTGTAAGTTCAGTGGTAGGAAGGGATTTGTGTCCTGCTGTCCCTGTACAGGTCCCTATGTACTGGGCTGTGCTGCCCACCCCATGATGGAAGTCGAATGTGTGCTTCCTCCTTCTGCTCTTGGCTGCCTCTGCCAAACTGGCAAAAAGGGACAGAAAGTGAGATTTTTGGAACTTTTCCAGCGGGAAAATGAATGGGGCTGGGCACCTCAATTTACACAGACCAGCCTTCAGTGAGTAATGAATTTGTGAGCTGGAGGTGAAAGATGCTGGGCCCTCTTATGCAGAATCTGAGGTATCATAATACGAAGAAAATTAACTGTGTCAAGTGAGCTGTGGGCACAGAAAAATTAATCATGAGTTTATACTTAAGGGTGATGAATACCATTCATGCTCAGAATGGTGTTGCAAATCAAACACTGCATATTGCACTTCGTATTTGCTAGCCTCTTCTTGTCCAGGGGATGAAAAGAAAAGCACTCATAAACAATTTAAATTGTTTCAGGTCCTGGAATTGTTTCACTTCACATTCTTTGGCTGTAAATTACTGTCTAATGAAAATCAAGGGCCAAATGTAGTCACAGGACTACTGGCAAGTACAATTTAGCTATAATCAGAAAAGTACAAAAATCTCTATGTGTTCAGCTGAAGAACAGATGTTCCACTAAGTCTTATGTAGTCCAGTTCTCCAATTAGCCAGGTATCATTTTTTTCCTGTAATCTCCTCTAAACTGTGTTGACGGTAATAAAAATAAAGTATATGTTTCTGTTAATTAAAACTTTTCATTAGTTATATAGGTCAGTACAAAACAAAAAAAGTAGTTCAAACTCCACCCTCCCTATGCTGCCAGTTTTTCTAATGAAATGTAATTAGCACTAATTGGTAAAACTACACTGATGGCTGGTTATTAATGTTTGTGTATTGGTCCCAGATGTGGTTTTATGCCTGTCAGTGGTAATGGCTCAGTGAAGGAAAAATAATTCTCCTTTCATATTCCTGTCATTTTCTTCAGGGCATCTTCCCACCTTCAAAAAAGAGTGATTATGTTCAGGGAAGGGAAAGCCTCTTCTTGAATCCTGACTTTGTGAGAAACTAAATGCCTTCAACTCTCATCTGAATTTGGTAGGAGTTGAAGGCAGCCAGCACTTAGTATATGCAGAACCAGGAGTCAACTATTTTAGGGCTGCTTTTCTTGAGCCATCATAATTGTTAGTGGTTCAGAATTTATCAAAATAATTATCCTCTTAATTGCATACCTGTTCTTGAAAGCACACTTATGAGGCAAGCCTCTCTCTAAGCAATCACCTTAAAGTATTCTGGTTAGAATAATTGCCTTCCTGCAATTACTGAATGGACGGCAATCACGTTCTTCAGGCAGATGTAGGTGAGAACGCTGGCCTTTTTAGACAGGGATGAAATGGAGTGATGAAATCAAGATTTCCGATACAAATATACCCAGAGAGGTGTTGGGGGGTATCCTCTTGCAAAGTCAAGCAAAGGCAATCCCACAGTGAAGAGGAGGGTCTCCAGGCATGCTCTGGTAGTGACAAAAGTACACTTGGAAATAGATTGGAAAATACTAAGGAACTCGTGCATTCATTAATATTAACAGTAAGACATCAACATTAACATCTAAGAAGATAAAACCTTTATTTCAAAGCATTTGTGTTTAATAATGTATGCCTCTCCGGGTCACCCAGGCACATCTTCTTTTTGTGACATCTTGGCTTATTAATATTTTTAAGTTAAAACAGAAATCTAGCATACTCTAGGTATGAAGAAATTGTCTGAACGTTTTATCTGATCTATAGGGGTGTTTAACAAATGAGTAACATCAGCAGTCACATGTTTATTTGAAAATGCTTGAAAACTTGAGCCTGTTAGAAATAAAATAAATGCCACATATCTTAGGCTATTATCTGCCATAAGGACATTACTAGGTCATTATTAAATCTTAGCCCTTAATAGTTTTGTGCCTTACACGTCATGCAGAACTTCACTTAACACACTCCTGCATTTCATTTGATAATGCCTGAATTTTTTTCTTCTTTTACATGCAGAATTGTGTTTGACAACATGATACCTGTGGGTTGAGGGCCTGGGAACCAATAGTTCTTCCTCGTCATTGATGAAAAGGAAGCTGGGCTGTGGCCAGGAGGCCTGGAGGATGTATTGCAACAATTCATAGTTTGAGCCTGGAATGATGTTCTGCCAGCCAAATCTCAATGCTAGTCATTGCCATTTTATATTTTGAAATAATTAATTGCAGACTTGTGTGCTAAGCTGTTCTTTTCCCCATGGACGGACCACCCCTACACTCATTCAACTGCAACTAACTTGCCCTGGTGTCTTTTTTATTGTCTCACACTGTCACAAATAAATTCCCTCATTACCCTCAGCTACAATCACCAATACATCCTTTTCACCCCAGCTGGAATCTAACTAAAGGACTAAACTTACCAAGCCAACAGCCACATCACTAGGACAATTCCTTCTGACTATGTTTTTGAGAAGCTAAGATACAGAGAAGGAATATCTTAATGGAATATATATATATATATATAAATGAAAAACAAACAATCAGAAACCAACAACAACAAAAAATAATTAATCACACAAAGACACGGTACCCAACATTTTGGGTTACATTTTTGGAAGCAAATTAAAGGTGTTCATGACCACTCTCATGCAGTGAGGCCAATCAGCATGGTTGATGTCCATATCATTAAAACTCTTTGCTTTCCAGAACTGAGAAACTGTACACAAACCACCTATGGGGAACAGTCTCTGGCCCACAGCATCTCCTGAACCAGACTTGGAAGAGTATTAGGTAGGCCAAGCTAATGCTGTGATAAATTAACAATACAGAGAAATGACATTTGGTGTCACAGAATCATAGAACAGTTTGGGTTGGAAGGACCTTCAAAGCTCATCTAGTCCGACCCCCCTGCAATGAGCAGGGACATCTTCAACCAGATCAGGCTGCTCAGAGCCCTGTCCAGGCTGGCCTTGAATGTTCCCAGGGATGGGGTGTCCTAGAACTGTTTACTTATGTAGATATAGCTCCAGTGTCTATAGCATCTGTACACTGAGAAAAGCAAAGAGATAGAGATTTGAGCTCTATCAGACCAAGGAATTTGGTTTCCCAATTCCTGGATAAGAGCTCTAACTGTTATATTGTCCAGCAAAGATGGACAGAACCACATTATTCTCACCTAGTTTGCACACAGTTTGCTCTGTGGAAAGCGTGAACTTCCTGGCACCAAGGAGTGCGCTGATGGTGCAGGTCACATGTGACCCCACCTGTGTCTCCTGGTCCTGAACAGGTTCAGGCTCTTGAGCTGCTGAGCATGGGACAATGCTTGAATAACTGCAATAGTGAGTGTCCAAAGCTTCAGGTAAAAAAAAAGGAAGAACCACATGAATTTTGGCATATCCCAGGCTAAGAAATAGCTGTTTTGGTTATGGGAGGAAAGCTGTATTGTGAATTTGGACCTAAAAGCCTCCCTTCCATCTGACTCCTACCTTAGGTACTAAAGACCTCTTTGGATGTGTCTGCTCTATTTTCACTCACAGCTCTTGGTCCCAGATTGTCTATACTGCACACATGTTCACTCATTCCCTAGCAATATTTTTGGAGTGAATGAATTTGCTCCTTTTGAAACAATACCTGTCTGCAGTTCTGGAAATAATTTACTCCACAGACATTCCCAATAAGCACTGTGAATGTAACTACACCAGATTTGGCTTCCCCTGGCCTCCTTTCGTCCTGGCTTTGCATCTTCGAGCATCCTTGAGCACTTTCCTATGCTGCAGCACCAGCTGTGCAACACCAACCATCAGGTTCACACTGCAAGAGCACCACTCCGACCGGTGATGGCACAGACTCTCGTGTTGTCTTGGATGCTTTGAACAGAACTTCCTCCACCTTCACACACACACAGAAAGATTACATTGTATTAAAGACTCAGGGCCCAGTGCTGTGTAGGGTGGGCATGGTCTTCACATTCTCTACTCCTGAAAAGAGTCAATGTGACTGCTCTTGTCACTTGGCCTAGAGTGAGGGGCCGCTTTTTGGGCTGGATGCACTCGGCTGCACTTTTTAATCTAGCCTTTTGTTCAGCATGGATCTCAGAATAAGATAATCAAATAACTGAGTGTGCATGGGAAGATAAAAACAAGCAAATTAAATAAATGAGTGTGCATGGCAAGATAAAAATAAAATCCTGTGACTTGAAATATGTGCATGATTTTTTACTCATGAAGAAGATTACGAAGCTCTGGGAGAAGATAAGCTGTAAGTCCATGAACAGCCAGAATCTAGCTGGAATGCCCACCCTATACTTGCTACAATAGAAGCCGCCAGGAGCCTGCTGTGTGCAGTAGCTGGAGGGGAGCTGAAGCCCTTTCCCCCTGAAGAAGGCAAAGCCAGCTAGAAACACCTCGCATCACATGGCAGTACCTACGACCTGCTGAGAGGAAGCAGAGATCTCCCCCTGCCATCGCCACCACCTTGATGTTTATAGATCCAAATAGCAGGTATCTGCTTTTGGTGGACACAGATAGGTGCTGGCGCTTTGTTCTTCATTCTGGGGAATGGTCGCTAATGAGAGGTGATTTTAGCCACAACTTTGGTGTGGGGAGATGGAGGCAGCTCTGAGGATGTACAGGAAAAAACAAACCAAAACCAACCTCATGTAACGTTTCTGACCTACTTCCAGTCTGTCTGTGCCAGCGCTGATGAGGGGGCAATTCAGGGTTAGACCCTACATGTTTGAGGCACACTTTACAAACTTGCTTAAAGTAAATAGCAGAGGGGCAACCAAGTGTGTGAAGGCACAAAATTACAAAATCTGTGGCTGTGAAACACTGGGAGGGATTGTCAGGGGAGAAATCTTCCTGTATTTTACAATCTGTGCTGTGTAACAGCAGCTCAGAGCTCTAGATCTGGCCTGTTCATCACTGTTCTGGCCCCGCTTCAGCTCAGGGGGATGCACTAAAATTGATTACAGACATCAGTTCTGGTCACTGAGCTGTTGTAGCCCTTCAGGCAATCTAAACTTTCCAGAAACAAAGTCCAAGCTGATGAGGAGCAGCTCGTTCCCTCTGCCTCTCTGTGGTCATGCTTGCCTCAGGCTCCATCCTTCTCCACCTCTTGCTGCTCCTGCCTCAGTTTGGGTTTTCCTGTCCTGCAGGAGTCCTTTCCCGCTCTTGGCTGACAGCAAACTAATTCATGCCCTGAGGGCCAGCCCCTCCAGCTCTTCAACCGCCGTCTCCATCTTACATCCTGCATCTACATGTTACTCAGCAAGAGGTAAATTTTTACAACTCATTAAGATTTTGAGGAAGAGCTGCTCCACAAGCAAAAGGTTGAATGTACTCCTACTCACCTGAGGTGGCTGATGGATGCCCAGAGTGCTTGGTTGTCCTTCCTCAGTCTGAACAGCATCAGGACCACAGCCGCACACATGTGAGGAAAGGAGCAAACTGCAGTAACGAGGGTTAAGTAGTACCCATCAACACCGATAGGCATTATTTCATTAGTCTTTTCCTCCTCAGAAGGCCAGTATGTATCAGGGTGTAATGCTCCCCTCCACACTGAACATAGATTTAACAGCCAGCACTTTGCATTTTAATAGGTGCAAAACAGGAATAGTGCTAGCTCACTAGGTACAGTATCTTTTGCTATTTTGATTTCAAAAATTAAAGTTATCAAACCAGTGACATAAAAATAAATATACTCCTATTACAGATAATAGGAATTGCTGCATTATTGCTCTGTCCTGTCACTTGTAGCAGCCAGCAGCTTATAGCCTTATAAGAACCATTTCTATCATGTAATTGTCTCTACGTTGTATTTGCTTGACTTAAAAGTGCTATTACTAACCTGAACCTATCTTCGGGCTGGACTGGGGAGACGAAAACTCACCTGGTCAGGTAATGATGCTTGGGTGCAAAGGCTCTGTAGTTCCCAAATTTTCCTGTTTAAAAGGAGTAGCAAGGGTATCTCAGAGACAAAACACTCTTAGCTGAAAATCAGCCACGTACTTCTTTCCTTTCTAAATGGAAGACCTGTATTTCACTACAAGATTCCCATTTTCTCCAGGGGAGAGTGGAAAGATAAAGAACTAGGCTGCTTACACTGCTCTTTGAACTGACACGTGATGCGCTGAGTTGAGCTAAAATCTCTCTTGAAAAGCCTTAAGTTTTAACTTGGAGGAGACAGCAGCAGGTAGCTGAGATACTTGAAAGCAACTCCAGCTGTACATATTCATTTACCAATATTGACTATCAGCTTTGAAGCATTGGGATGTGCTATTTCCACATGCTGTAAGTAGGAGCCCGAGTACCTTTGGGTATGGTTTTGCATTGAACCCAGGTATGTTATGTCACAAATGTGCCTTCTCTTGTCACTGGTTTTCTTCCCTCTCTGTGTCCCCGGAACGTGCTGCACACCTTAATCCATTTCAAAAATACCATCTCTGCAACCTCCTCAGTTAGAGACCTTCAACTGCCTCTGAGCAAGAGAAGGCTTGGAGTGCCCAGCTGAGGGTGAAGGGGCAATACCCCTAACTCTGTCACTGTAGATGGTACCAGGAAGCACAGAGCTATACCACAGCTGTTTAAGCCACGAGACAGTGTCTCATTCAGTGATTTGTGGCAGTGAATTTCACAGATTGAGTAAATCCAGCTGGGTGCTGCTTCCCAACAGGGAAATTGCTTCAGCCGGCAGGCCTGGGCATACTGCCTTTCCTCAACAGCAGCTGATGGTCGAGAGCACTGTTATACACCTTCGCCCTCCCACGAACTGTGAATGATGCGGCACTGGCTTCGGCGTTGATAAACTGTACCTCATATCTAACATTATGCCTATCCCATGAAGCACAAGACATCTTAAGGATGTTCCCTCAGAGCTGTCCACCATGAACCCCCTCTAGAAAACGACCAGAAACTACGAGGACCACAAGCCTTAACTTCGCGTTTTTCTGCCCTTGGAAGTGTCTCGGCGCCCCCGGAGCAGTGCAGTGGCAGTCCCCCCCGCGCGCCCGCCCGGCCTCCCCGCAGCCAGCCCCCCTCTCCGGCTGCCACCCGGCGGGACACCCACGCCGTGCCGCGCCACGGAGAGCCGCCGCAGCCGTGCCCGCGGCTGCCATGCGTGTGCGCCGCGGCGGGGCTGCCCGCGCTGCCGCTGGGCGCCGGCGGTCCCGCAGCGCAGGGCTCCCCGCGGCGGCGCTCCGCTCCGCGGCCGCGGACGGGCGGGCCGGGCAGGTGCGCGCTGCGGCTCCCCGCTGCCCCCCTCCCAGGTAGGGGCAGCCGTGCCTGCGTGTGCGTGTCTCTGCGTGTCTGTGTGTGTGTGCGTGTCTCTGCGCGCCCGCCCGGCCCCGGCAGGCTGCCGAGCCGCAGCGGCGGAGGCAGCAGCCGCGGAGGTGCCCGCCGGCGCTGGCGGCGGGGCCCCCGCAGGTAGCGGCGGCGGGGGCGGGCAGTGCGGCGGGGGAGTGCGGGGGCGCACGGCCGGCGGAGCTGCGGGGCCGGGCAGGTGCGTGCCCCGGGGCGGGCGGGGAGGGGGCGGCGGGGGCGACCCGCGAAACCGGCGCTGAGCCCCGGGCAACCGGCGAGGCGGAGCGGCTCTCTCGTTGCAGGCGGCGGCGAACCGGATGCCTTTGGCGGGCAGAAGATGTGTCATGGGAAGCAGGCGAGCGGCGGCGGTGCCCTCCCGGCGGCGCGGCGGCGGGCGCTGGCCGCGGCGCTCTGGCTGCAGCTGGCGCTGAGCCTCGGCCAGGGGCCGGCGGCGGGCGGTGAGTGAGCGACCCCGGCCCCAGCCCCTTCCTCCGCCCGGTACCCGGTATCCGGGCCGAGCCATCCCCACCCCCGCAGCCCCAGGGAGGGGGGAGCGGGGAAACTTCCTCGCCCGGCGCCCCCTCCGAGGGGAGCAGAGTGGAGTGCCGCTCCGTCCGGTGCCCCCCCACCCCATCCCAGGTCCCCCTGCCCGCCGCGGGGGTGCTCAGCCTCCGGCTCCCCGCGTGGGGACCCCTGGGAAGAGGGAGCCTCAGCCCGGCCCCTGCCAGGGAGCAGTAGCTCCGTGGAAGTACAGCAGGATTTTGAAACACCGTGTTGATTTATTATTAAAAAAAAAAAAAAAAAAGCCTCCCCTCCCCCGCGGTTCACTCGGAGATCTCTCAGATGACTCTTGGTGCTAAACCTCCCCGCAACTGGGGAAAACAGAAATTTGGGGAGGAAACAGGCAATTTGGGTCGGAAAACGGAACGATTGGAATGTCCTTCAGCGCTTTCCGTGTGGAGGAGCGACCCAGTGTTATTTGGCCTTTTTCATTTTAATTACATTTTTACACTATCATTTTAAATTATTGAGCCTGTGAGATATTTTCAGCAGGTACATTTAATTACAAAATTGCTTTAAATTCATTCCATAATTAGAGTTGGATTGCTGGAAAAGTCTTAAAGTAAACTGCTTTGCTGTAAAATGAACTTAGCTGTGATAATGAAAGAAGCTTCACATTTCTGCTGTGATATTATATATTTGTGTTGGGGGAATAAGCCATTTTATGATTGAATTGCATTACTAATGGCAGACAGAGACCAATATAAAAATTGCAAGCACTTCTTCTCATGCCAGAGACTTATGCCAAAATTTTCTAACTTGAATGCCTGAGCCCAAGCAGCTCTGATCCAGATGTGTTTTCAGTCACTGAACATAGACTTAGAGAAATACAGCTGAAGAGGACCTCGAGAGGTCGTCTTGTCCATCTTCCTCCTGATGTGATTCAGTCCTAATTTTCTATCTTGAGGCTATAATGCCATTTTCCAATAGAAATCCCATGACTGCAAATGTGATTCCAGCTAAACAAGCTTTTAAACTGTTGCAGTCTCCAAGAATCCCTCTTTAGAAATCAATAGCTTTTTTTTTGTTGTTGTTGTTTTTCCCTGCAACTGCGTTACCCTTGGTTTCCTGGCCAGCTCGCGTTTCAGTGTGGTGATGCCATGCTGCCTGTCTTGTGCGTTCCTCGCAACTGGAGTTGCGTGAGCTCCTGTTGTTCTTTAGCCCCCTTCTAACAGCTCCATTCATAAAAATGAGACCGATCCAAGGCCCCCTTCTCCCTGAGGCTGTGTATATCCTGCAGTTTGATTGTTGGCATTTATGTAGCTGATTTGTGCCAGAGGTTCTTCAAAATATGGCTCATGTCCCCCTTGAATGTTTTCTTCAATGCCTGCAATAAATTAATGTGTGATGTTGATTGTTATTAACACTACTGCCTTTCACCTTGGTAGTGTAACTAATTTATATCAAATTCCATTTGTAAGGCATTTCAGGATCTTTCAAGAGGTTCAGCGTTTTTTGGTCCAGAGTCTAGGAAATGACAATGCACTGAGCGATTGCGCGTGGTTAAAATAGCCAGTGAAAAATATTCATTGCTGTTCTTAAGTTATTATTGCTATTATTTCTCAGTGTGATTGTGCTCGGAAGTTAAGTACTATATAAATACTGGTAAATGTGTAGCTCTTTCATGTGGTAGAATATACGGTTGTTGGGATTTTTTCACCCGGAGTCATTTGAGTGGTAAAAATAATGACCTTTGTAATTAGAATAGAGGACTGTAAATTAGAATCCCTCCTATTTTAGGCTCTGTTGTATCTGTGAGTGAGCTTGTTGTGCTCACACAGCTTGCCCTGAAGGCTCAGCTTTTGGCTCCCCAGCCTGTGACCCCGAGTTTGAGAACCATTGGCATCAACCAAATTTGTGGTTTCCTGGCACTTTTGAAAATTTCGTGTCTGTAGGACTCTTGGTTTATGGATTTGCGTATCCAGACAGAAGGCAGAGACATTACTAACTGCTTCGGAAAATGTAGTCCAAATCTCTTTCTATCTTCTCATTATCTGTTAAATAAGGATAATCATACTTCTCTCAGAGATTTGAAAAGAGCTTTGATGACATTTAATGAAAATACTATGGAGGTGGAAATAATTTATTTCAAAAGCTTTAGAAAAACAGCAGTGACAATATGCTGAAATAAAAACTATCTCACATATTACAAAATGAAAATGAATAGTTTAGGGTTATTTTTTTTTCTATAAAGCAATCCATGGCTTACATTTTGGATCCCATTTAGAGCTTCCTCTCTTTCTTAGCTGGTATCAGGATTTGGCTCTTGTAATAATCCTGTCATGACTTGTGTCACTCCTTCTATTTTATATCTGACTAAGCTCTATTGATTGTCACGTTCTACCATTCCACCCTAAATCAATACTACTTATAACTCTTTTTTTTCTTGTCAATAACCCTACAGAGAATAACTCTGTTTATTACATTCTTTCTCAAAAGTGGATCTAGCAGAAAATTTGCTGTAGAAGTGAACTCAAATGAAAAAACCTTTCAGCTATCGATATACCTCATTCCTCCCTGATGTATTTAACTCTGCTGATACCAAGGATAAAGTAAATCTCCCATACTTCAGCTTGTGGCTTTCATCTAATCATTATTGTTTATCTTGCTTTTTGCTACAATTCCATGATGTAAAGGTAAAAAAAAAAAGGTAAGAAAGTAGGAGCAGAGTGGGAAGGCTAGTAAGAAGGAAAATGAAATGCACAAGTGGATGAAGCTGATGATAAGTTATTTCAGAGTTCTAAGTTGTTAAACCTATAGTATGGAGATCATAAAATCATAGAATCATTTTGGTTGGAAAAGACCTTTAAGATCATTGAGTCCAAACGTTGTAGCTGTAAGAATATAGAATCATTTTGGTTGGAAGAGATCCTCAGGATCATCAAATCCAACCATAACCTAACTCTGACACTAAACCATGTCCCTAAGAACCTCATCTACACATCTTTTAAACACCTTCAAGGATGGTGACTCCACCACTTCCCTGGGCAGCCTGTTCCAGTGCTTCACAAGCCTTTCTGTGAATAAATTTTTCCTAATATCCAATCTAAACCTCCCCTGGAGCAACTTGAGGCCATTTCCTCTTGTCCTATCACTTGTTACCTGGGAGAAGAGCCCAACCCCCTCCATGCTACAACCTCCTTTCAGGCAGTTGCAGACAGCGATCAGGTCTCCCCTCAGCCTCCTTTTCTCCAGGCTGAACAGCCCCAGTTCCCTCAGCCGCTCCTCATCAGACTTGTGCTCCAGACCCCTCACCAGCTTCGTTGCCCTTCTCTGAACTCTCTCCAGCACCTCAATGTCTTTCCTGTAGTGAGGGGCTCAAAACTGAACACAGGATTCAAGGTGGGGCCTCACCAGTGCCAAGTACAGGGGAATGATATATGCTTTTACATATATTTGAAATTCCTGGAATTATGTTAAAATTGCAAGGGAGGGGAGTGAAATGAGAAAGGAGAGGAAGAACTTCAGTAAGCTTCTGTTTTTGAGGTTGTGTGGCCTTAGGATTTTGTCATTGTTCTCAGATGTCTCCTGGGCACATGACTGCTTTGTTGTCCTATGTCAGTTGGGTGACCTCTGCAGTGTCTTCTACGTGGCGCCTTGGAGAGGCTCAGGCCTGCAACACCCTCTTGGGTGGGGCTGTGTGGTGTCACCTTGTCTTGCCTGCTGGCCTCAAGCAGGGTCAGGAGTACTCGTATTCTTCTTGCAAGATGCTTGTTTAATCCTCTTTAAAAGTCTCCACCTCTCCTTTAAGCACCCTCTGCCACTGCTTTATCATCCTTTACACTAGAAAGTTTTTCCTAAGGTCTAACCTGGAGCATCCTTGCTGCTGTCTAAGCCTGCTATTTCCCATCCTGTTCATAGCAGATGTTCAGCAGATCTACTGCTCCTCAGTTTTGTGTGTTTCATGTTCTGTTCCATCTCTTTAGTCTTCTGCCGCAGAAAGACAGACTCCACTTCCTCCAAAGACTGGATGGTTCCAGTTTCTCCAAGCTTTTCCTAGGTCTACATCATACTTCCTGGATTGCTGATCATTCAGACCATGAACTTGCTCCTGTGCAGCCATGTCCCTGTGGAATATGCCGCCCAACAGCCTCACCGGCACTGAACAGAGCTGAGGCATAGCTGCCCGTGCCTTAGAGGCTCTGCTTCTGTCCAGGCATCCCAGTTACCTTTGCTGTCTTTATATGTTGCTGCTGGTTTATATTCATGATTCCTTGTAGCTCCCAGGCTTGTTCCTGCAGGGCTGCTACCTGGCCAGTTGTCTCCATGCCATGTTACTGCTTTTTTTTGGTGTTGCAATCAATTTGCCTGGTAAACCTGGTCTCATGTCCTGCAGGTAGCATCCCTTAACATCAGTGAGTGCTTTAAAGATGGGAAGTACTGTCATGGATGGTGGTAAAGGAATCTGGCATGTTGTGAGTCCTTCAATGTTGGATGTTACCAGGCATTGAATGTGATTTTGATATTGAATGCGATACCATGCAAAATAGTGAGGGGTAGGGTTTGTTTTGTTTGTTTGTGTTTGACTTTGGTTTTTTGTTTTTGTTTTTTCTAGACCAAAGCTGTATTTTTACTGCTCCATGGTTTTCTTGCTTTTAATTGAAGTCTTGGTTACGCCTTGGTTGTAGTATCTAACCACAGCCTTTGGATGTAGTGGTTACCAAGTGGTCACTCAAGTTGCTAAGGATAGTGGACTTGTTTCCCTGCAGTCACACAGGTTTTTGTTTTGTGCTGATGATGGGCCCACCATAGGGCTTACTTTTTGTCTACCTGCAGTTGTTCTTTGCAAGACAACTCAACCAAAGGTTCCCTCTAACTGCCCTGCATACACTTGACATTATAAATAACATTTTCCAAAAAATCGGAATGTTTTTCGATACCCTCTTGGTAACTCTGTAGCTAGTATATTTTTTGCTCCCTCGCTCGGAGTGTGTCTGCTTCACTTACCAAGCCACATAGGCAGTTGAGCCTAGAGGTC
This sequence comes from Patagioenas fasciata, assembly GCF_037038585.1. Taxonomy (NCBI): domain Eukaryota; kingdom Metazoa; phylum Chordata; class Aves; order Columbiformes; family Columbidae; genus Patagioenas; species Patagioenas fasciata. The sequence continues at coordinate 24,570,411 of NC_092522.1, forward strand.
TCTGTATATTTGATGAAATCATCGGTTATTTTGCAGGATTGTTTTTAACCTCCAGCTTATTGGAGGTGTTGAGGATTTTGGAAGGAACAGGTTTTTCACACCATCACACAATCTTATCCTCAGTCCCAGATCTCTGTCATACAACTTTTGTCGCCCTCTCTGCAGACTTGAGTTAGTAGTTAAGTACCATTTTGTAGCTATTCTGATTGCAAGTGGCAAAACCAGTGATGTTGTAGGATGGCAGCTCATTGTCTGTCTCAGTGGCACATCCTTCTGCCTACAACCTTGTGAGAGGTGGGCATATTTGATAAATTAATCTTAAATCGGTTGCTTAGCACCATGTAAGCAGGAGGTTTATCTCTGGTTTACCATGGAATTCAGAGACTGGGGTGAACTTCTCTACTTTGCTCCCTTATTCCCAGAATTACGGTAGAGTATCTTTGATCTCTGTATTAGGGATGATTACAACTTTAGAAGAATTAATTAATTATGCTTTGCTTGATTTTCTCATTTGTAAAGTAGATAAGCGATGTATTTCATGGGCATGTTATGAGGTAGTTTGAGAACCTCCTAAAGAAAATGTTACAGAGTGAGAAATAGGGATTTTAACAAAGTATAAACTAAATTTTACCAAAGTAGCAGGTTCTTTAACATTCTTTTTTGTTTGTTTGTTTTGTTTTGTGAATTAATAATCAAATATACTTACCAGAATTAAGATGTTATCCTTTTTGACTTTTACAGCTTCTGGATTTTTTCTATAGTGTTGATTGTGTACTTCAGCTTTTTCTGAATATTGCCTACCTTGGATTGCAATTCATATTTTTACAACACACTATTAAAAGCAGAAAACCTTGCACTCATGCTGTGCATTTCAGTGAGGTTTTAGGTGTGAGAAAGACAACAAAGTGTGGCCTGAATTCATATTTGCCATATGCTAGTGCAAATGTGAATGAAAACCTGGGCTGCACTTAGTGGTGAATGTAACTTAGTCAGAAAACGAGCTCAAGGGATGAAGTGGTGTAGTGTGTATGATTTGATTCTGTAAGTGTAGAAATTTGCTTTACTAACATATTAAGTGGGCTGAAGGTACATGCGTCTTATCGAATTCAGCCATTTAACTGTGAAACCAACATCTCCTCACTTGGTTTTACATCTTCTCAGCTACTTTCTTTAGAGTGGCACAAGCATAGCATTCTGAAACCAATTACAGGCTGTGCATTGACTAGATTTCACAGTGGAGCAGTTTATAGCAGCAGCTTTTGAAGTCCACACCTTCTGAGCACACCCACTTTGGCCACCTGTTTTTCAGAGGGGGCTCCTGATGGCTTTTCCTGAACAGCTGGGCTGCTGATGGGATTTATCTGAATCGGGGTGTTTCTTTCTCCACATACTGAAAGCAATGTGATGGATGAGCCCTGAATCATACCAGCTTTTAAACTGGATAGTGGCAAACCTGTTTTGCTCTTCTGCTCATTATTAAGGGTTATACTAAGTTTTTACTCTGTAGGGAAGCTCCAGAATTTATCAGGAACATTTTTCTATTAAACAAACCTTGTTTTTTGTCAGTATGACCAACTTTAGAAAGTAGCATATGGGTCTTTTCTGCCAGTGTCACTACTTACTTTTGATAAGCATATCCCATTAAACCTAGAAGTTGACAGATATTCTTGCTTGTATTAGGTTAATAGTAACAATAATGGTACAAATGTGACTTGTTTTTAGTATAGTCCTTCTCATCCATAGAGTTCACAGCACTTTATAAAGAAGAAATAAGTTTTATGTCCCTTTGTAGATGGGAAAATAACTACAGAAAGATAAAATACTTAATATACTTAAAACCACTTTTCACGTAAGAAACAGATCTCACCATAGACTGGGAAGAGATCCTCTGGATCTTCATCCAGCGCTTCTTCTGTAAATAGAATTTAGGGAAATTCCTAATCCACATTTGTGTATAGTTTATAATAGGATTTTTTTTGGCTGTGACTCTCTTCTAATTGAAATGGGCAGCATATTTCCTATCCACATAAATTGCCACTTAAGCAAATCACAGAGGGAGTTTTTCCAGTGTGGTGTGGTTTTTTTTTTCCTTACTCCTGTATGTCTGAGGTAGCACATGGTATTTTTCCAGACACTGAAAACATCTTCTTCTGAATAATAAAAAAGAAAATAAAATGTTATAAGTTAAGGCTGAGCACTGAAAAATGGTCTCATGCAGTTTCTCATAGTGAAAAGCACGTATTGGCAGGAATATTTCTGCTTTATTCCATCATGTGGTTTGTGACCATAGTTTACATGAAAGAACAACATTAGAAAAGTGTTACATATCATTTTAAAATAATTCTAACATACTTAAGTGGTTAGAGAGGAAGAGAGCATTGCATGACGAGATAGCTCTGTGAAGACTGTGTCATGAGTGCCATTGCCTTATACTGCCCATTGCGGTTTAGAAATCAGTGAATATATAATTTAAAAATGTAAAAAATGAGTTCAGCTTGCAACCATTTGCTCATGAAAACATAAGCTGTAATGTAAAGGACATAGAAGGATGAAATAGGTATACTGCCTGGTTTTTCGCTGATTCATTTGCTGGTGGTGAAGCTGTGCAAAATGCAGAGCTGGGAAGCATACCAGGGCTAAGGGTGCAGCAGAGTTTCTGTGTAAAGCCAAATTCTGCACTTCATAAAAATTTACTAAATCTGGAAGAAAAAAAGTTTGCTTGGAAGCTGAAAAGAGGAGACAGGGCTTACAATAGATTGAAGAAGAAAATAAGTTACTGAGGGTTAGATTATGTAGAAGTTGTGTTATTAAGGGTATCGTGGGATAGCGGCCTAAAAATAAACTCTCTTGTACACTGCTAAAGAAAAAGCGGAATACAGCATGCACATGAAACAGGGGAATTGTTATATCACTGGACTCCCATTCCGGAGACCTAGAGAATACACTAAAAAGAAGAGATTGTCTTTGAACATGCAAAGCCTTCAGATCTTCTTTTTTTGGCAGTGCAGAAAGGCAGCAGCATGCATGGTTGTTGGTCTGTCAGGAGACTGGAGAGCACCATACAGATTCAAGAAAAGCTCCCATACGTGCTGGGGGAAGGAAAAGATGCTCAGAAGTGGAAGGCTGTAAACGTGTCGTCCTGTTCTCACTTAGGGCATTAGCACCAGTGAATGCGTAGACTAAAAAAAAGCTATGGAAGAAAAAACTCACTACCATTTTTCTGGAGGTGGGACAATGGACTTGAGAGCAGCATCACAGAAATATTGCTGGAAAAGACCTCAGAAGCACCTGTGGTTCATCCTCCTGCCCAGAACAGGACCCACATACACACTTCAGGGCAGTTATCATTCAAGACTTTGTGTTGGAAACTCTACAAGTATCTATCCCAGTGCTTCACTCTCTTAGCCATCAAAAAGGTTTTTCTGAAGTCTAATTTGAATCTGCTTTGCTGTAACATAGGACTCTCTGAGGATTTATGTCTCTGGTGTAAGATTCTCAATTTTTACTTCCTCCACTGTGCTGCCTGTCAGTGCAAACCCACTGGCGCTCCGTGTTTGGCCATCCTGACTCCAACTACTCCTGCCCCGGGGCAGGGTAGGAAGAATCCTGGCTGCTCCAGCCCAGCGAATTGTCTCTGAAAAATTAGATATTAGTTAACAGCCTGGGAGCTGAGGTTTAGCTGTAACTGCCCTCTGTTCATACACTGGTACCGTTGTGATTCTTTGGGGTGGAACTTATGATTTGCTAGTTTACTGAAAGTCACAGCTAAGTTCATATTTAACACGAGATCAGGTATCTTACCAGCAGCTATCAGAAAGGTCAGCTTTGTCTTGCTAGTTTGGAAAGGCTTGCAAGGATTTTCCAAAGTCACTATTGGAAAGAATCGGGAATAAATCTCAGAGCCCTCCTGTAAAAGATGCTTATTTACACAGTCTGTTCTCCTTGGGGATATTAGACCTACTCTTTGTACTTGATCGTGATGTAAACAGGATGGTTATTGCCACACTAAATTGCACCCAAGTGAATTCATATTTTACTTCTGTAGACTGAGTGGAGTTGTGTATACTGACTAGCCCCATGGTAATAGATTAGATTCACACAAAAGCCAGTCAGTAGCTTAAGACTTTCATGTGTGTTTGCAAATAAACAATTTTAACAGGAAATTTGACAAGCAGCTACTTAGAGCTGTCACCTCCAGTGCCTGTGTTCCCATTCCCAGTAAAACGGCTGCTCGTGGAGGGTATCCAGAAAGATTGTGTTGTTCTGTAATCTGGAGTGGCACAGGGGATGTGTGGGGAGGAGTGTCTTTTTTTGACTCAAATGGAAGTTTGAGAGATTTAGAGGTACGCTAAAAGCTGAATTAGCAGGAGGAGGACTGTGGTGATGTGGAATTTAAGTCAACAGGGCTACTTGCTTGAGTAAATCTTTTAGCTGTAAGAACTTCATGGCATAGAGTATGTCTTTTATCTATTTCTAATACTCTATGTAAGCCTACTATGCTATTCCTGTGTTTGTGTAGTAATGATTCGTATTCTGAAAGCCATGGGTACTTATGAGACAGACAGTCATTTTTCTGTATCTCTCCACTCAGCTGACATTTTTAGGGATATTTTGTACACATCATATTACTCAGCGAAAACACAAATGATCCACTTAGAACTGAAAATAAATAAAAAATAATTTGATGTCCTGTAAATTTGACTTATAAAATAGCTTGATTGCAATTACCAGATTTGCAGTAATCTTGCAGGAAAGAAGATTAAATGGCATTATCATGAGCAATAGCAAAAATGAGAATATACAGGCATTTGTCTTGGTTTTGTAAAATGCAGAACATCTATCTCTCTTCTGAAGGGGGACCACAACCCCTCAAAAGTACAGTCACAGCCTTTCTGGGGGAGCACCACACTGCTTGATTGCAACACTAACTCCTGCCGTATCCCTCCTTAGCTTCAGAGACACCATCCTGGGCAGTTCTTCCCACTGCTGACTCAAACAAGCACATGCTTCCATTTTTGTGTTCCTTGTTTGCTCTCTTCTCTGAGACCTGAGGTTCTTCTATGAGGCCAGGGAAGAAGTATCTTTTTATGCTTAAAAATATCTCAAGGGTGGGTGTCATGAAGTTGGAACTAGACTCTTTTCGGCGATGCCCAATGATAGGATGAGAGGCAACAGGCATAGATTGAAGTACAGGAGGTTCCATCTAAACATGAGGAGAAACTTCGTTACTCTGAGGGTGCCAGAGCACTGGGACAGGCTGCCCAGAGAGGCTGTGGAGTCTCCTTCTCTGGAGACATTCAAACCAGCCTGGAGACATTCCTGTGCGATCTGCTCTGCGTGAACCTGCTTTAGCAGGTGGGTTGGACTGGATGATCTCCAGAGGTCCTTTACAACCCCAACCGTTCTGTGATTCTGTGACATATGGAGCATGCAACCTCTCTTTTAATTAAATATAACTCCAAGTTAATATCACCTGGACTTACAGGGGTGGGCTGAAGGGTATGACATGGTTGTGGCAGCACAGCCTCCCACCCCACCTGACTGTAGCCAGCTTAGGGGTGCAATTGTCTGCTGTCCCACCTGCCTTTGAACTCCTCAGCAAGCCCTTCAGTCACAGCAGCACGCAAGAAACAGAGCAAATAAGCCCTTCTTCTGTCTGGAAGCATTAATGGTGTAGATTTATCAGAAGCAAAAAATCCTTAGTTTATGAAACTTTTGTATCTTGTGTGCCGCTGTGCAATTTAGTTTGTTAGTTTGCTGTAGTCTGGTCTTTTGACAGCATTCAGATACCTCTCCCAGTGTACTACCCACATTTTAAAACTCTCCCCCTCTCTCTCCCTATATGATTCACATCCCAGAGAGCAGGGTTGTTGTTTCAGGCGTTAGCCCCTTCTCTTTTTGAAGAATGACGATCAGAAATGGTTGTGCAGATGGAAGAATTAGTCTTTCAAATCTAGCAGAGCCATTCACTGCTGATAGCCTATGTGTCATCTGTCACTGTTGCCCTTATCCAGTGTGTCTGTCTTGGAACCCAGCATGAGGAAGGTACAGTCTGGCACTGATTTTACCAAGACTAGGCTGGCTTGCAGAGGCTAGGATATTTTATTCCAAAGGGAATACCCCAGTGAAAATATTCACCAAACAAAATTTGCAAATTATTGTAAAATGTGTATAGATGAAATCAAACTCCATTATAGAAACTGAGTCATGATGAGACACACCACTGCACACCTGCTGTAAGAGGTGCAGTGGAAGAAATTGCAGGAAAGGGCACATGGACTAGCAGGGACATCTGGTTATCAAGGAGGGATGAAGGCACCCATACTCTGATATACTTAAGTGTGCCTGTATTAATCTTACATGGTGTCTTGTCCTAACAGATGGGATGAGGGATGAGTTAACTCTGAACGTGACATACACCCTGACCCAACAGCTGAGATCAGGTGCAAGTTAACTCTGGGTATTTCTGCATGGTAATGCAAAGTGAGTAACAGTCACTCCAGGGGTCCAATTCAATTATGAATTTACTAAAAGCACATGGTGGAATACAAATTACAGTGATTAGTGACTTGGCAAAAGTATGTGATAATGTCACTAGACTTATCAATACATTGACAGCAAACGTCCTTTTAAAAACGGTGGATTGGGAACAATTAGTAACTATAATGCAAAACTTAACAAGACTTTAGTAGCAGAACTTAAAATGATATTACTTTTATATGTTCTAGAAAAGGAAGAGATTAAAAAAAAAAAAAAAAAGAGAGAGAGAAGGGAGACTAAGATATCAGAGAGAGAGTAAGATATCACCACTCCACAGGTTATCGGTCCAGTGATGATGTCCTATGGAGGGAGGGTGATCATGTTGAAGACTTCGATCACACTGCACAGCATATACACGCCACAACTGATGCCACACACAGGGTCATTTTATAACCCAGTTCATTTACATGTGGGTGGTTCATCTCCTCCCTCTGCTTGCTCATTACCCTAATTAGGAAGACTCTTCTGGAAATGGGTCTGGGGTCTTCAAACTAGGGGAAAGTTCATGGTACTGACCAGAAGTGAGTTGTTTTGCCTGGCAGGAGTAGCTGTTGGTTCGTGGTTTCTTCTGATAATTGGTTGTCTGACAAATGGTTCACCTCTATCATTCCAGTTAGGCCATGAGGCCTTCACAGCAACACTGCTGATTGCCTTAATCTCACAAGGTCTCTTATCACCACAGCCATCTGTCTCTTCCACCAAACACAAAACCTTGGGAAAGATAAGACAAGATGTCTGCCTCCACAGCCATCTATCTTATCCTCCCAAAGTAACAGAACCTAGATGTTTAAAGTATAACATGGTCCTTTGTTCTGCTAAGTGGGGGAGCGCTTCAAGGTTGTCACACATGGAGACAGATAGATAAATATTTGCATATATGCTGGACATGAGTAAGAAATTAAAACAAACAAACAAACAAACCAGCAATGACATTGTAAAGTCTCTCACTGACAGTCATTTTCAAGGTTCTTATGCTTGTTCTTAACATTTACAAGGTTGCTTTTTACCCTGCAAAATGCATGAGTGTTGCTTCTAATGCTTCTGTTTAGGTGCAAGAATGATATTGGATTAATGTGAGGGATGGAGAGCACAGTAGTGTTGTGTATATTTAGATTCTATTTCATTTTTATGTCATATACAGCAACATTACAGAGAAGGACTTCATTCCTCATTTCAAAGAGAAATCCATCAGATAAATTGCATTCACTGTGGGGAGATGGATTTTGTCAAAACCAGGATGAAAGATGCCTTTTTGCAGTAGCGTTGATGTGATGAGAGGTGTGTTTCCTGGATGCTAATGGGTACATGTTTAACTCTGGGTTCTGCATGTGATAGCGTTGTCTTGATTATTTCCACAGGCTGTCTGAGAAACCTCGTGCTCAGAGCAAGTAGATAGATCTATGCAGCTCAGAAAGTTAGTTTGTTGGCCAGGCCAAGTTTACAGGGATCTAGCTTGATAAAGCAGACTGACAGAAATTGTTCTGAAAGCATTTTTTTTTTTTTTTCAGAATCCTATCATTATTAGAATATAAAAAAATAAAAGGGGCCACTGATTTAAAGTAGCTCAAGATTATGTCAGCTGAAGAGACTTCGCCCCAGTGCATTAGTATCATAGGTAAATGATTCATTACAGTTGCCATTCTGGCCTGTTTAAAGCTCTGATTTACAAATGCAGACTTTCAGATGAAATAGTTATAAATCTGATTGGAAGTCTGGTAATATTTTTTTCCAGTGAAACAATGTAACAGTTCCCAGTTGCAACTGTATAGTCATCTTAGCAATTGTTGTTTATGATCGCTTTTTGGCATACTTAATCTCAATTTAATTCTTCAGTTGTTTTGATGGAGAGGAGGAAGTCCTTCGATAGTCTATCTATATGTATATTGTTAGAAAAAAAAACATTTTCCATATGCTGATTTTTTCTGTCTTTACAGTCAAGTGATTCTGTTACAATAATATCTTCTCTGAAGTACAAAACCAAAGCAGTCCGGGGAGCTGCAGCAGAGATTCAGGAGCCAATGAGGCTGGCAGCTTACTGCGAATACTAACACAATGCTGCTATTTGTTACTTGGAAATACCATTTGCTGTTTTTTCCCTAATCTGAACATCTTTGGAAATCAGTTGATGTAGGGATTTTCGTATTCATCAGCTTTCCATTTCTCTAGTGAATTTCCTTTCTCACCCTGAGGCAGTCGTTCAGGCCGTGGGCGCTCTGATTGCCAGTGATGCTGCCAAATTTCCTACAAGAGCAAATCTGGATCCTCTGTTTTATCTCCTACACATGACCTTGGGAATGAAGGAGGTAGGAGTGAGCACAGGTTGTATGAGATGAAGGTATTTGGCCTTATGAAACAGTTCTAAAACAATGCCATACCTCAGTTTACACGCAGGGATGAAGAAAACCTCATATTTCTAGAACACAAGATGATGCTGGTCGTTCTGGTTGGATATACAGTCTCTCAGCAGCTGAAGACCACTCGTTCTTGCTCCCTTACAGCCTTAGTCCATGCTTATCTCCTCCTCTGACGTATTTTCAGAAGTACTTACCTGAAAATAAAATGAACAGGTGGACTGGTAGTGCCTTTTCTGGGAGATTCTCTGTGAAACTACAAGGCACTTAAAAAGTGTTTAATATGTTTCTTTTGTAATTTGGCTCCTGTGCAGCCTTTTACAGAATATCTGGTGTATCTGTTTAGATCAGCTAGCTTTAAAAAAATTATTCACAAACACTTTGTAACCTTTTGCCTTGATCTGAAATACCAAAAAAATGCCAGAAAAGGAAAGACAGGGGTGTGCTAGATGGGGAAAAAAGGGATTGAGTGATGTACTATTCAGAGGTTTATGTATGGCTTCCCTTTTCTTCCTGCTTGTAATGGTAATTTCAGTCTCGACTCTCTTATTGAACTTGACTGTATTAATTTTGTTTATTCCTGCACTATCCTACTGAGGTTTGAAACCAAGGGCTGGTTGGTGCCCAGTTTCTTAGTGCTTATGTCCTTACTATCATTTCATGATTCATGATAGGAAAGGAATTATTTTGTACATATAAGCCTCATGACCCAAATTTGTAAAGCTAAATAGCAACACAGCTACTGGCATGACTCACTATTATTTTTAGCTCTGAAGGGGAGACAGTAGAGCAAAGGTTCATCTTTCCATACCAGCTGCGTCTTTTGTTAAACAATCTGATATTGCTGAGAGGCTTAACCTTCATGTTTCTGTTTTAATCTGATTTCTGCAAGATGTTATGTATCTGTTCGGTTTCTTTTCACAATGGGCTCACTCCTTGAGAGAATGGCTCTCTGCTCTTCTTGTGCAGTATGGGTCCTTGCTTAGTATTTCTAAGGAGAGAGACTTTGCAACTTGAACTGTTGCTAGAAATAGCTGAAGTAGAAAAGGTGCCTGATTTAACTGAAACAGCAACCAGAAGTCTTTAGATTTGGTTTGTGCTAGTCAAAGCATAAATATTTTCTCAATTTCCCTTCAGAATGCTAATTGTTTTATGTTTGAAGAGTAATTTTCAGATGTGGAATGTTTAGTAGTACTGATATAATAACAGAAGAATCACATTTTCCTGTGGGATAAATGATCCAGATTCAGTTTGGAAAATTACACTGATTTCTGAAAGCTTTTGCTTCTAGTCTTGTAAAGTGCTGCAAAGCCCAGCAGGTTGCATGGCCTCTGTGTCCGTGCCCGGGTTACCTGGGAAATTAACTGGCATTAAAACCTCATGTGGCATCCAAGAAGTTCCAGCTTCTAACACTGAATTTCTAAGTAAAGGTGAGTGGTGGTACTGTCGAGATTTGGAAGAAAAAAACTGCTTGCATCTTAAAAAAAAAAAGCACTTAAATGACTTTGGAGTTTGAGAACTGCATTAGAATTGGCTTAAGCACTGAAGTAAACTTAAGTCCATAAACTTTTAGTGGAAAAAAGGCCCTGAGCTGCTGCAAAGGTAGGGGACAGATCAGAGAGGTGATGCTGTTTTGGGGGTACTTGCAAAGAGTATGACCAAGGCAAAAACCTGTGTTCAGATTACATGAGGTTTCGGTCTTCTTCAGACTGTAGTTCATAATGGTGATGCAGCATATTTGATAAGGAGATTACGGCTTGAATGTTAAGTTGAAGAAAAGATTTTTTCTTTTTTAAATCACAGTGGGAAACTGCACATACAAAAAACTTTTCCTGGAAAACGAACAAACAAACCAAAATGAAAACAAAACCCACCAAAAACTTAGTAGTATTTAAATCTAATTTGAACTATTTCTTAAGAAGGATATATGATGGTGAATGTCAAATGAGTGATACTAGTACGTTCTCTGTAATCAAGCTTTGTTCTGCTACATATAGAAGATTTATCTGAGCTGAAAAGGGAAGTAAGGGCAGAAAATAAGGAATATGGGGGAAGAATGTGCCTTGCGTTATCAGGGGATTGCAAACTCAGATAACGTAAGACACATACATTTTGTCAAAGAAGTCGGGTATGTAAGTTCAAAGCTTGCTCTAGGCAGTTTTAACTTAGCCAGCACTTCTAGCAGCTGATAACCTGAAGTGACACTGACCTTGGCAGACTTACAAGGGTAAGCTTTGCACAGGGATGAATTATTCCTTGATCAGTTGCTCAAGTATTCCTTCAGTATTGATTATGGATGTTTGTTTTATCCCAGAACAAACATACTGATTGCAGATAGTGGAAGTAGAATCAGTCTATTTGAGCTCTTCTGTATCCATTAAATTATATTCTGGGGCACAGTGATGCACTGAGCTTATGCTATGCCTCTCTCTTCTTGCTTTTTTGACTCATTCCTTTTTAAAGCCATAATGCTTGGAATACGAAATATTGGTTTAATTCACTGATTACCTGCACAATTGGGCTTTTTTTCTGAGTCGTCTTTTTCTTGGCCTTGTTGCTTTCACGTCCAGGTAATGCTTCGTGACCTTTGCTTGTGGACACACAATTGCAATTGCACAGGTGGTTTTTAAGTGTGGTAAGTGGCTGCTTTGAGGTTGTCAGTGTTTAGAGACACAGTGGAGGCAATTTAGCCACAACGTCACTATTTTTAATCCCTCCTCTCTGTACTGAATCACTGTACCTCTTACTAAATCTGTCAGGGTCTGTGGGTGTTATATGCTGCTAGGGTATAAATCCTTTTTCTTATGAGGAGCTACCCAGGCTCAGGAAATAAAGTTCCGCGGTGGGAACAGAGCTCAGTTGTACCTTCCCCGTGCTAATTGTAGTGGTTTCTATTAGTGGAATTGGGCAGCTCTTCAGTCACATCATAATCCAAGCCCTTTTCTGGAAGGTCATAAATTTGGCCCAGTGGACAGAGCCTTTTGGTTTCTTGGACTAACAGAATGCTGTCAGTACCAAAAGTCCCATAGATGTTCTCCTTTCAGGCTTAATATATAAAAATGCCTGTGATAAAAAAAAAAAAAAAAAAAAAAAACAAAAAACAAGAAACAACCAAACCAAACCAAAACCACACACACACACACAAAAAACAACAAACAAAAAAAACCCCAAAAAACCAAAACAGAAAATAATCACACAGATAAATGCCCACAAACAAAAACAAACACACAAAAAACCCACAAAGAAACCCCCAAAACAAACAAAACCAACCATACAACAACAAATCCTCAGCAACAACAACAACAAAGAACAACACCAAAAATGTTACCTGATACCTTAGGGAATGTGAGAGCTAAAGTGTACCTTTTAGGTCTTCTGACGAGTGAGTTGCTGGGTTCAGAGATACTTCTACACATGCTACTTCGCCCATCTGTTCTCCCTGTTTCCTCAGATTCCCTGAGCAGGCAGAGAAATGAAACTCAGATGACTTCTGTTCTCTCTGCTCTTCAGAGAAAAGAAATTGTGTCAACTGCAATACACTGCTTGGGTGCAAAGAAAAAAGAGAAAAAAAAAAGAGCTGTCAGGAAAAAAAAAATATATAATATCCCTGACATGTATATGGCAGGTTGCAGAAAGGCGCCCAGCCACCTTGGTTTTAGCAGTGGTCATTGAGTTACAGACCTAGATGGTAAAATTTTTTGACAGCTATGGTTTTTGTTTGTTTGTTCCTTTGTTAGACATTTAAATAAAGGATGTAATACTGTGGTGAGAAATGACTTCATCTATATAATTTCCTTTAACTGCATGGCCTTTAAGGCAATAACATGTTGTAAGACTCAAGCTCTTTGTGAGCTAAATCTCTGTTGACAGCACATGATTGATTCAATTTTGCAGAAGGGACAGATTTCCTTGTTGTGTCTCAACCTGTCTTTTGATTACTTGCACACAGACCTAGCCACTGACAAACCAAAAAATGTTAATATGGATGAATGCTCACACATTTGTCTTACACATATGTGAACACCACCTCCTTTATACATTGCTTGAGAAAAAAATATTCTTGTACACAATAATCCTGTTCTTGATACATGTGTAATACAGAATGCAAGGTTAAGCAGCCAGAAATAGGACTTTTTGACTTGTAAAAAAAATAAAAAATGAATATTGAATGGGGTATGTTCAAGAGGGCTGAGTACAACAGGGATTTGTACTTGGTCATCAATCCTTCTTTCAATAGGTTATCGCTTGTTAGCTCAAAAGCTGAAGTTGCTTTCACCTGAGGGCCTTCTCTTACTGTACTCTTGTGGGATACCTACCTGTCTCATAGCCCCGGGTCGCTTGGCACTAATTCCTGATAATTGCTGTCACTTTTGAAGGGAAAGCCAGTACTGAACAGGCAAAGAGTGAAATATTCGTCTGTGCCTGAAAGTTTTATATTTAGCGGCCAGCTGTCACATAAGGCTGGTGCTGTGGCCTCTCCTATGTATTTTCTGAATGTTACCTGGTTCAGTGAAGACCAGAGGAGTTATTCTTTGGATTGCATCGGAAATAAAATGTCACAATTAAGCAGAGGAAGTCAATGGTCAAATTTTCCTTGCAGGATCATACTTCTAGAGAAACTATATAAACATCGAAGACATTTTAAAATATAACTTTTAGCTCACTTCAGTTTTTTTAATCTTAATACCAATTTAGAAATTTATATTTCTACTCAATAGACTTCAGCTGTGTTAGGCTAACACCTACACAGCAAAATTTTTCTGCCCTACCTGATCGTGTAACTTATAAAACTGAGTAGGGGAGACCCACTGGCCTTCTCAAGGTTGCATTGTGCCTGCAGTTTATTTGAACAACTGATGGCTTGTGTTTCTTTTAGGTTCTGGAGTTTGTCCTCTATGCATTTATTTTACCATTTAATGTAAAATCTTTGCCTGCGGCTGAGCCCTGACACATGAGGCAGCATCCCATGATCAAATGTTATCAACATAAAAAGAAGCACTGAAGACCACCAGTTTAATCAAAGTACTTCATTTTCAGAACTGGTTTACCCCAAGTTTCTAGTAAAAGTCCTTGAAAGTTGTGATTTTGTACCATCTTTCAAAATGGGACCCTGACCTAAGACACCTTAATCATATGGCACCATTAGTGGGGAATGACTTCTCGCCCCTGTACTGAAATCTCTATAAAATGTGACCATCTGCCCAGCGTTCTGCAAAGGCAAGAAATATTAATTATAGAATATTCTGAAAGCTGTGGATTTATAATACAGCTGAATTTTGCCAATTATATTTATAAAATTGATATTGATCAGATTTTATGTAGATGAAAAACTACATCACTAAATAGTGCTTTGTCTTCAGAACTGTTTTACCTTTGAACAAGAATATTAGACAAAAGGAGTACAAATTTGCATGAAAATGGTGCTGTTGCTACAGGGTTTCTTATGAACTGTTATATAAATAATCTGTTTTTAAACAGACTCTAAATATCTATTTATGCAATGTAGCTGTTAGAAAAATTAGTATGTCTTTTAAGACTGACAGTAGCTTACTGTGTTCAACATCTTTGGTTTGTACAGCAGAACATTTTTCACTTAACAGCATATTTCAAAAAACAAAGCAAATACCAAGAGACATACTGTGCGCGCACACTGTATTTAAATAAAAAGTTCAAGTTGCATAATGAGTCAGCTACAACCAAGCAAATATTGAATCTGACAATTTGTTAGTACATGTTCTCCTATGCCTATATGTTGTAAAGGTTATTTGTCAATAGATAGTGCTGTATATGCTACGAGTTGAATGAACTAAGACAAAAAGGTTCCTAAATGGGTAAATTTTGAGAACTGGAGCTACACATGAGAGCTGCAGCCTGATCCCTTGGTTATTCTGGCTGCAAAACTGCTCAGAGACTTGGGTGCCTGCTAAATGAGGGCAGTGCCTGTATCATCGTGCTCTTTTAACTGTAGTTGCTCTTACTGTTGTCTTCTTGCTTTGGAGTCCAGCTCCTGATGCTTGGGTTTGTCCCCTGGGTGCTCTGAACTGAAAACCTCTCCCACAGCCTCTGGGTGAGGTCATGTATCCCTTGCTACTGAAAATAAATGTGCCATATGAGTGGATTCACCTCCTGTTAGACCATTAATGAATCTTCTCCAAATGTCAAGTTGAACAGCAAAGTTACACATTTTTAGTAGGCAGAAAAATAATCGTAACATTGCTCCACGCTTGGGTTTGTGGAGTTTTCATGCAATGTACTTCTGGAATGGAGTGGAGTATTGTATTCTACCTACTCATTCCTCAGTTCTTCATGTAAATATATACTGAAGCATTTGCTGGAGGCAGTGTAATCAAACAAGTTATATTTATTTAAGCATGGATCTTCTGTCCATTCTGCCAGCACAGGTGACAGTTCCTAAGACTGATTATTCAGGATGAACATCTCTCCCTTGTTCAAAGCCTACGTGAGTGTGTCTTCTGTACGTGCAGGAGAGCATTCCTGTCATTCTGAAGTGGTCGCCACTCTTGCTCACAGATACTGTCCCTGCTATGGCCTCACCACATGGCTTCTTCAAGCACTGCTTGTGCTACAGGTACCCTTGGAATCAGTAGGCATAGTGTTGTCTTTGTCTTCTTCTACAGCTTGTGTGACCATATCTAAAAGCTGCTGTGTGAAATAAAGGCAGTGCCTGCCCATAGTCTACCTCAAATGAGCTGAGCCACTATGATTCCACTGCATGTTGGATTTGTCATACAGAAGCAGCTGAGATGTTTCTGTGCATCTCCATTCACTGGGACACAGTGGTGAGAACCCCTCACCCATATCCCCGCCTGCAGGGTGAGTTTATTTCAGGGATGGAAAGCTGTGTCTTCATATGTGAAATCTGGAGGAATAAATAGCTGAAGTAATTGTTACCAAATTGTATTTCTCTTTAGTTTTGAAACGGATATATGATTTTTCAATGATGTGTTAGCATTGCCAGCTGGGAAGACTCTGTAGGCAAAATATCTGACTGTTTCTGAATTATAATGGTACAGAATAGATATAACATGTAGAAGATGATTGTTTCATCCTTTGGGCATGTGTCTGTGTGGGCTGAAGAAATTAGTGGAGCTGGTCTCCTGCCTCAGTTTCCTTAATGCCTTGCATGTGTTTTATACAACATTTTGATTTTCTAAACAATCATTCACACATCTGGTTTCTTTCTGTTCTATTTCTGACTCTGGAAAGTTCTGCCTTGTATAATGGGTCAGGAGTTGATGGAATTTTAAGATTTAAATTGTGAAATAGCTGAAATAAAGTACATTTTTCCTTAGGAACATCCTCAAAACTTAAGATTCAAGCTATTCATTGTTTTGAGTGCTTCTTTAAAACTAACCCTCTCTGTATCACAGTCTTCTAAATCTCCTGGAAGGAGGATCTGATCACTTGTAGCTTCCCATCTGTCCTTGTACTTGGTTGAGTCGTTTGAGATGCGTTGAGGTCATTCATAATCAATCCTGCATGCATTTTCCAACAAAAGATTTAATCTGACTGGTTTGCAGTAGAATTTTGCATTGAGAGAGAACTGCAGAAGTAATGTGAATCGTGCACTTTGGCTTTCACATTTTTAAGCTCAATTTGCCCCTGTGCATCTGTCTAATCTGTAAACTATAGAATACTAAACACAGAATACTGAAGTTTTCTGTGCAGAAAAAAGTCAAAAAAGCAATCACTGACCATATATATTCCCCTTTCTTCTGCAGTGTGTGAAGCAAGAGTGCAACAGGGCTGTAGTTTTTCCTGATGCTTTTTCCACTTGTTCTCATTGAGAAAATTCCTATAGAAAAAAAACCTATATTGTGACATGACTCTTTTGTTTCATTCTGGTAATAGTAAGTTTTGAGATCACGATCATACTCCATACGTGAGAGCTCCACAGAAGAGGTGAAATTCTGACAGCCTTTGTAACCCTCATCTCTTGTAGTCTCAGGTTTGTCTTTGGCATCTCGGTCTTAGGGACACTGAGAGATTGCAGCTGCTGTAGCCATATAGAGGCAGTTGCAGGAGAGGGTGGAACCTTCTCACTCCGAACTTTGAAAGATTAGTTTGATTTGGGGTCCTGAAACAAATATGGCATGCTGGGTCATAGGCGATATGTTCTTCTTTCCCCTTAGTTATAAACTCTGTAGCTTTCTCATCTGTCTCCATGTATAGTGTGATATGGTAGTTAAACCAGAAGATGAGAAAGATGGTTTGGCAGGGACTTCAAGTAATAAGTGACTCAACAGTGGAAGAAGTATTTATAATTACAGAAACCATGTGCATACCAAGTAAAGAATCCAGAAGACACTCAAGACTGTAACAGACTACCTACCACCTGCCTTTGATCGAAAGCAACCTTCACAATATAGCAAATACTTTAAAGTATTTTCCTTTTCAAGGATTCAATTCTTCCTTGGCCAGACCTGGGAATCAAGATAGTTCAGTGAAAGTTTCATCTGTGTGTTTGAAATGATGGATATACAAAGTAGAGTATCAGCAGTGTGTCACAGGAGACATAAAACCTCACAGCCTTCACTGGAAATTTATCTCCTTTTGTTATACAGGAGAGAACTGAATCTTACAAAACTACACCAGGGAGATGTTTTCAAAGCAGAAGACTAGCTGTCTGTTCTGATCCTAGGTGAATGTCTGAGAGGAATGTTGTAAGTCAGGGTAGTGCAAGCTGAGCTCTCCACTTTGGCTCATGTTTGACTCATCCACAGTTCATAGTCAGCTGTAACAAATTCCACTGCCCAGCCTAGCGTACAGTACCTTTTTTTTGTTATTTGTGCATCTACATCCAAGTCTGGTGTTATGCAGGCACACATTTTAAAGGGGAGTTAGTTTTCAGATGCTTACAAATCCTATTAGTCAGCATGTTATTCTGTGATAAACCACGTATCAACTCACATCAGAGGAAGCCTCCCTATCAGACTTGTCTATCAATCCTGTCAAGGACATGGGAAGTGTGTGGGTCACACTCTGTTATACAGACATTATACAGTTGTGGAATAACTGAATATGATGCACAGGTCATGTCCAAAGCTCATGGACTTGGAGCAAGTTGGGTGCAAGGCTGAGGTGTGTTCCTAACACAAAGAAGCAGCTGAAAATCTGAGACCTGCTGTTTGAATTTTTGAAGTTTACCCAACAAGTATAGTACACATGTGGATATTTTTGCTCATGTTCAAGAGCCTGAATGATTCCAAACTGAAAATATGGCCTAAGAAATACTTTATTCTGGCAGCATATAATCTACGTTTCTTCCCCTTTCTTTCATAACTCTTGTAAGTTTAGTCTAGAAGGAATGTAGTACTTGATCAAGGTGAAATAATGTAACAACCCTTTCAATACAGAGTTACATGTCTATAGTGCAATGTAAGTGAAGGCAGTGACCATTAGAAAATTAAGAAACTATAGAGACATTATGTGTGGCAGTGCTATTGTGGCCTGTTATTACTATTATGACTGACATAGTTGGTTTTAACATAGTCTGGCTACTATCCTCAGCTGAAATTAGGGGAACAGTTTGTTGCATTGGTGTCTGTATGAACACACAACGTGACCGTATGCTGCCTTGGCGCAAGTAGGACCAAACTGCTAAGGCACAGCTCACATTCTTCAATGTCCTTGTGTTGCTGCTTTCATTATAGGAACAGATGGCTTAGCAGGAGTGTTCTTGGCTTGGTTAAAGCAAAGATGCAGAGGGTCATATGAACTGGCTTTTATTGGAATATGCTGGCTATTACAGTTAGTTGTTGTTTAACAATCAATCCTAGATGTACTTCTCCTGTTTTGCCCATAGAGGGTCAAAGGTCTCTCAAGTATGGGAAGCATATATGACACAAAAATTAATTGAATGGTTTTTAAAAGTAAGATACAAAATATCTGATTCCAGAGACATAAATCTTGAGACATTTCTTCCCATGTCTCAGTCTGAACGTGTAGAGCCAATATTTTCATAGTATAGCAATAAAATGCTCTGTTGGCAGCATCTCATCCTTGCTTACATAAAATCCACAATGGCCTTGAAACCTTGAATCTGGCCAGAGTGTTAAAGAAACAATTATGTACTAAGCTCCTGATTCAATGACTTTTGTTCAATAGTGACGGAATATTGCTACCATCTAAATAGGTATTAAATGACCTCACATATGTAAAATGGATTTTATGGTTGCTCAAGTGTTTGCGTCACACTTGCTCTCCTCATGACCTTTCACAATCTCAGCAGAGATGCCAGTTTCAGATGAGATCTTGGAACTCAAAAAGTGCCTGCTTGTAGAAGTTTACTGTTTGGGACTGGAGAGCTGCTGCTGGGGCTGTGGAAGAAATATGCAATCCCCATCCACTAAGTGTGTTAGTTTTTTACTTTCTAGCACTTTGCATCCTTTTTATGCTTTTTGGACTGTATTCACTGATGTTTGCTTACTTTATTTTGGCCTTGTGTGTATGCTACTAGATGTAGACTAATTTATGTCAGCATGTGATTGCTTACTGTACTTGTTCCTGAAACTCAGGGGAAAAAATGCTAGGAACAGATCTGACTTTTTCTCATTTTCGCTTTTATTGCTGTTGCATTAGATTGATCTGTCTTTGTTCTGACATGTATTTCTTGGTCTCTTAATTTTATGCACAAAACTTAAGTAGTTCCTTGCTGATCCATATATATATCAAAAGAGGGAAAAGGTCCCTGAAGAGACAAAGAATTAGAGGGAGAGGAAAGGTGCATTTGAAAATATTATTCTAGTTTGATTAGATTTTGCTCTTGGTTCTAAATATAAAATCTTTGCAAACTTTCAACTCCTGCAGCCTTGTTAGGTTATATTGCCAATCAATTAAATCTTTTGGCCAGCATGGCATTAAATGGGTATTTTCTAGTTTATAATTGTAGTAGAGAAAACACAGCAGATTTTGTGAGGAAGGCCTTGTATGACTCTGAGATGGTCCATTTTTTTATAATTCACAGTATCACAGTATGTTTGGGATTGGAAGGGACCTCAAAAGATCATCTAGTCCAATCCCCCAATTAACTTAATTGGTCTAGCAAAGTATATCTCTTTTCCCTACAAATGTTGCTGTGGAGTGTCATGAAGGCAATCACAGCTACAACAGTATTACTGCTGCTCTGAAAGTCACAGCTGAATATGTCAGTGGGAGTCAAAGTGAAAGGTGCAATAGAAATGTTATGAATTATTATTAAAATACATGAGAGAGCTCTGCAGGGAGGAACTGGAACATCCTGGGAAATGGTCTGCAGTCAGCCAGCTGGGAAAGCTGGAGACAGAATGTTAATAGAAAAGTTGTTTTTCAAAATCACTGTGACGTCAACATTTATAGCAAGTGCCTTGTGCTGGGGGTTGGTTATATAACCATGATCATATTAGGTGTGATGAGCTGCTGTGTTGTCAAGACAGGCTGTGCTGTGCTGTGTTGGAAAGGTAGAGTTGGTGGTGATGCCTGTAGCTAGAGCGGCTTCAGCATGAATCCTTAGAAGGATTATAAGCCCTATAACTTCATAACCATTTAGCTGGAATTTTCAATGCTTGTTTTAGCTCTGGCTTCATAATTTTGGATTTCAGGAAATGTTAGAACAAGATTTTAATAATACCTAAGTGTGCCCAGTTTGTTACTTTTTTTGCGATAATTAGTCATCAGAGGCTGCAAATGCTCAAAAGGCATTTAGGTGCTTGCAAAAGTATGTCAGTATTCCTATGCTGCATGTTGTCCTGCCCCATGCACCTGGAGCTTCAGGTTGCAGGGTGGAGGTGCAGTCTCCCCTTTGTATCTTGAGGGAAGGAGTAACTGGGCTTGAGTCTGAGGCAGGAGCTACCCTTGTACCCAGAAGAGTGTTGGTCAGAACGGAGCCATGTGAAGGAAAGCATCAGTTTGCCTTCTTAAAGTCATACTCAGTTAAAGACATACTTGAAGAGGTTGAAAGGACATTGGACTGCAAAATCCTCAGGTTACAAAATGCTGAAGTTAGGCTTGCTCATAAGGCCATTCTTCCTCTCCTCTTATATCTGAGCCTGTTACAGACATGTGTGATCTTTCTCAAGACTATCATTTATTTTAACCCAGGTTGCCTATGTAGAGTTATTTCAGATGTGTGAAAGAAAGCTTCAAATGATCAGTGTTACCAGTGTTGATTCCTGTAGGATTTTTTCTTCAGTTATGGAAAAGAAAAATCCAGAACTGAAGTCCCCTAGCATACAAGAGAAACATCTTGAGAGACCAAGTACCATGCATTATCTAGCAGTCGGCCTGCCTGGAAACATTTTCTTCCATTAGTAGGAAGAGAAAGGGAAACATCCCAGCTGCAAACGAAGTAAACTAAAGCATAAATTCTTGCCATTGTGAGGTAAAGCCCCTCTGGCAAGTTTTCTTGGTTAGAAGGGTGATAGTTAAGAATAACAACACATAAAGTCTTTATATAGCAAGCATCGTTTCAAAGACAGCATAAGCAATTCAGAAGTAGTTCAGGGACTAGAACAAGTGATGAATATTTCAATAAATGTACTTTTGGAGATACCGGATACAAACATACTGTATCCTTTTTCATCCTCTAAGCAATATATGCTTTAAGGCAGATTTCTTCTGAAGAGCGATGGAAGGAATGGGATATAAAACACAGATGCTACTCTGTAGTAGTGTATTTTTAATATTTCATGTTTTTAATGACATTTTGAAGGTCAGCTGCCTAGGGAACATGAGGGGCATTGTGCAAGATGATGAGAGGTCTGAAAAAGCTCTGCTGCCTTTTCTGAAGAGCTCTACTTTCATCCATCTGGTTGGCAAGGCAGCTGTGATGCATATAAAACCTGTGTACACACAGGTTCCATACAGAGGACACATGTTGTATGTTTTCTTTTGCAAATCCGTTTAAAAGTTTATGTATGGGTAGTGAAAATTTGATACTATTCTACTACATCAGTGTATTTATATATTAACATTTGGTTGCAAAAGGCTAGCTCTCTTGAGTAATCTGAATTGCTTCCAGCTACTCATTGAGAATGAAGAGTTGCTGTATTTTTAGGTGAAGCAACTGTTAATCGAGATCATTCTTATCCCAGTCTGATTCTTGTCCTTCCTCAGCATGCTTTCTAAATTGAAAGGAGCCAGTTATGCTGTAAATTACATCTTTTTACAAAACCTTACACTGATACAGGTTTTGGTCCTAAGGCAAACCTGCTGCTTCTTGGAACCCAATTTCTCAACTATAATTATTTTCATTAATTTCTTTGTCGCTTTCAATAATTTTTTTTCTTCTCTAGAAAGATATCTGAGGCTCCCTCTGGTGGCTGCGTTATCTTAATTTGGTTTGGGGGGTTTTTTGCCTTTTTTTTTAAAAAAAAAAAGAGAAAGATGGAAAGGGCAGAGTACCCTGTAGGACTGGAAGCCCAATCCAAAAGAAACAACAATAATAATAATAACACATCTGCTGTACAGGAGCAGCAATGTAGATTCATACTGAAGAGGGAAAACGTGATTTCTTGCAGGTATAGCTAAAGGATTTGCAGCACAGTATCAGCTTTAATTTAACACATTTGTACACCATTGCTATTGAGCAATATGCTTAGATAGGAAAAACACGTGAGATCTACTCAGTCAAAATAAAGCCTCTCTTTTTGATTATCTAAAAAAATCGGACCTGTTTTCTCACTTGGAAATGGGAAACTACTTTGACTTTTGACTTTTTTTTAATAGAATTGTAATGTACAGATGTTTTTTTAATAATGATGGAGTCCATTGTGCTCAAAAACTCATCACTCAGTTCCCATTAGTTACTTCTTTTGTGTGTTTATTTTTTCCCAAGCTTTCCTAGCATATGTAAAATAATTCAGCAGTTTCGTTCGTTCTGTTGTTTGTTAGGAATCCATCTGGCAAATAGTCTGGATGCAAGAAGTTAAAGCTAATGCATTTCATCTCATGTGCAAAGAGCATGCACAGCCTGTCACTGCCGCTCAGCTGCCACACGCTACCTAGTTAAGCCCCGATAGCTTGATTGTACAGACACCAGCTTAAACTAGGCTCTAGGCAGCCTCTGCCAGCCTAAGAGACAGTATTAACATCTCCTCCAGCTGCTAAAGCAAGGACTGGTTTTAAGTAGCACCCTTCCCACTTGTACACAGAGAGCTCAGGCTGTCCAGTTCATACACTTTCTGTAGGTCATGAACTACTACTTGGAAGGTTTCAGGTTGGAAACTGCACTCCCTGTTCTTCAGATTCTGCCTCTCACCTTACACTCTCTGGTACTGAAAGCTGCCCACAAATGCAGCAGTCATAACTTGCAGCAAAATCCCTTTAAATGGCCCACTGGGTTATATATTTGGCTAATTTCCACTGGTTGGTGGAAGTTTGAAGAAGCCTAGTATCTACAACATAAATAAAACCAAAATGGAGAGATGATCATGGGTTATTACCAGATTTATATAGAGGCCTGATTCTCATGAGGATTTCATAGTTTTGCTGAAGTCTGTAACGGTAGATGAGACAGGTTAAAATACTTCAGAAGCTTACTCCCAAAAGAGAAAATGTATCTTACAATGTCATTACCGAAAATAATGTAACTCTTCATGACTGTTATAAATCACACTAAAACAATTGCCTCCCAGTTTGGGTATGCTGTATTTCAAAAGTAAGTGAACAAGATGTGGGGGGGTTTGTGTCAGATTAAGTTTACCCAATTACTGATTAAATGAATTTTTTTAAAAATTCCTGAATTCATCCCAGTTTGGCTTATTTGTTCTTATACCATGTAGAACAGCTGATAAAGTTGAAACAGTATCTCTTGCCACCTAAGAGAAAGTTGAGGTCTTTCAAGCCAGAAATGCATACAGAAGCTTTGAGGAGTAGCAGTCTCCTCGATTTTTCCATGGGGTACCGTCAGTTTACCTCAATCTTCACTGCATTTCCAGTTAGGCTTATGTAAGTGCTGTACTGTATGCATAATTGTATGTATGACAAAGGAAGCACATTGAGTTTTAAGACGTACAAGGACATATGTGTACATAATTATTTTCATTAAGATAGCAGAGTTATAAGGCATTATGTCTAGTAAGGCATCAAGTAAGCTATAGGGTGGATTGGTTTATGAAGTGCTGGATGTGCAAGGGGAACTTAGCTTTTGTATTTCCCTCAGAGAATCAAGTGCAATTGATAACATTGCCTAGGTGGCTTTTTTTCTGAGGAAGTTCCTTTTCAACTAAGTTTAAGTACAAACTTGCAATATAAATGAATTAGCTAGGCAGGAAGAAGGGTGAGGTCCCTGAGAGAATCCTTCAATCCTCTGTTTCTGTTGAAGCTAAAGCCCAGGGTATGTTTATGTATGTGCATGTGTATGTGTGCATGTGGTGTGTATGCTCTGATCTTCATCACAGGCCCTCTATGAGACAATGCAGAGCTGTGCTTCGAGAGTCAGGCCTAATCCTAGCACAGCAAAACATTCAGGTTGCTCTTCCAAGAGATCTCTTTGACAAGGGATAATAAATGACATTGGCCCTATTCTTAATGGCTGAGTAGTATCTGGACTAAGGGATAAGTTGCCTCTCCCATATTAAGGCAGCTACTAAACACAAAGTTGGCATTTATTCCTTTACAGTATTGTGTATATGTCCTTTAGTCTTTCATTTAATCTTAACTTTATCAAAACAATCTCCTTCCTATAACCATGCCTAGTTTCAACATGACACTGATAGGGCACAAGACACTGCATTTTAGGAGAGCAGTAGGTCTAAACGCATGGTCAAAAGGCATGTTTTGTCAGTGGGAAAGATCTTTAAGTCAAGCCATACGCTTCACACCACATAACATCTCAGCATGGGAACTCGTAACTACCTATGGAGGTCACTCCTGCCTGATGTGTGATGACTGATGCATCTTTGCTGAGCAGCATGTAGGCTGTGAAATGGCTTGAGTCAGAAATCGGGAGCAGAGATACTTATTTTCATATTGGGAACAAGTATTTCTTAATAATAAGGCAGATCAGATCAATGGCCATCTCTCTGGTTTTTAGGTATTGCAACGTATTCATAGAAAATTAATGGCAGATGAAGAAATTTCAGAAGGTGCCTGTGGCTTTTTTTTCAGGAACACAAAATAATTAAAAGATGAACATTTTCAGGCCACAGTTAGGGCAGACTATGTAAGAGACCACCAAGTGTGGAAAGATGCTTTCTTGTCTTTGGATTTTATAGCCTAAACTCAAAGGCCTCATGGAGAACAACCCTCAAAGTGGAAAGCAGCTGGGCCTGGTGAAGGATAAATGCAATAAGTGGGGTTTTGAGAAGAAGTTTAAAAGACAACAGGACATGAATGGAGAGAATTGAGGGGATAGGGAGGTGACATAAAAAGATAAATTCAAGCCCGAGAGAAAAACAAAGCAGCTAAAAATGTATATCCCAGGGAGAATGTAGAAGAAATGTAGGGTACAGAAAGAATAGAGAACAGAGGCATATGGTGAGGAAGAACAGGATGAGGGGCTTGAACTTCACAAAGAAAGGAAAGGAAAGAAGTGGAGGGAGCTGTGTGTATGTGTGTCCTGGCTGGAATGTCAGGGAGCAGTGGGAGTGGGGCTGCTCCACAGAGGAGGACAGCCCAAGAGCCAAGGGTGACCCCAGCATGGCTGTGCCTTCACTGGTCAGGGTGCAGTTCCACAGGATCTCAGCAGAGTTCGGTGCTGGTACTGGGGTCCATCAACAGCTCCAGACACAGCCAGGGGATGAACGAGGTCCAGGGCCACCCAGTCAGAGAAGCAGGAGATGGATCTACAACATGGATCCAAGGTCCACCCAGAAGATGGGGCCAGAGACAGGGCTGGAGACAGGCATGACTGCAGCGTAACCCAGGCAAGGTCTGAGTGCCCAGGCCTGGGCAACCTGGAGCTCCTGGGCCATGGGCAGAGGGTGTCAATGGGGGTCCCAGGTGAGGCCAGTCATTGCCATTAAAGCCTATCAATACCCTCAGTGTCCTGGCAGAGTTTGACACAAGAGCAGAGATGTTAGTGGGAATAGTGAGGAGACGTGGGCTTTGAGACAGCTTTAGGAACGCCTTTCTGGCACCAAATGCTATATGCCAAGTCATGGTGGATGACTCCTGCCAGTTATAATGGGAAGAAAGAAAGGAAAAGATTTTAAGAGAGATTTTTGGAAAGTGGCACCCAAGAAAGTCACCGAAGAAAGCTGGGTGAAGATAAAGGAGATATGGAAAGAAAGGGTTGTTACTGTTCTTGAGAGGACAGTTAAACCAGTAATGCTGAAGAACAAAGGGGAAAGATAGTGTAATGGTCAGCAAACTGGAGCAGGGATGACATCAGTGTTCTTCTTACACCAGCATTATCAACAGCCAATTTCAGAGTTTTATTGTGAAACTGGTTTTGAGTTGTTGGAGGCAAAAAATACCCGTGAATTTTGTGCATAACGAAACAAGGCTATTGGTCTTGCCTAATCCAGCAAGGCCTGCAAGGATCATCTGATCTTCCTAAAGCAGTTCATCTCTGATCTCAAATGAGGCTCAAGATGGTGTCAGATTACGAAAAAAATATTTCTAACATGGTCAGAAACTGAAAGTGGCATTATATTTAGGCATGTTCAGCTCACATTTAACCTTAATGTAGTAAGGCATATTGGACAAGCTACTGGCAGACTGGAGTTTGGCTTTCTACTGACCGCTGTGCCATTAGCCTGTGTTGTTTATGACCTACTTCTAATTGTCTCAGTGCCCCTCATGTCAACTGGTAATATGTCCGCCTGTCTTCGTTATAGGGTGATCTGGAGTCTGGTTATAGGAGTAAAAAATCATTTATTATCATAAGATTAGTACTGGCATGCTGTAATCACTATAGCTATTGAAAGGCTATACCTACTTAATAAGCTACTTAACTAACTTACTATTTTGGGCTACATTTATGGAAAGAGGAGGTAGATGGTAAGTGTAGATATAATAATGAGGAATAACATAATTGTCTAAATATCCCACCTGTTCTTGCAAGTCAGGAAGCTTGATGTGTTGCTTGTATTAGTAGAGACTGCAAATCACTTAACACTGGAAGGCAGGCTCGAAAATCTGTGCAGTTATAAAAACAAATGGCTGAGCCAAATATTTTGTAGAAACAAAGTAAGATTTGAAAAGAGAGACCCTGAATTAAATCAGGCAACTCATTATGTGCGTGGCTGGAGTCTACGGTGTAAGGAGAGAGCCAGACTCCGGCATTTATTTAAGTCTGCTTACCATACAATTCAGGGTAGTGAGGTGAACTAAAGATGAAGCATTAGCTTCAGCATAGAATTTTTATTCTGATCACTGGAGCCTAAAGTTATTAAAAGAACAAACACAATTATGACATCCTAGGGGACAGGCACACATATAAATCTGCATATGCTGCCTGTTTCTTGCAAAGTATATGTATGGATCTGTGTACCGCCTGCTTTTTATTTTAGCTAGGTTTGCTGCAGCTGTTGCTCTGAATAGAACAATTCCACACTCTGGGGAAAGAGAAGCTTCAGAAATCCTCAAATTAATATCTGTTAACATAAATAAGTTTAAAATAAATTGCTTGTTTATGTGGTTAAAACTCTTACCCCTTGAAAAGAACAAAGAACCATCTCTCTGCTAGTTCTAAACCTTTCCTAGCTCCCAGCTAATCAATGTACAGTACCATGAAAAATTTAATAACAGCTCATTCTTCCTCTAGTCCTTAAAAATGATGAGAATCTATTTTCATGACAGAAAGGGATGTGAATACTTTCCGAAGAACAGAAGCCCATAGTCTTTAAATTTAACCAGTATATGCGATTTTCAGATTGGCTTTTATGAAAATATTTTGAGCATCAGGTAGCTCAGCATTACCTATTATCTGTGCACATCAATGCCATAACTCCTAATCTTTCAACTGACTAGTAGCGGTGTGTATACATTATATAAAGTGTATTAGATTTCATCTGGCAGTCTCAACTTCAGTGTCATCAATGCAGAGTACATTATAGAGTCTGTTGTTTTCAGAGGTGTCAGCAGAATAAAAAAAGAAAAAATCTGGTCCGAAAGAACAGGCCATTAACCCTCGGGAAGGCTCTCACAGGGTGTTTCCAGCCTCCAAAACTGTTCTGCCAGGCATCTTCCTGGCATTGATGCCCTGTTCTTGTTCCCGGCACTGCCCATCCTCTCATTCCTGCTGCCTGTGACTCGGGGTTTCCCCATCTCTTCCCTCTTGTCCCACTCTAGCTCCCCATTTTAGCCTACTGGGAACCCTGTTGGGTTGCTGCTTGTCTTCCCATCTCCTCCTCTCTTATCTTCTAGTGGTATCACCATCCAGATAGCTGTCAGTCAGCTTCTAGGCTAACATGGTTTTATGTCACTACATCCCATCTCTGTACCTTTGCCAAGTTGCTCCTGCTGTTCCTGCTCCAGTTTCTTCAGTTTCTCTTCTGTCTTCAGCTTCCTCCACTTTCCTCGTCCTTCACTGCCAATCCGTAACTGAAAGGGAGTGACTTCAGTAGTGTCCTAAGACACTACATCTAATACGCAGATTAAAGAAATAAAAAAAAAAAAATTAAAAAAAAAAAAAAAGAAAGAAAACCCCATGATCTAGGCAATCAGGGACTTGGTTCTCGCTCACTCCAATAATTCTCTAGGTTTTAGATGTTTTTTAAGGTAGAGAGATTAAAGGTCTTGGAGGTATGATATAAAATAAAGCATAGATGTATTAAAGAAAGATTGTGTCAGATTAATCTGTGAATCTCCTGAGATGGCAGCTGGCTTCCCATGGAAGGGTAATGCCGAAGATATTGTCTATCTTGACTTTCGTAAAGTGCCACCAGGGAAAATATAGGTGAAGATTTGGATTAATAGAAGAATTGCAGAAACTGGCTGGAGAGGAAACAGATTGTGTTGAAAGCTGAAATATTGGGCCAGAGGGAACTTGACAGGCTGATGAGTTTTTGATGATGCTTCAAGAACTAAGAGCACACCGGTGAAATTTGTCATAGAGATTTTGCTTGATTTTTCTTTTTTAGGGCGTTAAATATGATGGCTCTGTAGTGGCACAATGCTTTAATTATAAATGCTTCCATCTTTCTCGCTAGGTCTTCTGTGACTTTGTTCTTTAAGTTGCTCGCTCTGATGCTGCAAACAGGCTGCCATCGCGTTCCAGCCGTTGGGCGGTCCTTGGGTAGGACTGCACCTGTGAAATGGGCACAGGAGTTTTCGTGGAGACAGCCCCGCAATTGGATTCTCTGCTCTTACAGTCCCACTCCTGACCAGCTGTTCAAAGAGAACAAACTTTAGGGGTTTTACCCCGTATTGAGATATTCAATTGAGCACAATAATGAATCAAAACAAAAGGAAAAAAATATGCTTCTGTATCATCTTAATCTACTACTGATTTTTCCTGTCTTTTCAGTATGGAAAGAGCATTCACAGCACTCACAGGACAGAGCATTTTAAATGAGTAATATAAGTAGAAAGCATTTCAGTATGATGACAGTGGTTCATTGTCAGTGCCCAATTGGATTCCTGCTTCCTTTCTATACAATTTTGTGGGTTTGTCTCATTCCTGGAAAATAACAAGCCAACATTGTTCTGTTTTTCGTCAGTGAATGCATTCTCATGAAGGGAAAAAACAGACTGAAACCTGTGCTTAATGCTAACAGTACCAGCAAAATATAGGAACGGAAAGCCACTTTTCAATATAGAAGAAAATCAAAAGTTCTCCTTGTGCCCTGATTAGGACTGAAATCAGTCAGGGTATTTTTTTCCAGTCGATATTATCTGCTTGCTTTCTAAGAGCTTTACCTGCATAGAAGTGTTTCGTGGTGTGATCCGAATCAAATGTAAAAGGCGCAGTTGCAGTTGTCATGTGGAAAAATACCTGGTGAACCAGCAAAATAATGCCCCAGCTTTGCAAGGCTAGCCAAATAAGTATCAGCAAGGAAAACATCCAGAGAGGAAAAGGCGAAAAAAAGGTGAAAATTCATGGCTGCAATGAGGTCCCTCATCTAAGAGGAAAGGGCACGGTTTCATGGGTAGGTGCATATAGAGTAAAATCACTGTAGGGCATGAGCTGTCAGAGTATCCAGAAGCATCAGAGGATTTGTGATAAGGAATCAAGCACAAAAGCTGGAAAATATGTCTCTCTGCTCCCCTGCTTTAAGTATGTACCAGCTTTTAAAATCCCTTGTCTCTCAGTCTTCTCTAGAGAGCACATTATTTAGAAGTCTAATATTATAATGCTCACACATTAATCCTGATCGTCCCTATACCAAATTCTGCCTGTTATTTGGAAAGCATAAAATCAATTTCTGTAGTGCAGCTGAAAAGCAAAAATTGTTGGATTATCATACTGTTGTGTACAATAAAAATATAGCATTATCTAGGGAAGTCTGTAGTCGATTAGAGCATAAATATCAAACCCCCAACTTATACCTTTGAGTCTTTGATTCCTGCATCTTATAGAAACAAGGACCTCTGCTGAACAGTGTGACATTTCATTACTTTGGATTTGCTATGATGAATAATATTATATGCTATTGGCCTAGAAGAAATATTACTATAGTAACTAGCTCATTATTCATTTTTTATGTTTTTTGCTATATTTCCTAAGGGATGCATGTCTAGACTAAAAATGTTTAAGCTAACTCTTAGTAACAGTAATTAATTTTTCCAGAGTGCTAAAAATATGGGACTGATAAACAACAATACTTAGATACTGCTTTTTTAAACACAGCAGGCCCATAACATTCTTGAAATTATGGAAGCATAGTTTTATTTTACTAGGCACTTTTTTTATTAGTAGCTTTCTATGTTGTTATTAATCCTGTTTAGTGATCTAAGGCTGGATTCCCACATCGACGATATTGCAACCCTAATGAAATCCTTAGACATATAATATATGAAATGTTACATATGAGGATGAAAATATAAGTGGGGTTGGTTGATTTAAATGAGCTCACATATCAATTTAAATCATTAAAAAAGAAATCTTGGCATAAGTGATACAGTAATATATTTTGGATCTGTACGTATTCCTTATGATATTTCTTATGGGTCACCAGTCAACAAGCATATGTTGGCAAATATCTTTTACAATGCTCAATCAGCATAATGAATAGGAGGACATGTTAGGTATGTGCTCATTTATTGAAGTATATAGAGCTTAGTGTGCATTTACTGCATCCTTGTTTCTATTAAGGTAAAATATGTATTTTGATTTTTTTTTATTTGATTGTTTCAAAAGCTCATCATCTATTTCAAACCGTGTATTGTGCAGTTGGAATTCATAGATATTCAGGGTTCAGAAAATAAGCATGGAACTACCATTCTAAAGAATAACTATTTAAAAGTAGTTGAAGTTATCTTAAGTTTGGTAAATATGCATAAAAATAAGTTTATCTAAGCATACTTAGTATTAAAAATTGACTTAGAATTGTGAAATATTGTCTGTAACAAGAAAATGGAAGAAGTCATTCCTTCTCACCTGGTTCTTTTTCACAGAATTGAAAAGAAAAACATCATTTCATACGTTTTGAACTCCTGGTAGAGTTTGCAGCTTGAATAGGACTAGTCATTAAGCCAAACTAGCGGAATAAACAGAAATGAAGAAAATATTCACCTTATATTTGCAGAAGGCAAAACAAACTCTGGCTTCAGGTTTTTAGGTTTTTTTCTGCCTAATGCTTGATTGGAACTGGCCTCAGTTTAGGCCTCAGCGTGGAAGTGTTATAATTTTCAGTGGCTTCCTTCAAAAACTGTATTTCCAGTTCAAATATTTAGGAACTGGGAGGAGGTTGTGGGATTTCTGGTGTGATAAATTGACTTTTATTCACCCTGAATCATACCCCAGGATAGCCACAGTAACTTTCTGTAGTAAAAACACAGAAGAACTGAGCTCTGCCAGCAGAACCACCAGCAGATGTACTTTTCTGCCTTTTGTTTTTCATTTAAGTGACGGGAGGTTCAGAGGATCACGCAGTAGCACATGACATTTCATAAGGGTTCATAAATTATGCAGTCAGACTTGTTGGATTACAAAAGGCTGGAAGCAACAAGTACTTCTTGCATTATAAATGAAATGGCTTGTTTACAAAGATGACATAGCTATATTAATTGCACGAAGTTATGATTAAGGGGGCAGGCCTGTGCTGTTTAAGATGTTAATTAGAAGAAACTCATTTTCCAGAAGAAACAAATGCATCTTTTTTTTAGTTTGCTGTGGGTTTACTGAAGTGCTCTGCTAACTGTATTCTAAACCATCTTCCTTTCCCAGCAGTCTTAAGCAGTTTTTCCTCCTGCGTTAGCCTAATGTCAAGGCAATAAATGAATCCTGTATCAAGGTTCACATTCAAAATTAAAAATGGTGATCACCTCCATGGGTAGAAAATTCAGGTCAAGCACCAGCTGGGGTATGCTATCATCCCTGAGTGTTGAACAGTAATTGGAATAACTAATTGGAGGCATGACACCTGAAATAAAGATGCCGTTTTTACATCCGCAATCATCTGTGCAGTGCCCTTGGACCTGCCCTGTTGATGCTTTGGCTTTGACCTCTTTCTCCTGGTGAGGTTCCCAGGCAGAAGTAGCTCCAGCCTGGCTCCTGGAAAACTCTTTTTGCCCGCCATGTGTGCTTTGTCCTGCTTACAGCTCCTTGTATTCCCTCCCCTGTGCCCTCTCTGGAAGGAGCAGCAGCGATCCTTGAGCTTTCCAGGGAGATGTCAGTTTGATTTAGCACAAAAATGCCCAGGGACTTGTCATGCCTGAGTAGGGATTTCAAGGTTGAGCTGACCCATCGCTCTCAGGAGCCTCTGTGAGTGACAGCTCCTTTCCAAGCACACGCTGGGAAGAGGAGAAAGAGACGTGGTGAGCATGGTGGTTGGCAAGATTTAGAAGCCTGGAGGTCTGAGGAGGAGGGTGCAAGGGCAGGTGCTGGGTCGGCTTGGGTGGATTGATATGAAGGAGGGTGGAGAGCACAGGTGGGAGGGTGTGAAATGGAAAAATAAGATAAATGGGGACTTGCAAATGAGGCAAACTTTCAGCCCTTTGAATGATCGGTTGCCTCTCCTGGAGCCTGTTGCCCATCATGCAGGGCTTGCATGTTCATTTTTTATTGCATATGGGTGGGTTTGGTCATCATGAACTGCATTACACACTGATTTTATTTTTTTCTGCAATGACACTCTTGGGTTGTATGAAGAATTAAGCTTAGTGGTGTTCTTCATTTTATAGATCTGCTTGTGGCTTAAGCAAAGTACTCACCCCCTGGAGGTCTTACTTGTTCTTCTGTTTCTCCTACAAAGTAATTTGAACTTCTCTTGTTCTTCCAGTGGCTTGTTAGGCTGCCCTGGAGTGAGGAGCGATGTCCAACAGCACTGGGAGTTGGGAGTATGTTCTGCAAGGATAGCAAAAGAGGTTGTGATTCACATCTTAAACAGGGCAGGGTTTTACAAAGCTGCCAAAGTCTCAGGGAAGCTTAAGCATTAGTGACCCTTAAGGGATTGACGAGAGTTTAGATTTTAGCAGGCATTTCACTAATGAAATCACAGGTTTATAATTTCATTTCACTTCCAAGGCTAGACGCTAACTGAACCACATCCTTCCTTTTCTTGTTATGGGGTATGTGGATAGTTCAATTAACATCATCAACAGTGAGGAAGCGTAAACAGCCGAAGGCACAAAATGCTGTGCATGTGTGGCTTCAGCAAAAACAGGGCAGAAACTCTTAAAGGGATCAAAATGACTTTTCCTTTGTAAGAGACAAGCAAGCCCTCAGCATGTTTGTGCTTCTGGCCCTTCTGCTTTAGTCCTAGTATGGCTTTTAACTGAGAGCTGGCCTAAGATAACCTGCTCCTGCAGTGTTTACAGACTCCTTGTCAAATGTGCGTGCAGGCAGCCTGGTCCTGCCACAAGCTGCAAAGCCTCTGCCTCCCACTGCCTGAGAGAGAAAAGACTTGCTGACTTAGTGAACCCAAATACAGGTGTTGCCGTACAAGAAGCCCATTCTGCAGCGTTCTGAAGACAAATGCTGAAAATTCTCTACATCTTTAATATTATTACACATTATATGTCACTTTTCCTTCACTGTGTGTATGTAACAAACTGGAAAGAGAGTGATGTCTCTGTTCAGGAATGAGTGCAGCCATTTCTGAGCTAACATGCATCAGCAGTTTGTCAGTGAAATGCTATATAGCAGTTTTAGACGCAAATAAGTCCATCAAATCACCTTGCCAGCACCATGAATTTACAGAGAGCTGTAAGATATAGAGGTGAGGAAAGAAGGGGAACAAGAAAAACAAAAGAGGAAAGTGAGAAAAAAGTGCAGAGAAATGGAGAATGATGCAAAGAGCTGAGGGATTCCTCCTCCTGCCTTTTTTCAGGAGTGTCTGAAATTCAGCTGTGGCTATCATCATTTCTTATGATCACAAATATGTAATTTTGCCCTGGCTCTGAAATTTCAAGCTTTTAATCAGGGACAAGATTAATCATTATATGTTTGAGAACATAAAATGCAGAATTCTAGAAATACAGTTCAGTCAGATGCATTATAATGGTTCATTTTACACCTCAAGGAGGGCATTACTTATCTTTCAGTCTTCT
The DNA here is from genome assembly GCF_037038585.1 of Patagioenas fasciata. Classification (NCBI taxonomy): domain Eukaryota; kingdom Metazoa; phylum Chordata; class Aves; order Columbiformes; family Columbidae; genus Patagioenas; species Patagioenas fasciata. The sequence goes on from NC_092522.1 coordinate 24,604,901, forward strand.
GATTAATTTGACATAATTTTTATCTGACTGACAATAACAAGTAGTTTAAGTAAAATAGGAACCCACATAAAATGCTTGTGTTTTATCCAGGTTAAGAGCACTATTATTTTCTGATGACCTCCTTTTGGTCCAGCACTGGAATTATGTTCTGTATCAACTGCATGTGTTACTGGTAAAGATGACCAGACCCTTGCCAGAAGGTATTATTGCTCATTTATACAACATCCCTTAAAGGTACCAGGAAACTTCAAGGCAGATTGAATGTAAGTTATTCTCATTACTGAAATACTCCATTTCAGCACTAATTTTGCAGTTTTTACTTTGGGGATTTAAAGCCCTACAGTAGCATCCCATAAAGTTGTTCTAGTGATGCAGTGTTATGATGATGGCTGCTGACCTTACTAAATTTTTGATGTTATAGGTAACACGAAAATTTACTGCTTTATATGACAAGTGTGTTGTATAATTTTTACTAGTACGTGCCTCTTCCCTCTTTGTAACCATGAGAAAAAGTGCAGAAGTCAAAGTAAAATTTCATTCGTTTCCTCCCCAAAGAATCATGGAAGGATGTATAAAGAAACAGAATCCATTGTAGTTCTAAGTAATTTAAAATCTTATTTGATATACTCTTTCCTGCAGGATAACACCTTTCTGTCATAATCAAGTGATTAGCTTTCCCATTTATGTAACTTTTATCGTTCTTTCCAAAGACTTATGACTCAGGCTGAAAACTGTTTTGGCTGGTTTAATCAGGTTCCAAAGGGACAAAAGCAAAAGATGTCCGGTCTATAACATGGGATTACTCCTACCATTATAAAAATACTATATCGTAACTTTGAGTAGCTACTCTTAAAAGCATAGCTTTGAAAAAGGAAAGAAACTAAAGATCATGGGAATAAAAGGCTTAATATGCCAAGCAGTATTTCACTGGAGACATGCGTTTACTCATTTTTGATAGGATGGAGCTTAACTAGGTGAGATGATATGAAAAGGATTATTATGTAAAGGGTCCAAGTCTTATCTCATTAAGGACAACTGGAAGATAGCAGTTCTCAGGGTTGTTTCAGCATTGTTGTTCTTGAATATTGTACCAGAAGTTTCATACTTAAATTGGAGAAGACTGATGGACTTAGCTCTCAGCTGACTCAGCTGTCAAATACTCAGCACACCTCTCGTGCAAGAGGGGAACAACCTTGGTGAAAATTAGGGCACTTCTTGGCTTCTCTAGGTTGTAGTGGCCCCTTCCAAACCACCTGTGGTACCCTCAGAGTACCAAAAGATGCCAGCATCGCTGTTCCTCCCTCAGGTCCTCACCTCCTCCTCAGGAGAAGTGCAGGAAAAGATGGACAGCACCGTCTTCACTGTTTGGCACCTGGATCATGCACATCTTCACAAAGAAGTTTGCTGTGCAAGTAACTTCCACTGGTTGTAGCATGGCCAAGATTTGGGCCAAGCCTACTGTTGATATTGGTGGAGAAAAGATGGGGCTGGGATTTTGTTTGCTTTGCCTTTATGGTCTTAGCATAAGAACTTACCATATTTTGTGTAATCCGCCTAACTGGCTATTCTCTGAGGCTTTTTCCTTCTTCCTTGCTTCAGGAATGAGCAGTGGAAATGCTGCATGGAAGCAGCGATCCTGTGCTGATTCTGTGTGTCATCTCTTATTCAGTAGCTGAATAACAGCTGGCTGCTGGCTTTGTAGAAACTAGGGAGTACATAATTCAATTTTTCTATTCATGTTCCAGTTCCTTCTTGGGAATTCCTCTTGGGGATAGATTTGTCTGCTCACAAACTGTTCTCGAGAAAATAACCTAAGAGATCAATCTACTGCAAAATGATCCCTGGGAGGAATGAAAATCTTTGCTTGTCAAAGGTCACCAGAAAAGTGGCAGCATGGTCACTGAATAAGGCTGCGCCAGGGAAAAAAACATTCTTGCCTTCTATGTTGGGTTTTGTGCTAATGGTCCCCAAATCTCTAACTTTGCATATTTGACTTAATGAAAGCTAAGAAACGAGCTTGGCTGATTTTTTTACCTGGCAAATTGTATGTGACCTCCGCACCTTTTTTTGTTTTGTTTTTGTTTTTTTTTTTGTTATTGCAGAGGCACAGTATTAGGCAGTTGTGTACATTTCCCTGATGCGGTTAATAAGAAAGGACACATATTTCAAGGTGGGTTATGATATTCCTTGCCTGACTGCAAACTCTGAGATTACCCAAGTAATAAAATTGAGCTAAATGTCATGTTATCTCTTGGTTTAGTGGAAAATAATTAGGATCATCACTGACTTCATTGAAGGATGTGAGTTTGATGCCTGAAGCGTAAGAAGCTTCTTTTTAATCTCCAGTAAAAATGGACAGCCCTAATCTATTATTAAGTATTGCCTACAGTATGTATTCCCATGAACATAATGCCTGTGTTTCTCTTTGTTTGTCATATTAAAAAATAACAGAGGGTCTTGGGCAATTTGCACTGGAGATCTTCAGCCATGCGGCAGATGAGGGGTGTGAAGTTCAGAGATTCGTTTGACTTGGCTACTGCACTGACCCTTCACTTCTCGTGATAAATTTCACTGGCTGGGGGAGTAAAGCCACCTAAGAGCAGATGCTCTGCTGCACTTGTGCTGCTTCAGCAAAGAAAGCAGAAACTATTAAAAGTGAAATCTCTTTAGGTGAAGAGCTCTGGGTATCGGAGCACTGCAGAGGGGCAGAGGGTGGCTGTAGGTGCTGGCTCTTTCCAGCACGCGTAGACTCACAGAATAGTTTGGGTTGAAGGGACCTTCAAAGCTAATCCAATCCCACCCCCTGCAACGAGCAGGAACATTTTGAACTAAATCGGGTTGCTCAGAGCCCCATCCAGCCTGGCCTTGAATGTCTCCAGGGATGGGGCATCTGCCACCTCTCTGAGCAACCTGGGCCAGTGTTTCACCACCCTCATTGTAGAACATTTTTTCCTCATGTCTAGCCTGAATCTCCCCTCTTTTAGTCTAAAACCATTACTCCTTGTCTTAACACAACAGGCTCTGCTAAGAAGTCTGTCCCCATCTTTCTTATAGGCCCCTTTTAAGTACTGAAAGGCTGTAATAATTTCTATCCAGAGCCTTCTCTTCTCTGAACAGCCCCAACTCTCTCAGCCTGTCCTCACAGCAGAGCTGTTCCAGCCCTCTGATCATTTCTGTGGCTCCTCTGGCCCCTCTCCAATAGGTCCATGTCTTTCCTGTGCTGAGGGCTCCAGAGCTGGACACAGGACTCCAGGTGGGGTCTCACCATGGCATGGCACACAGGTATTTGGGCTGGGTTCTGGCCATTAGGTCACCTTCTGGAAATTGTAGCCTGATTGGGGAGATCAGCGCAGTGATCGAGACTCACATAAAATCAGCCATGGATAGAACTGGGAAGATGCAAACCTCTCTGGTGACCCAGCGCTGTGCCCTGCCTCTGCAGGCAGGAGCAGCTAGTGAGATGTACAACACAGTGGCTCAGCATGTGCTTCTTGTGTTCTGCACTAACAGCCTTCAGCCAGGGGGCTGAAGGGAGAAATTAAGTGTTCGAGTGCTAGAGCCCTTTATCACCTTCAGTGCTCTCCATTTGGCTGCCACAGCGTCACACCGGGCCCTTTGGTGGAGGGAATGATTTCGCCTCGGGAAACAGGGATTTATTTTTAAAAGTCTTTTACTGTAATATCATCCTTCTCTCTGACTGTACCATGGAGGCACTTCATCCTTATCATGCAGGAAGTAGCTCTCTGATACTATTCTTTTAAACCAAAACATTAAAGCTACAGTGCAATGATTTTCAAATTTCCAAGCATCCCTCCCACTGGCATTAATTGCCCCCCCGCTGCTCCTGTTGCAAAGTTATTTCCTCTTTCAGTGTGCAGTACTTGTTCAGTGCTGCTCTAAACCTTTGTTGCTTTGCAGTAAAAAAAGTTTCAGTTTATGCAAATGACATTGAAATGAGTTTGATAAAGTGATACACAGTCACACTTTACGATTGCAACTGTTGGGTTTTTGTTTGTTATTTTACAGTTAATTTCGTGGAAGTAAAGGGCTTTACAAACTCCCTTCTGGCATCAGTGCAGTAATACAGTGCTCCCATCATAGTGTTTTAAGAATGTGGTAGCACCACCAAGCCAAGGTGATAAGGGGATCACTTGCATCCAACATTGCAGTGTCCTTTTTCCCTGTGGTAGAGCTCCCTCCCAGCTCAAAATCTCCCTGTAACTCATCTTCTGTTTTAGTTACTATGCCTTTGGATAGCAGTTAGTTTCCATACCCTTTTCTTTATTTCTTCTTCCTCTCTGCTTCTGACACACTATTATTCTTTCCAGTGACTGTACTAGACCTCCAAAATCCCATAGTCCCCAAGAGTAATTACAGACACATTACTGTGAATCCCCACTGGTAGGCTGGGTCAAGTGCTTTATTTTTTTTCCAGGTCAGCTGCTGAGTAGTGTGGTTGATTTTGCTTCCTCAGTAGCTGCATAACACAACAGGAATGTTTCTGTCACCTGAGTATTTCTGCTGTAGCTGGAGGTTGCTCCTCTCCTGAGTCGGGAGTACCCGTTACCAAGTATCATAGAATAATAGAATGTCCTGAGTTGGAAGGGTCCCACAAGGATCATTGAGTCCAACTCCTGTCCCTGCACAGGACAACCCCACAGTTCACACCATGTGTCTGAGGGTGTTGTCCAGACTCTTCTTGAACACTGTCAGGCTTAGGGCCGTGACACCTCCCTGGGGAGCCTGTTCCAGTGCTCCAGCACCCTCTGGGTGAAGAACCTTTTCCTAATGTCCAACCTAAACCTCCCCTGGCTTGCTAGCGGTCATTAATGGCAGATATGAGCCCCCCCATCCAGAGTAAACATCAAATGGAAAAACGTAGAAAAAGCGCAACTACAGCTGCATGCGGAGTAAGTGAACACAGTTTGTTTCTTTGCCTGACACAGGGTTTGATGACCTACATACTTGTGCTGATCCTGGAGCTCCTGAACATGGATACAAGACACCCAGCGCAGGTGTTTTCTTTGAAAGCGTGGTAGTCCGGTTCCATTGCCAAGAAGGATACAGGCTTAATGGTACTTCAAAAAAACTTTGTGTGAGACACTTTAATGGCTCCCTGAGCTGGAAACCCAGTGATAAACCTGTGTGCCTACAAGAAGGTAAGTCAGTTTTCTTAAAGCATTTCACCAATGTCAGTTCTTCTCACTTGTCCATGTACCATGTCCGTGTGTCTCAGGACAAAACACAGAAGGCTGGAGTCCGTTTTGCTGTATCTTATCTGATACATAATTTAGTTTCCCATCCATCCCATCCATGATCCCCATTTGTCAGTTAAATTTATACCGTGAGAGGTTGTGTGAGTGCATGCATGTGTTGAAAGGGATATAAATCTGAAGAAAAAATAATACATTTTTCCTTTTAGCTAGTTACAAATAGGTGCAGAGAGAGAAAACATCCTCCAGTATAAGTAAACTGTTTGTAACTATTTGTTAAAGCTACCCACTTAATAATCCTTTATGCAATATTTTACTAGGAAAATATAATTAATTTCCAGTGTTACTGTTCCTGCTAATCGGGAGTTTTAAACAATTACGTTTTATGATGTGTGCATGATTCAAGTAGTAAAATCAAATACACATGGACTGCAGAAGTTTAAGGTCACAGTAGAAGTTTACTTTGAGATAATTCAACTATTATAGCATAAACCAATTTATTTTTATCATATTGCATTTTTGAACTTATATTTGGTTTTAAATAATTGGGACGTTAAATTACTTTCTTCTTCTAGGAGTTCGACAGAGGCAGGATTAATTTGGATGTCATAAGTGTAAATTTTGGCCAGGAGAACACATAGCAGCACGAACAATTTATTTCACTAAGTATATTATAGATATAGCTTGTTATTTTTGTTGATTTATTTTTTGTCAACAGAGCTATTAAAATCAACAGACATGAAAAGTGCTAGTTAAATCAACTGCATACATTTTAGTGTTGTGGTTTCTCTACTGAAGTCGTTAGCCATGGCCTCATTGTCTTCAAGGTGGAGTAAGATAAAATCTGTTTCAGGATGCCTTCTGTCATTTAAAGTCAGATAAATATATGGACTTCATTCAAAAGTAAATTAAGACTTATGTGGCTGATAAACACATTTCCTCCATAGGATCATGCATCACTCAGCGTGTATAAAAGCTGCAAGTACTTGTTCATGCTGATGGGTGGGTGGGTATGAGATTCCTGTGCCAGGACAGGGCTGCACGAAGGGATGTGCCACAACAGGAGCAAGCAGGGCCTGGGAGGACCATGCTTAGGAGATACATGTGAAGGACACAACCCTAAACAATGGTCTGTGTGAAAGTGGTGCATGAGAGATTGGAGCTGTCTCAGGGTATGCACTGAGATGACACCTGATGTGCAGAATGTAAAGGCAATTGAGGCCAATAGCATCTGGTCATAATGGTGGCATGGGGCAATGTCAAAGAAACAACCTGGTGCCTTTGAAAATAATGGATGTATGAAATTCATGCCCATTCCCATTACAGCCACCTTTCATAAATGCCCTTGTCTCTCACCTCATGGCAATTTAAGAAAAAATACATGTAGAGTGACAGCAGAATATGTCTAAACTGGGTATTCAGACTACTAGAAAAAGCTGTAATGCTTGGAAAATCTACCATTACAGGTAGCTTCCAGGATGTTGATGCACATCTTTGAAATAGTATCTCTGTCATCCACTGCAGTTGTTACATTAAGCATTAGCATGTTTTATTCAATATTCAAACCTCTTCCCAGACCACCCAGTCCAGTGGACATCTATGGAGGAAGTTTCTGATCACAGTGCCATCAACAGCAGAACTGCCACTGATGTCAGTGTGATCAACACTCAAGCCAGGTGTTTTCAAAAAAGGAAGAAATTGGAAGATGAGGATGTGATGGATGATGTGACAACAGTTGCTTAAGAGATAATCATTACTTTACAGCACAGAACACTTAAAAAAGATTGCAAGCTAATGCTCTGATCAAGCAAAGCACTTAAGCTTGAGCATAACTGTAATTATGTGATTAGTCTTGTTAAAGTTCTGTGCTCAAAATTATTTGGACTGAAGAGCAGAAACCTGATTTAGGATTTAGTGAAGCAAGTGCTTAATTACTTTCCTGATTAACAGTAGAATAATACCTCAGGTATTATTAAAACAATCCTAGGGTTTAGCAATGGGAAAAAAAAACAATAGAAGATGGAATTAATTCTTCTTTCCAAAGCACAATATAAGCATTGATTCAGAACAAATACTAAGCAACGGTTCAGTGACAATCCATGAGACCTAAGCATTTGTTTAAGTGCTTTTTAGAGTGATCATTTTGTGTACTGGGAGAAGAATGATGAGAGATGGGCACAGCAGGGAGGTGGCACATCTGGAGAGCAGTTAAAGAGGAATTATAACAGAGTTTGTAATTCTCCGCTGACTAATAACATACATAGAAGTCTTCATTGCAGAAATTCTGTAATGATGTATAAAAAGAAATCTGAAATTTTTAGCAACTACTGGAGAAGTAAGAAGTTAATGTTTTGACATTCATGATTAGCTATCAGAAGGCGAAATAAACTTTATATTGCAGTTACTCATTTAAAGCAGGGCCTGATTGCCATGTGTGCTGTGGTGTGCTATACATACCTCTCATCACAGTATATGCAGATGTCGGATATTGCCAGCTGATACTGTAGTTCATTTTAAGTTAATCTCAGAAGTTTGGATTCAACTAAGGGTGGTTACATATAATTTTATGTCTATATCTTATGCATATTTAGTTGTAGTTATGTGTTTACTAGAACAATCTGTAATCACAAACAAATGCTATTAACTAAAGGAAGCAAAGCGACCTGTTTCAGAATGTAATTGATTTTAAAACTAATACATTTGCCTGGAGCTCTTCATCCAATCTATTTGATTTTATAGGTCTGTCATTTCTCATTAAGAGCCGCGAGATGTTATGTGTCAGTATGAGAATGAAGTTGCATGAGTGGGTGCCCAATAAATGCCCTGTCAAAAATCTGTGTGCTTAGAGTTATGTTCTCCTGTTGATCTACTGCATGTTGTGACTGTCACTTCCATCAATTCTAATAAGGTTGTGCACATAATTACCAAAGCTCTAAGGTAGGAATTTTTGTATTTTGTGTTTAAGAACAATATGTCATGTTGTTCAAACTTTAATCTTCTCCCACTGTGATAATGTGGCTGCTGAGACTGTTGCCCTACTTGGAACAAATGTGACCTCTTCCCTCTGAGGTTTAATCTAAATTTACAGTCTACGTGAGGCTGGCAACCAAGCAAAGAGCTGTTCCCTTCTCTCCCAGTGCTTCTGCAAGCAGATGCCTGTGAGATGTCCTCAGTGCCTCATCCTCCCACTGACAGGGATGATAAACCTGCTGTAAAAGTAGTGGACTAGAGCATTTTTTGGCCAGAGTTTTCCTGTATGATATTTAGCTCTCATTTCTCTTTTTGTCCCTGGATCTGTGAGACAACTGAAATATTTTTTCTCCATCTCTTGTCTGTCTTGCCCGGTGTTTGCTGATTCTTAAGCCTGGTTGCAAGCACTATACAATGGTTGTAACCTGTGCTTAGCACAACAGCCACAAATCTCAGGCAAAGCCTCTGAGCACTCTTGTAATACAAGCAAAGACAATAAAGGGAAGGTGTTATTTAGTACACACTGAAATACTGTGTTTGCCATCCACGGAACTACTGTACTAACACAGTGCTATGGATTTAACACTACTAAAACACAAAACAAAACCAAACTAAACCAAAACAGACAGTATTGATCTTAAATGTTTGCTTTTAAAAGGACAGAGTGCAGATGAGTTGTCTCAGCATCCAACCCATTCTTTATGATCTCTCATCCTTCCTCCCTGTTCCTCTCCATTCCAGCCTGTCAGTGTTGTGGCTAGATGTGGTCAAGGCTAATTCAGAGACTGCTCCACAGTGAGATACATAGGAGCACTGGACTTCTGCATTTGAGTTTACATGTAGATTAGTCAACAAAACAGTGCCAGAGCATGGGCCAGGGCATGGCTGTGCAACTGCACATACTGTTGCAGTGTTAGAAAGGTCCCTGACATGGTATTGACCAAGGTCAAGCAGTGCTTCCCAAGCAATTCCTGCAAGCACCATATGGATTAGCATGGACCAGGGACAATTTTTGGAGGGTAAGAGTTCACCTGCATAGACAGAAGGCATGCCAAGCCAGCTGGTACCCATGGATGCTGTGGCTATCTCTGTAATGTCCAGGTCATGCCTTTCTTCTGAATTACCTTTATGATGCAGCTGCTCTTCTGAGGAGGGAGGATGGTCCTCCTTCCCCATGGGCTGGAAAAAACAGTTCTAAGAGATGATGCATGGTTTACATATGCATAAACTAAAGCACTATGACTATAGTATTTAACAAATTTTACTCTTCAGACCAAAAAAAATATCCTCCTGTGATGGAGGGGGACATGCTTTGCTAAAGCAATGAGCTCATAATGTACAAAGCTGCATCTACTTGAAAGTAGATTGGGGGATTGGACTAGACAATCTTTTGAGGTCCCTTCCAATCCCTACCATTCTGTGACTCTGTGATTCTGTTAGGTGAAGATGAGCCTTTGTACCTGGCTGCACCCCACCTCTTTGTGCCCCTGCAAGATAAGATATGTGTTCCTAACTTGGGCATTCTTTTGGCTGACCCACTTTAATATTCACACAGTAGGTATAAGGAGCTTGTGTAAAACTGCCAGAGAGAAGCATAAGTCATAGCCATTGCTGTTCGATGCTGGTTAAAGACCATGTATTCCCTTGAATGGTTTAGCAGCTTCCATGGATTTGCTGAAAAGTCCTTAGAATAAAGCAGTTTATTTTCTAGGACAGAATATTTTAAAATTCAGTCACTTATTCTCAGCTTTTCCAAGCAGAATTCGTGTCACCTAATCCAGTTATTAAAGGACAGGTGGCTACTTCAATTTATGCCTGGCTAATTCCTACACAATACAAATTCAGACAGCAGGAATGCATTTGCTTACAAGGCATGAGGAAAAATAGCTGTAATACCGTGGCCCGCTGGTCCCACATTTAGCCAGGGCTTGTGACAGACCTGTTATCAACCTCAGCCAGCATATTGCGGGCGAAGGATGGTACAGTCAGCAACTTATCGCTGTTCCCTGCCAACATGTAGCCGATTAAAGTGATTCGATCTACGGCTGTTACTTGGAATAATGGGGATGAAGTCGCTGTAATAGAGCATTGTTACAGAATCAATGTCCGCCACTTTGAAAGTGAAATCTCATATTTTACTGTAGTCTGTGTATACACACCTCTTTTGTATGTATAGCAACAGAAAGCTGTTATGCCAAGAGAGTGAGCTGTTCATTGGTATCTTCTGACATCTGTCTCTGACCTCCTCCTGCGTGGCAACAGAGGGTCCCCCACCTATCTCAGCCCATCCCTGGGGGAGCCCAGGAGAGCCTCTTCATGACAGCATTGAGGGCTTAGTGTCAGCACTCTCTGCTGATACTGAAAAGGGGCCTGCAGACAAGAATATATTTGGTGAGAGTTTGGGTGATCTTTTCCAGGCTGCACATGAAAAAAATACACTCCTTCCATCCCTGGCATTCAAGTGCTTAGAAGGGCTGTTAGGACTTGTCTTCTAGAAGTGTTGGATTCATTACTTCCAGTGCTTAAAAGAGACCTATAAGAAAGATGGGGACAGACTTTTTAGCAGGGCCTGTTATGACAGGACAAGAGGGTGATGGTTTTAAACTAAAGGAGGGGAGATTCAGGCTAGACATGAGGAAGAGATTTTTTACACTGAGGGTGGTGAAACACTGGCCCAGGTTGGCCAGAGAGGTGGTAGATGCCCCATCCCTGGGGACATTCAAGGCCAGGCTGGACGGGGCTCTGAGCAACCTGATCCGGTTGAAGATGTCCCTGCTCATTGCAGGGGGTTGGACTGGATGAGCTTTGAAGATCCCTTCCAACCCAAACTGTTCCTTGATTCCATGATTCTGTTATTAACTTGCCAGAGAGAGAAAATTGTCCAGTCTTCAAAGGTGATGGCTGCAACCTCATCACAGTGCATTTTATATCCTTCTGTTACGGTATGCATCCTCCCAGACTTGGGCATTTATAAATTAATAAATTCTAATAAAAGTTCTTGGTGGAGGTTCTCAAATGGCCTGGCAGACTGCCAGCCCTTCCTGGTACAGACAGCAGGAGGTACCCACAGCAGCAGCCAAGGAGCTCACAGTAACAAGTGAAACTGTGGATTTTTTGGCTAATAATATGTCCAGGCCCCATAAGAAAGTTGTCTAAGTACCATGGACTTTAGAAAACATCCCTGTAACAGGAAGGTACAAAGTAAAATTTGTTTTAGCTGGGGAAGCACACTGTTCCACTTCATATTAGTGAAATGTAGTGATGGACTCTCAGAATAATTGCTCCCCTAGTTTGCCTAAATAAATAAATACATTATGAAATATATTTTCTCTTAGCAGTTTGCGTGTGCTGTGCTAAATGACAGTTTATCTTGCTTCTATTTGCGCTTTGAAACAAACAAGCAAGCTGTTGTCGCTTTGCTTTGTGGATGCTCACAACTAATTGCTAAATACAAATTTAGAGTTACCTCTTCATCTTTAGTGAGAATTACCGATGAAAATGGCAGAATCTTTCTCTTTCATGAAAGTCTCAAAGGACTTCTGAAGCTTTTTTTTAATAAATATTTCATTCCTAAATGAAGATAATTGTGTCTTTTTACCACAAGTCTTGGGAAAAAAAAAAAAAAGCCAGCATAAAACAGGCTAATATTTTTACTGTCTTGCTTTTGTTTGAAACACTTTGTGGGTTTCGATGCCTGGAAATTTCTATCACTATCTCTGTCATGGATTGCTTGCTGGCAGACACACATATAATTTTGATTATATTTTCCTTATATTTAGTCTTTTTCTCTGTTTATTCTCACTTTGCATGTATGAGGACAACGAACTCTGAGTCACCTGGACTATCCCTTTATATCCTCTTGGCTTGTCTCTTCATTATTCAGCATTAGCAGAGGGATTTTTACCCTGCCTCACCCTTTCCTTCTACTTCGCACAAGATCTTTCGTTTTTTTTTAGTCTTCTGGGTTTTATTTTATACTTTGTTGTCTTTGGCACTGGTATATATAGTGAAATATAAGACTGTCCAATACACGTATCGCAGGCAGGTATCTTCCTGTACATCACTAGAGGTTTGCACTCATTTCCCTTGCAGAGAGTCTTCTATAAGCACTTGAGATGCTGCTCAGAGCCTTAAAAATCATGGCTTCTGAAGGCATATGAATTCAGGCACACAAAGTTATCTGATTTTAAAACAGAATCAATGAGATTAAAGTGAAGACATTCTCATAATGAACTCTGTGGAATGGAGCTGGATAAACCCTTATAAATGTACCAGGTTTTCATCTGTCTCTCTGCCAAAACAGCAGTTTATCTGTGTTCCTCATGCCATGTCTGTATTTTATCTTTTCTTTTGTCCTGTCCTCAGTGCTGTCAAAGGATCTGCCTTCGCTTGGGACTTCAGGATAGTCAGACATTGCGGTGTAATTTGCACACATGCTGAATGGAAGGGCAAAATGTAAAAGTCTTCCTAAATGCTCTTAATTTTGTTTGTTTAAAAAGTCTGGGGGAATTATCCATTATTGCAGCATGTGAGCTTCTACTACGGTGCTATAGACCTTGTAACTAGGGAAAGGACATGTTTACTGAAATGCATGTATTTTCCAAGCAGTTAGGGCAGACCACTTACTTTAACTGATAACTTTTGCTTAAGAGCTTGATTATTGAGTAGCTAGTCATGATTTTTTAATGAAGTTCCTATTTTTTTTTTCATGAAGTCACAGATTGCCTTGTTCCACATGTTGAAGATGCAGAGATTCATAACAAGACATACAGGACTGGCGATAAGTTAATAATCAGCTGTCATGAAGGATTCCAGATCCGTTACCCTGACTTAGACAACATGGTTTCAATATGTCAAGACGATGGAACATGGGATAATCTGCCCATTTGTCAAGGTTTAGTACACCAGCACATCCTGTTTTATAGCTCGTGAACCTTGTGATAGTTTGCCAATATTTTTCTCTACAGATGTAAGGATGTCACTGATTTGATAAGCTTCACTGTACTGTATTTGAATAGTGCTGCTGCTGCTGCTAAGATTTTTATTTCTCTTCCCCGTTGCTCACTGAAGGAAAGAAGATGCCACTTTCTGAACATATCAATACTTAAAATGCTACTTTAAATATTGCTTTTTGTTTGCTAGTCTAAAATCTGACACAGATACAGTGCATTTTTAAAGAAATCAGGGTTAAATTGGCCAAAAGTTCTGCAAAAGATCTGATGGGCAACTGACATTTTTGCACCAATTAATTTCTGGAAAAATTTGAGCTTCTGATCTGCAATTTTGCCTTTTTTTGCCTTGTGCAGTGGGCAGGGGTAGAGGAGAGAAGGTGGAACCTGTTCTTCTACTGGAGTTTTCAGCAGAGTTGTCAGTCAGGTTCACAGTCTATTAAACCCATAGATGTTGACCGAAAATTCAGAGTGTGCACAGGAATGATTTTTGGCCAGAAAATGCATTAGCCATAGAACTAGTAGTATTCATAGCATGAGATCCCAGCTTCGCTTAGGCTGCGGTGACTGGGGGTAAGCCAACCTTAATGAATGGAAATTCAGTAACCCTGCACTGCTGTTACCTTTATGTTTCTAACACTCATGGGTTAGTACCGTTGACATGGTTTTAATCAGTTGATCTTTTGGTAACAAGCCTGACCAGCTGGACAGCACTGAGAGATTTTAACTATCTGTGGTAAGGAGAGGACTGGGTTATGATTAAATTTCCTCAAACCCATCTGCTGCCTCCTAAAGCTGACAGTTCTCCGTAGGCACCTACACCATCACACCAATTTGCAGAGCCGGAGCAGGCAGGGGAGCTGGGACACCTCACGAGTGACAGTGGCAGGGCGAGACACAAAAGTCATGGACTGGTGTTTCTGCTATGAAGCAATGAGACTGATGGGCACCAGAGTCCGAAGTTACAGGAGCTTCATTTGTATGGATCTCCGTGCTCAGTTTGGGGCACATCAAAATGTGTCTCAAGGTCTTGTCATAGCCGGTGGTACAGGCATGTAGAAATTTAGGCATATTACAGGATTCACAAACGCATTAAATAGTGGGCACTAGTTTCAGGGTATCTGATCAGCAATGCCATAGGGTGTGGCAATATGAAGCACACAGCCCATTTTTGGGAGTGAGTGCACCTCACATCTCATTAAGGTATGTTAAGATTCTTGCAGTTAGGTGAGATGAATGCTCATAAGATTAATTTGTAGGTACTGTATTGCCACAAATCCAGGTGGAAATTTTGTGGAAGTGAGTATTAACTATGTAAGCAAAAGTACCCCAAGTGCCCCTTGGCTTGTTGCTTTCTTCTGTTGCTGTATTTATACTATGAAACACAGTGAATTTGCTACTCAATATTCAACATTAACTGCTTTTAAAAATAAAAGCAGTACTAATAAAAGTTGTTAAATCAATTGCACAAGAGCAAAGTGCTGTAACTACCAAACAGGTAGAGAACAGGCAATTCAGATTCAAGTATCTGCCATATTTTGCCAAATTCTGTAAACCTGTTCCAAAATGGAGTCCAGATTTTTCTTGTTGCTATGTCAAGCATTAATAATATCAAAGGCACTTGTCTACTTGCACTGGGCAGGCTGTCAATTACATTTCTGTGGCCCTTTGATTACAACAGGCAGGGGAGTCTCATGACACTAAGATGTCTTTTTTTCTGCCAGAGCAGTAGGAAAGGGTTGTTCAGTGTATAAGAATCCAACCTCAAACTATTTTTGCCACGAGATAATAATGATAATTACTGATCTGAAATAATATTTATCACTTGACCAAAAACTGTCAAAATGAAGTTTTCAAGGAGCTTGAGGTGTTTGGGGATTTTCACAAACACTTGGCTCTCATGCAAATTCAACTACATCTCTGTCCTGCTCTCCATGAGCATTAAAATTCTGAGCCAGCAGGATGAAATTTTCCCTGATACAGTTCAGAGGAGAGTAAGCTCAGCCTTGCTTGGGCAGCCTGCGCTCTCTCTTTCTGTCCTACTGGAAGCTGTTTATATCGTCCCGCTCAGTGAGCTGCTCTGTTTGCAGGAGCTGGTGTGTTATGTGTGGGGCATACTTGATCAGGGCTACCAGCACTAGCCTGTAGATAGGATGCTTGAAGCTTTATTTGAGCAGCTAGTACAACAGCTATCAAAACCATTGCGCTGGTGGCACCGTGTGCTATAAAAACCTTTCAAGCTTTTTCTGTTGTTTTCTTTGCTTTCGTCCCTCTCCCTCAAAAGACCATTGCAAGGAAATAACCAGTTGAAGTGCTGCCAAGACTGTTTCTTTTAGATGCTGGGATCTTAAAATAAGTTCTCAGACTGATTTTAGTTTCCCCCTCAGGCTTAAAATTAGGAGAGTCCTGTGAACATCCTTCACAAATTCCTACTAATAACAAGAGACCTATTTATGGATTGCCATAACACGATCCTATTAGTCTCATAGCTTTATAATATTGTTTTTCATTCCCTGATTACTAATCATCTTTCCTCCACACTGCTGCAAATTAAAAAATCAACAGTACTAAGTATTACCCAGAGGGTCATTTCTAAGACCATGAGGATTTTTCTTTTCTCTAGTACAACCTCTTATCTAAATACCAGCTCAAAACAGACTTGGAATATATGTGAATGACATGTTATGAAATCATGTCATCTATTTAATTCACTGCTCTTTCTTGCACCACATAGGGGTGGTGACCATTTAACTGTCACTGCTCAGTGCCATCCATAGTACAAATCCCTCAGAAGTAATTCCAGACGTAGAATGTAGTCTCTGACTACATTTACAGTTTCTGGTGATAACAGGTACCTTAACTTTTTCATAACCTAATCTGGGACCTCGTTCAGTGTTTATCCTGGGACTGCTCATAGGAAGTCATGTCCCTTTTGACTTTCTTGAACTGGAATTTCAAAATCATTAATTCTGTCTTCAAATCTTTTACAGTTGTCACAGGAGCAGTTTTAAGATTAAAGTTGTTTTGCATGCCTGTCAATTTTAAGAGGAGGAATATAACTCATGGTTTATATAAATGACAGTCTTTACTTATTAAAGATTCTACCTCAAAAAGAAATTGCCATCTGCTAAAGCAGTGACTGTTTGTGAAACAAAATGCTGAGAGTGAATTCCACGCTAGCAAAGTGTGTTGGCTAAACAACAAAAGTGTTTGAAGCAGGATAATGAGACATGTATCTGAGGGAGCTCATGCGGGCATACCATTCATTGTAGAAAAGATGAAAAGTATTGCACTCCTCAATTTAGGAATTATAACAAAGATGTGTTAAGATGTCTGAGACAAGCACCTTATAATAAAAGATACCTCCCTTTTCTTAATTTGCAGGTTGCCTGAGGCCATTGGTTCTTCCTCATAGTTACATTAACATATCTGAGTTCGAGTCCTCCTTCCCCGTAGGAACAGTGGTGTATTATCAGTGCTTTCCTGGATATAAACTAGAAGGGGCAGAGTTCCTTGAGTGCATGTATAACCTTATCTGGTCAGATAGCCCACCTAGGTGCCTTGATGTGGAAGGTAAATGTCTTATTGTTTGTTTTTCTTTCAATTTTCAAAAATCAGCATGCTCTGTATGATTTTAACTCAGGGCTATAAATACAGTTATGCTATATACAATGTTTCTGCAGGCCATGCAGAGTGTATCTGGGTTTTGTTGCGTGCAGCCTCGTGTGGCTCACTGCACCGTTAGCTCCTGGTGTTCTCTAACTCATGTTTGCTCTCTCGGTGTCCGACGTGCAAGAGGGGAAGCTCTTAACATTGATTGCTTTGCCCTTAAAATGTAAATTATTTGCAGCTTTTCTAATTGAAATACTGAGGAAGTTATGGCATTCACATTTGTGTGCAGATGGTCAGAGTGCTACACGATGCTGCACGTTTGAATATTTGTTATCTCTTATAGTAGTTAACCTTAAGGAAGGATTTGCAACTAAAATGACTGAGCTAGTTTATTGATTAACAACATAAAAAGCATTCAGTGTGAAACAGAGGTAAATCGTACTAAGCCAAAGGAATAATTTGTGACTCTGTCTGCAGTGCTGGAATGGAGGATACTGTAGTGCATTTGTATTTGCATCCCATACATTTAAAACAAAGATACCAAATGGATTGCTCCATATACTGTCAAAACCTAGTTAACTGCTTTCCTCCATCTTCATACTGCATCCTGAATGAAACACCCTAGGAAGGCATCAGAATCCTCTGCATTTCATTCCCCTAAAAGGACTACATTTTTGCTCTATTTCAAGCCTGTAAGGAAGCTATCTGTATGTAGAATTTAGCTAAAAGCAATTATAGGAATTCATATGTGATGCTTATGTCACTGATCTAAATGCTAAGCAGTCGGGAAGTGCAGAAATTTGCCAACAGCATCAACAACGTGATATAAAGTAATAAAATGATCCTTACTTTTAACTGACAATTCAAGTTCCAAAATTTAAAAAAGCCTTTGCAATTTTGGAATGACATAACAAGAGGATTTTAAAAAAATATTTGGCACACCATAACAGATTAATCCCAAATGAGCTCTGTGCATGACACTTTCAGAAGGTCGGTTTGTTGTTGTTCATAGCATGGAAAAATACATTAAAAAAATCAGAAGGGCCCTGTTAGACTTAGTCCAAACAATGTAACTGTTTTTATAAAATTGACAATTCGCCTGTTAGGAAGATAAGAGCATTAAAATACAGAAGCTCAAGTGTATGAAGCAGAAAAAGTTGTCTTACTCTCTCTTAACAAAAGCTAGCATTCCAGCTCCTATCACATTCCCAAGAAAATTCATGTGCTCATTGTTTATTGCTTGTATTATAAAGTCATGGAGAGGCTCTTTTTTCTTGATAATTTAAAGCATGAGATCAGAACCGCTGCCCTGACAGTTCTACATTTTAAATAACATGTCAGAAGTTATCATCCCCAGTGAACAACAATGATCTGTGATGGGGGGCGGGGGTCAGTGTGTGCCAGCTGCTGGGTCAAGGCCATCTGGGAGGCCTCCTGGGTCTAGGTTTAGATCCATCCTCCCTTTTAATCACTTTCTTAATCACTTGCTCTCTTTAAATGTTAAAACTTTCTGTGGTGATTTCATGTTGGCATCCCATCTGTTCATGTGTTGAGTGAACCACAGAAGACCAAAGTCTAGAGGATGTCGTGATTTAACCCAAGCTAGCAATATAACCATAATAGCTGCTCGTTCACTCTCTCCTCCACCACTCCCTCTCCCTCTAGTAGGGGAGAGAACCGAAAGGGAAGGGAGAAACTTGCATTCAGATAAACACAGTTTAATAAAATAACAAAATACTAATACACTGCTAGTAAAAATGTATATATACATATATATATATATGTATATATAAAATAGAAATAAAAGATACTCAAGGCAATTCCTCATGAACTCTGTCCACAAGTGAGCAGCCAGTCCCAGCAAGCCACACCTCGTCCAAACAGCCGATCCCAGAGAGAGAAGAGGAAAAAGCCAGAAAGGCTCAGAGGCCTCTGCAAAATGGCAAAAGCCAAACTAAACGTCCCGCACCAAAAACTCCCCCAACTTTGACAAAAAAAAAGAGCAAGAAAGCAGAAGAGCAAAACCACAAGATCCCAGCTCCAAACTCTCCTTAAATAATTAGCATTATGCTAATGGGATACTCTTATTGATCAGTCTGGATGTCAGTCAAGCTCTGCCCCATCCATGCCCCCCTTCCTCACTGTCTCACACCTGTGGGCAGAGCTCAGAATGTCCTTAAAACCATTAACTCTGCGCTGGGGTGTTATCTGCTTGTTCTCAAACTAAGTCCAAATAATGAGCATGCTAGTTATGAAAAAGAAAGGTTTCTAACTGCATGAAGAAAATTAACCCATTTTCAGACAAACCAGCACAAGGATAACACTTGCAAGAGCAGGTTCTCTTCCACTTTGGAGCTCTACCTGCTTCTGTTGCAGCAGAAGAGGCAGCAGCATCACTAAAAGGTCACCCCTGGCAACCCCCCTTGTGAACTCTTTTGTAGGGATGCTTCAGCTGGCATGCAGAGAACTTCAAAATGAAATCCAGATAGGGTAAATCAACTTGGGATGCCCTCATTTCAAAGCATTTGTTCAAGTGATTTATGCAAGGAGTGCCAGACTCCAGGAATCCTGTTGCAATCCACTACTCTCAATTAGTGAACTAAACTCCCTCCCTGCATATTTTTTATTCTGCACCTTGCATGCCGATGTCAAGCTCATTTTTCAGCATTCCTTTCACGTGTGAGGTATAAGGTCACCAAGCAGTATTCTTCGCAGAGGAAATCTGCAAATAACAAATTAATTCAATTTATTTATTTCCATGATCAATTCAAAATTTATTCTAATGACATTTCCTGCTCAGTATTTTAGTACAGTAATGATTAAAAGCAAGTGGTTGTTTTGAAGCCATCACAAATCATTTTAGAGCTTTTACTCTGCCGTAAGCTGCTCACAGCTTTCTTGTTTTGAAATATGTTCTTCTTGAAGCCTTCACAGCAAGAGTTCCTTAAATGTGTGTGTAATCACATAAATACTATATGTCAATCACGTGAATTTTTCCCTCTTTGTTAGGCCAAATAAATTCTGAATGAAGGGTTTGTAGCTCCATGTAAATAAACAGTTACTTTAGAGACCACACAGCCCCCATCCTACAGAATGATTTGTAATGCTCAGGCCAGCCTTACTCTCAGTATTGCCAAGCCCAGAGCTTCCACCAGCCCTTGTGAGACACTAATTTTTGCTGATAGGGAAAAAGATTTTTCTGATAATAAAGCAACTGTTGCTTTATTCAGAGCAGTGCCCAAAAATTGTGTTACCTGGTCCTGAAGTGCAGCCAACACTGCAGCGCTTTGCAGCGGCTTCTCAGAAACAGCTGTTTGCATCTGCTCAGGGAAGTTGTAGCTCAGGCAAATAAGGATGCCTCTAGCTCAGACTGCCAAGTATTTACTGGTATGAAATCTTCTTCTTAAATACTTGTACATTTGCCAAATTTAAAACATTCAGATTAATTTTTGAGCGTCTGTCTCAAGCTGAATAATTTGGGAAGCTTCAGTTGAAATTGTTCAGCTGCATCTAAGAACGAAGGTAGGAGAAACTGTGTTGTTTTACCAGCATTAGAAAATTTTACAATCATTCAGAGGATAATGCATTTTAATACTAAATTTTCTTCTCCTTTAATTCCTTGGTTAATATCTTGAAGTTTTTTAATATCCCTTTTTTCTAGCGGAATTCCATAATTCTGCAAACTTTTTTAAAAATTTCTACTGAAACTTGTTAGACGCTTCGTGGATCTAAGGAAAATGTTAATTTACTTATTTACATGATTTTTAACTTACTAATTTGGGGTTAATCATTCGTCTCTAGAAATTAATGTGAGGTAGTGATCACCTTCTGTAAAATCAGATATGCGAAAGATAGGGGGGACAGAAGTTAAATTGAAGATTACTACATGGGGTATAAACATTAGTTGGAAAATCAGATGGCTTCCAGAAACATTGGAGGAGAGCAAACACTAGAAAACATGCTGGTATGGAACTCTGTGGAATGAAACATAAAAACTACAGATTATTTATGATATGATACTTTAAGGTGAATAAAAACAACAGGATTTGGAGAAAAAAAAAAGTCTTTGGGAATGTGATCTGCATATGATTACACACCTTGCCATCTGGGCTCTGCACTTTAATATTTCATGCCCTTCAGAACATTTCCAAGAAGATGTTAATGAACAGTTCTTATAAAGAACTGTGGGGGGAAAGCAGACAGAGAGAGGAAAAACTGGGAGAATTTGATCATTGTGCTAATGCTAGAAGATCAAGCAGTTTCGTGGATAATGTAATTGGGAATTCCTGGCTTTGTATGTAAGAGTAAAAGGGAAAACAGGTTGATGGAATTTGCAAGCAACAGACATGATCCTGTTATCTGGAATGTCTGGTTTCAGCATCATCCCAGCTGAACACAAAAGCCAGTCCTGCAGGAAATCAGATACATTACAATATCAAAACTTCATTCTACATGCTAGAATCAACAGACTCTCTAGTTGAGGTTAGGCTTGAAAGAATGTTAAATAGAAAATACTTCAAATTTTTGTGGGTAGATACAAAATAAAAATGAAACAAACATGAGGACTAGAAGTCAAAGGGGAGATTTGGTGAGTAGAAGAGAAGAAAAACATAGAGGAAAATTGAAGGCATTTCAGAACTATGGTATATAAAACTCATTGTGGGGGGACAGGAAAAGATGTAACACTAAGCTGATTACAGAAGGGATCCTGAAAGTTATAGAAACTATGAAAGAAATATAGGAGAAGGAAGGGTTTAAGAAAATTGCACAACAAACCAGAAGAAGTGCAAGGCAAATCCCACCTAAAGCACCAGGAAATTTCTGAAGAATGAGAGAGGGTTAGTCATATGAGAATTAAAACCAGCAAAGTATGCTAAAAATAAAAAACTATTCTGGAAAGACAGGCAACAATACAGGACTGCTTTAAAATTATTCTGTTCAGAAACCTGAGGATAGACACTTAAAAGGAGGTTCTGATATTTCTGACATAGACCTTGTAAAGAGTGTGAAAGAGCACTGCAGGAGGGTGATATTACACATGAAATGCCATACCCACTTAATATTTTAAAACAAATTAGCTTAAACTTTTTAACCAACTACATGCAGGATACTTTGAAGAAAAGCTTCAAAAATCTTGATTTTATATAACAATTGCTAATGCCATAAACAGTGATTGACACCAAGCTATACATTTGATAAGCTGTGCCCTTAAAATATTTTATATTCTTGATGGAACATACACCAATACACTGAGAAAAAAGATACAAGTCAGCCTGTCATCAGTTTATGTTCAGGCCTCAGAATAAAGTAAGCAATCCTAAGCTTGAGATATTGTACGTTGGTATGAATGGATTTCTCTCTGTGTTTCTTTGTGACATTGAGAAGGCTTTAGATAAATTCCAACATGACAGACTGATGCGTATCCTCAGGGAAGATAATGTTGATGCAGCAGATCTCCAACAGATGAAAATCCTGTAAAGAGCAGAGGGCAGCAATACAAGCCACTTGTGAAACATTGTAGTATTAAGAAATTAAGACAGGTAGATACCAGGATTCTGTTCTATGTTTACACCTACTCAGCTTGCAGGCAGCAGGGAGAATAAATATTGCTCAACTGCCAAAGAGGTCATCCAAGTTAACTGAGTTAATGTTAACATAAGACACATTGATGGCCTTGGTTTGAACAGCTGTGACTAGAGTGGCGTTTCAGAATATATTCACTGCCTACAGCAATACTTCTTGCAACTCAGGAATGACAACAGGCAATAAACGCTCAAACAGCAGCAGCCAGCAATATTTTTAAGCACCTTTACTTAGGCAACACCTCAACAGTGGTGACACCTTTAAGCTGATGGCCAAAGGATGAAATTGGCTGAAAGTCTTTCATCCCCGGGGGTGACTGAGTCACAGAAAATAAGTGTGATGAAGAAGGTTTAAAGGTTAGTTTTCTTTAAAAAAAGTCAATAACTCTATGTGTTTCTGCACTGTAGACAATTCATTAATTCATCACCTGAGACTGCAGAAATGATACATGTCAGGCCACTCTCTGTGAGTGTGGAAGTTGAACACTTTAAGGAGCTGCTCATAAGTGACTTGGAATTTTGGGGGTTTTGTGCTGAAATTCATCTGTACACCTTTGCCCACAGGCATGGAAAATAACTGAATTCAGAAAGAGCGCAGTGACATGAAATACTAGGCAGATAAGTCATATTCTTCTGCTTAATACAATCTCTTAGCTCCAGCAAGTGTGTTGCAAAGTGGAACGGAAAGAAAACCAGACCGCATTTCAAGACAGAATGATACACAGCCGTGGACATTTTACAGCTCTTTTTATGGAGGTTTAGAGAACAGTCTCCAAGTTGAAGACATAGTTTGAAGAAGATAAATACTATTGTATTTCTAAGTAACTGCTCCTCTTCTGCATTGCAGAAATCTTCTTTGATCTTGGCTGTGATTGAAATAGATGCCATCTCCACTGTTCCTAGTTTTTCAAGAAAGCAACAGAACAACAACTTGTAATCTGTTTCTTTTATGTCTTCTGTTTCTGCTTGATGCACAGAACTGTTGGCAGTAAATCACTGTTTTACACCTGCTCTATCACCTGTGCACCTTTCAGAAACTCCTTAGCATTTCCAGAATCAGCCAGACATCCCAACTTTTTTATGGAGCCATAATTTCTGCCCTGAAGTTCCACACTAGCTGCCAGATGCATGTGGTATTTTATTCACGGCGCTTTAAATATGCTAATGATTAGGTGGGAGAAAGCAGACAAAAATTTCTCCCTGAAGGCTGTTTTATAATATTAATCTTTAACTGTATGTGGCAGGGCTTCTTGGGAAGGAAAGGCACACTGCATTGTGTACCTTGAAATTAAGTACCTTTGTGCTTTATGGACACATTCATTAGAAGTGGCAGCACAGTACAATCATGGAACATCTTCCAGAAATGGAGGGAAATGTAGCTACAGTCTCTATGCATTAGGAAGCCTACTTGCTGTGTAGGTTTGTTCACTTCCAGAGATAAAAAACGATATTTAAAGGGTGACATTTTTACCAATTAGTGTAGGCAGGCACTTGATAACTAAACATAAATAACAGAAATTGATACTCTTCGACACCCCCTGAGTCTTGAGAGCTGGCTTGTGGTATTACAGCACTCACATAACTTGTTGGTTTTCCTCCCCGTTGTTTTTTTTCTTAGGAGTACTCCTTTGAGAATGTGGTCTCATGCTCTTCCTTCTCCCAAGTGGTATAGTTTGATTTCCTCAGCCTTCAGCTAAGCCCTAGAATAGAGTTTGTCTATGCCAGCAGGTCCAGCTGGATTTGGC
Source organism: Patagioenas fasciata (assembly GCF_037038585.1). Taxonomy (NCBI): domain Eukaryota; kingdom Metazoa; phylum Chordata; class Aves; order Columbiformes; family Columbidae; genus Patagioenas; species Patagioenas fasciata. The sequence goes on from NC_092522.1 coordinate 24,628,972, forward strand.
ATTCCTTCTCTCTGTCGGTCCCTGATGACTGGTAAAGGTGACATCACACAGGCTCAAGGGATTCTTGTTCATAAGCAAAGACGAAGAGGCTATTAAAGAAAGAGGGATTAAAATAACATAAAAACACTGATCTGTCCAGCTCACAGTGAGCACTGGCTTCTTCAGACATCTCTGTCAGGTGCTTTTATCTGCCTGGTTTTCTAAGCCACCTTCCCAGCAGCTTTCTCTCTCCCTCCTCCACTTCCCTTCATCTTCTAAGCACTTCAACCTTTTCCAGGTCGGGGGTTATCATGTGTTGCTTGTCAAATACCCAAGCCTTGAAGGATTTTGAAGCTCTCTGATTCTTTCCTGTTAGGTGTCTCTGCAGTCCCCATTGTCTGCTTCTCAGAGTCCTAAAAAGACCATTATTGATCATAAAGTCAACCACTTGTGAGAAAAAGGAAGAAAAAAAACCTAAGAGCAAGTGATGAAGAAAGCTTAAATGGTCTGCTGTAAATGAGACCACAGTGCTCCAAGGACTCCCATGTGAATAAGGAGTGTAAATATTTCCTTAAAGATAATTATGGGCCTCTTGATAAAAGAACTCCTCACTCTCTATTGCTGCAAGCTTGTCATTTTTTGTAGTTTAAATGAAAATTGCACTTTTTAACTTAGAAGTTATAGAAGAAAGATCACTTGGGGTTTGTTTCATCCTATGTCTGTTGTGAAATGCATTTGAAATGGAAGACTCTGGCATTAAGATCAATGCTTCACAGGTTGCTGTGCTGGGAACACCAGGATTGTTGAGGATGAGTGTGAATTTGGTGTGATGCTCCTCCAGGAGCTCAGCTGAATGGAACTGCAAAACAGGCTCTGTAATTTGTAACCCCAGTAACAACGAAGCTCTGTGTACAATAAGTAATTGTAAATCACCTTCTGTTTCCATTTAGGAATCAGCTAATGTTAAACTATTATTAAAATAAGCTTGAAACTCGTTTTATAATGTTTCATTTAGGCTCATACAGCTGGTGTCAGTGATAGCAATTCACAGCAAGATGGTGTTTGTCAAAGCTAGACCAGAGAAGCAGTTCTTCATTAAAAACATAATTGTTCCGTTCATTTCACACTTCGTAGAAGGTGAAAAGTGCTTCTCATTGTGCACACATTGAAAGGCCCAGCTCGCTATTGTAGCTACTACAGAACTACCCAGGGGTGGTCATCTATGGATTGACCAAGCAGCTTCAGGGTATATTCCTGCTGCTTGAACATTGACTTGCTGAATGGTCGAGAAGAATTTGCTTAAGTGTTAGGTGTCTTTTCAGAACAAAACACATAAGTGGCCTTGTGAAGGTTTAAGTAATTGAGAAAGGTTAAGATTGGAAAGAATTTTGAAATTATTGGCTAAGAATACAGTATTTTAAATAATTCTTGCTGTAGGTTTTCAAGAAATAAATTTGCTGGCAACTTCAGAGCTCAAAATAAGCATCTTGTATCTTTGTTACTTTAAGTTATGTTTACCATCAGGCTTAATAGGAGTTGCTCTATATATTAGTGCTCGCTTAGTTGTTTCCGTTAATCTTTCTAGTCTGGTATTACTATGGGTGCTGTTGTTTTGCTGTGGGAATAAGTAATTAGAAAAGATCCTCAAAGCCTGTCTTCACTTTCAAAACACACATCCAATGACCTCAACGTTTTTCTCAGTTGTTCCAGTACAGCTATAATAAGCACTATGTCTCTCTTCACAATGCCAGCACCATTTGTTATAGGAATGTATGATTAGGATATTGTTAAGCTGATGTTCACAGTAAATGAAAAGTTACTTTAGTAATGCTTCCTGCTCTGCTTACATTTCTGAAGAGTGTCATTAAAAATAAAGTCTTGTTAAGCAGCTGTTCTAGACAGAGATGTTTTGACAGGGCTTATTTTAAAACAAGTAGGTTTGCTACTTCCTTCCTTTAAAAAACCTCTTAATTTCTTCTTCAAGCTCTCAACTAGATACGAATGGTTGAGTCCAACAGTTTTTCGTCAGTCCTAGTTACAGTATTGGAGAATTTAATGGGAATTTTTGTTTTGCAATTTTAGAATTAAAATACTTTAAAAATATTACTATAAATTGAAATCTAATAATAAAAAATTAATTTTAATTAATATTTAAAATGCAGAAGTAATTTCCTTTGCCTCCTCTTCTTCCTGTTGACCATCCACTCCTCTTTCCCCCATGAATTTTCCTATTTGATATTGCACTAGAAATACCATTTTTGTCTATGAGTTTTTGTCTTGAGATATTTTGATTAATAAATAAATTTGTAAATTCTCTAAACAGTATATAGAGTTTAAAAATCCACAACTAACAGCTACTTTTTTTGAATACCACTAATTTATTTTCTTTTTGTTTGTTGCTTTTCACAAACTCATAACTATTAAGAAACATTTTCCTTTGTGAAAGGTGCTGATACCAGTGTTCCATCAACTGAATATAGGATACAGGCATTATGTTCCCCTCCATACTGACTATCTTATAATGTGTTGTTATGTATATGTGAGAGGACAGGGATGTTGAAATCTACTGTGTGTGCAAGTGTGATTCATGTGTTGGTAGCAGCTGTGGAAATGGCCAGGTCTGACAGGTGAAACGGACAGAAATTGTTGAGGTATATGAGAGAAAGGCTTCTTGGTTGAGTATTTATGTTATTCTGAAGGTCTGAAGGGTGATGACACTCAAGTAACCAAGGAACCAAGTCGTCTTAGCACGAAAGAAGCAGGAAAAGGAACAAAAATAATCTTCATCTTCTGTGTTCCTGTAAAAAAAAAAAAAAGAATTTTTAGATCCTATGTACCCAAGCATAAGTTTGTTTGAAGGCAGTATCTGGAAAAGGATCCATACTGAGGCGTCAGGCTCCAGCTGGTAAAGTCTCAGGTGGGGACCAAGCCACCCTGGATGGGAAGAGTCAGACTTGCTGGGACACATACTGCTGCGTTCCCATGGAGAATCAGTGGCAGTAGTCAGGTGACAGGTGTCCAGTCTTCTGCTGTTCATTGGTATGTACAAGAACAAGTGAGGGTCAGGAGAAGCTCTTGTTCTCTTCCAGCTTGTGCAGGAAGCAGTGGGCCCACCTCTCTCATTGCTGTCTAGCAAGATAGATATACAAGCATTTTCCCTGCACATTGGAACTGGCAGGTTTTTATCTGTGCCTTTCTCATCAAAAAGTTTCATCTTAATCTCTTCTCACTCTTTGCATAATAAGCAGGCATTCACAGTGTTTTTGGATGTGAAGCATTATTTTTTATTAGGTGTAAATGTCGCTAACTCTGTCCATCCCTGTGTCAAGCAGAAAATGGCTGGTTTAGCTCTGGCTTTATCTACTAACCTAGCCAGATGAACAACTAATGTCCTGCATGAAAGGCAGATTAGTAGCTAGAGAGAAAAACCTACTATTCAAAAAATCGAAAGTAGAAAATAAGCTTCCTGCTTATTCCTACCCCCTTTTTATAATAGAACATATTTCAAGACATTTTTGCTTTTATTTTTTGGCTCATGTGTAAAAGCTGGGCAAAACCTGAATAATTTACCTCCTGCCTACTTTGACAAAAGACTAAACCAACTAGTAATTGAACTGACTAGCTAAAAAGAAGGTTTTAAGCACTGTAAATATCTGTAACTCCACTGTTATCTCTCTACCAGTCACTTTTAAAAAGTGATGTGACATCTTTATTCTGTGCCATCAATGTTAACTGAGAATGTCCTAATGCCAAAAAAAGCTTCCCTCCCTCCTACAGTTCCAGTGTCAACAGTGCAGAATTACTGTGACCTCCTCTGGGCAGCATTTAAAAAGCTTCTTGACCATAATGGGTAGGAAAAATTACTGAGTGAACCCCATTTATTCCTCCAGTGTCTGGGCATGAGGTGCCCATGGCCGATGTCACCCTCTCTGTGACCCTGGTCCAAGGGATGCAGCTGTTGCACTGCGGAGGTTGCGATGAAGGGAGCACATGGTGGGGCAGACCTGCCTTTGCCGCTGTTCCAAGCCAGTATGGGACAGTGTTTGTAACACAAGACTCAACTCTCCAGGTTTTAAGCTCTTCCTAAGAAAACTAAGTCTGCATTAAAATCAGAGCAGGAAGCCCATAGCTCCTCTCAGAGGAGAGCCAGCAGCTCCAGCAGCTCCTAAGAGCAGGCAGGGAGGTCCATCAAATCCATCAGGAATCCCTCCAACTTCCTGGAGTAACAGGCATCTTGATCATCCCAGAAGGGATCTGTTTGCCGTATAAACACACTTGTTCTTTCTTTTCAATCAATGATTCAGCTTTTCAGATGAGAATTCTGCCCTGTAAAGTTCCTGTAAGTCCCCTTATAGTCTGGGGCCAATCACTCTACAAAGACAGATTCGGACACCCAGGATCATGTACTGCAGAACCATCGGTAGACACTGCCTGAATTATGTCCATCCCTCTGACAAGCTCCAAAGCTAAGGACACACACATGTGGCCTTTTAATGTTGGTTGTCAGAAGATAATACTAAATTATCCATTCTGGGTGTTGTAATTAGTGCATTAAAGTCTCAGAAGCCTTAAGATGCTAAAAGCTGTTGGTAGTAAAGATTTGGTGTCATATTTAAGAACAGCACCTAGGGCATTTTTAGGTTGTAAGAACTTCCTGAAGTAGAATTCACTTGTTTCTATGGTTATTTACCATTCATACTGCTGTGAGCTTTGACAGTTAAAATGCACTTGTCAGACACACTTTTATTTTAATCTGCTTGTGGCTATTTTCGTTCTCTGAGTTTGATGCATTTGCCTGAAGGCCATAGCCCGTAATTTCCAAATACAATTAGGGTTGATCACTGGGAATGCTGGAATTGTAACTTTCCTAGAAAATTTCAGTGGGCTTAGGTTTTCCTCGTTTGATCTGGCACATTCCTTTAACCTGTGGGACCAGTACCATACAGTGGTATTCAGCATAAATAAGAGATCTGACCCTGTAAAATTACTAGTTCTGCACTAAAAAATCTTCCGTCTTTGGAAGCCAAGAGTGTTCAGTGGCCCTCCAGGCTTTAATAATCTTGCTTTTCTATGATCAAAACTAAGGCTATTTTATGACTGTCTGTCCACTGATTTTAAAGGATCTTGGGCAGGGTGACCATGGGAATGGAGTGAGTTGAGAAAGGGATGGGGGGGCTACAACTAACTGTCCAAAGCTCAAAGCAAATTCATTTTTGGTTGTTTGTGATGTATCTCATTTGACTTGATTTGGAAAAAGAGGCTCTGAACCCGAGCATTATTGATTGTACATGGGGGCCAGTTTGCCCACGATAATGTTGGGAAATCCTGAAGCTGGATGAACATAAAGTTTTCAGACCTGCTCCATTGCATCTGCTAGTTTTAAGTGTCTTGAATTCAGGAGCTGTTGGCACGTCCGACCGCTTAAAACTCGACTGCAGTTCATGATGACTGCTTGGCAGTCCATTAAATAAATGTTTGCAGAAGTTTCCAGGCAGCACCAATCACATGAGCATTTCCCTTGAAATATGGCGGGTGTCAGTAGAAGGGGTGGCACTCTTTTTTAGCACTGGAGGCATATTCTACACAAAGAGTGATGCTCTTTTTGTCAAGTTTTATAAAATAGCTCTCTATTTGTAAACAGACCGACGGTTCGTACCTGGGTTGTCCACAGAGTGTAGTTTTCAATCTGCCTGGAAATGTGTCATTCCTGATCTGACCCACATTGCTGGGACACCAGCTTTGAGGCTTTTTTTATTCAGCAGTCTGCTTTGGTTCTTAATGACATTAAGAGGTGAGGGACGAGGCATCACGTACATTGCTAGAGAGGAAAATCTGTTTCTCTGAGTGTTGCTCTTTGTGATGAGGTGTGCTCTACTTGTTCATTGCTAGAAAGGTCCTGGGCATCCACACATCTCTTGCAGCCTGCCGTAGCTTGGCAAAACTCAGTTGCAAAGAAGCTCAAACTTTGTTCTCATGCTCTAAGTGCATAGAATAAAAACATACCAGGTTTCCTTATGGCAGGCCAGAATCATTGCTTTCACTGATCATTTTCTTTTAATATAAGACTAATCCCTGATATGGACAACAGGTTATTTTCTACTATTTCAGTCTAACACCCTTGCCCTAGTCTTAAGAAAACTGTTTTCGATCTTGAGTTGACTAACCAGTAAAGCATTCGTTTTTCTTGTGGCCCCAGAGACTTTGGAAAGTATGCAGAGTATTGAGGATGTGAATTTTTATGTGAATTACTTGCTCTGATTTCAAGTTATTATTAAGCCCTGCCAGTGAAAATGCAAACAAAGCCATGTCTCCAGGGGAGGGGGAATAGACATTGGTACACATTGTAATCAGCCTCTCTTGAAGATTCATTTAATATCTTGTGTATTTTTTTTTTATAAAATGCATTATTCATGTAACAAGATTCACAGAGAGAAGCAACTGAATTGTAATTTCTGGGAAGATTCTTCTTCCGAGAGATGGCATTTTCATTATTTAAATCAATGCAGTAGGTCTTGCCTGCATGAGGCAGGCAGGAGGCAAAGGGAACAGCCTGTAGATGGGGCACTGAGCCAGTTAGTTCTGCCTCTGAAGGGAAATAAAACAAGTCATCCAGTAATTTAAGCCCTTTTTGGGTCAGTATGTAGCCATTTGAGACATCATTACACTTTGTAGGGCTTTTTTTCCTCTGTGTTAGGAGCACTTAAGAAAATATTTATCAACTAACAACTAACACTTAGTGGAAAAGTTCCCTTTCTTATAAAAATACTGCTTGTGAGCTGCTTTCCCGCTGCTATTTCCTAGAGAGTACTCCCTCAGCTCTCCATTGAGTTCGTCTACTCAGATGTTTCTTATCGTTTCAGGGCCTACAATTAAAGTTCCATATGTTTATATTGCAATTCTGTCTTATTTACATAACCTTATGTAAACCACTGTACTTAATTAACACAGGCTCAGCCTCGGTTCAGTTTAAGACCTCACTCCACCAGTGATCCCACCGAGGTCTGTAGGGCTGCTCAGAGATAACAAAACACAAATAGTGCTGGTAGAGTCTGAGCCCAGCTTAAAAATTCTACAGTGGTACAGACTGTAAGCGCTTAATCGACATTGTGCATTGTGTTGATGACAAGCTAATTTTTAAGAGTGAATATTTAGATATTTAATTAGTGCATATAACAATTATGTTACTGAAACAAAAAATGGGACGTTACAGGTGAATTTGAGATGCTTCATAAGGAGAGGGATTGTCCTTATTTTGACTGTCCCTCTCCATCCCCATATAGGCATATGTTTCCTATTTTATTTTCCTCTCGCCTTGCCCCAGAAGTTGGGAATCTTCCCAGATCCCATCTCTCAGGCCTTTAAATATGCAGGTGACAGCAGAGCTCGCTGGTGTCGGTGAGAGCTGAAAATCACCCAGCCCAACACACATTGCCCCCCAGGAGGTGTGTACATCCATCCGCGGGTGATCCCCCAGCAGCGGTCTGGTACCGCTGAGATGAACCCCAAAACTGCCATGACCCCAAAAGGAAGCCTCAAGCATGCCCTGTGTATTTTGACACACTGAAGCTACCGGGCAGTGAGGTGCTGGCGTTAATGTCTTTCTCCTTTTCTCTTTGTTTCCTTGCCCAAGTTTGTCCACTACCTCCAATGGTGAGTCACGGAGACTACATCTGCCACCCGCGGCCTTGCGAGCGCTACAACCACGGGACGGTGGTGGAGTTCTACTGTGATCCTGGTTACACCCTCACCAACGACTACAAGTACATCACCTGCCAGTATGGAGAGTGGTTCCCCTCCTACCAAGTATACTGTGTCAAAACAGGTAAGGGAACAGCAATGGCATTATTTCCACCCTTTTTTTGGACCAAATTTGTTGATCTGTAATGCGTGGTGAACTTCATCTGTTCCAGGGTTAAGTGATGAACATTGATTTTAAGATGCTATTAAATACGGTATATTTTTATTTCCAAGACTCTGAATGATCCTAAACCATTTCAATTGTAAGCTCTTCAAATGTATTTTTTAACATCTTTTGGATATTTTTATGTGTATAAAAGCTAAATTCATGACTGCTTGTATAAAAAAAGTCAAGGAGAAAAAGCAAGCTTAATGCTAAGGTTGCTTTTCGTATCTGGGATTGGGTTCATGTGTATTTATAAAACACACATATAAAAGATCTCCTTCTGAGTACTGTGAAGTATTAATACAAAATAGTAGCAGTAATAATCAAGCACAACTGTTGTATTGCCTTTTTGTTACAGAACAAACCTGGCCAAATACACAGGAGACTCTCCTGACTACATGGAAAATAGTGGCATTTACTGCTACCAGCGTTTTATTAGTATTGCTACTGGTTATTTTAGCCAGGATGTTCCAGACCAAATTTAAGACACATTTCCTTCCAAGGTTTGTACTCTTTTTTTTTTAATTTATTTTTTCTAAGAAAGATTGAGGGCCTTGACTCAGTCTTTACACTCAAAATTCCTTAATGAGGAGACAGCAGCTCATGAGCCTTGCAGATACCTTCTTCTGCACTGAGCAGAAGTCTCTGAACCCCAGTGTGGAAGGGCACCCCCAAAAACCCGTAGTAGTCCATTCTGCAACTAAGATAAAAGGCAAAGTTTGCCAGGTTCACTTTGGGAATAATTACAGCTCTACTACTGAAAGTTGCTGCTTCTGCATGTAAAAATAGCTGACAATATTTTTAAATACTCATTTTCAGGTGCTGGGGGAATTAATTTTTTAACTACTGTAGACTTAGTAATGTAAGTTTTAAGAGTGAGTTTCTTTTTCTCTACGGACAAATTTATATTAAAAGTTTGCTTTCCCTTCATGAGTATTATTTTCATCACAATTCATAAATATCTCCTACATCTTCCTTTATTTCCATAAAATATGGTGCAGCTATGAGCATTTGTCATTGATTCTCACAGCACTCCTCATGAGACAGTTAGGTGGGTATTATTATTATCTTACAACTGGAAAAACAAAGGCAGGCATGCAGAGTTTTAGGCAAAGCTACTATTATATCTGAGTTTAGACTTGTTTCTGGTTTTCAATCTGCTCAGTTTGCTATGGACCTTTACTGTGTGACTCCTCTGCTGCACTTGCTTTTTCTTGTGTCTATTCTACCATGTGCAGAAAACAGAGGTGAAAAAGCTGTATGTAACTAAATACATGCAGCAAAAAGGACTTGGTCATTTTAATGTTAAAGAAATGTGTACATAGAAGTATACAGATTATGTAAGTAATGTGTGAATTTATATGCACATATACAGTAACGGCGGAGTAGTATACATATACGTATATAACTAGGAAGATCTTAAGTGTAACATGTTGCACTGCGGATAGCTTTATAGCTCGTACTTGTCTTATTGAAATGGCATTCTGTCCTCTCCTTTTCAGAGGTTTTCATGTCCTACAGGTACCTGGGACCAATTCCTTCCTGCTAGGACTCTACTGTGATTTAACTGGGTACTAAACAGATACTTTAGGGTTTAACAGACCTTTCCAATATAGTAGAAAAGATTTGTTTTAAAAGAAACTGGCTTAGTACTGGTTAAGGAAGCCCTCATCTTTTGAAAGTAAGACCTGAAGGAGGTCACCAAAGCCCTGTCATCCAGTAGTAGTCATCTCAGTGCCTGTTTATGTGGGCTGTAGACACTTTTTTTTCTCTAGCACACATCTTTCCAGGCGTGCAGACACTTTTGCCTGGTGAACTACATCTGTGATTTTATATCCATGATACCCGCTGTGCACAGCACAGCAAACAGTGCTCCTAATCTCTTCCAAGCACCTGCTTTCCTTCCCCTCCCAAAACCATTCTTCATGTCACTGGTTTCATTTTTCCAATTTTAACAGATTCCACCTGTCAACCTGAACAGACTTTTTCAAACCCATGAAGCAAACATTTCTGTGAATGCTAATGAACCTGTAGCTTTATTTTGGATGATTAGGAAAGTGCTGTATTTACTTAAGTTCAGTGGTGGCTCTGAGGTGCTTCTGACATGCTCCTGCTCTCTGTGATAACTTGTCTATGTTTGACGTAGAGGCAACCAGGAGGGCTCCATGGGTGACCCCGACTTTGTGGTGGTGGATGGCGTTCCTGTCATGCTGCCTTCCTACGATGAAGCTGTAAGCAGCGGCTTGAATGCTCTGGCACCTGGATACTCTGCTACCACAGACCAGGGGCATATTTTGCCAACAGAAGATCAGAATCCTCCTGCTTACCCTGGTCCCCAGATCACAGACACGATGCCTAGCGAATGTGAGACCTGTGACAATAGGTCAGGCTCCTCTGAACTGCTCCAAAGTTTGCACCCCTCCCCAGCGTGCCAAGCAGCAATGCTTCCTGGTCCAGATCGAACTGATGTATCCCGTAGTGCTGCCGGGGAGCCTGCATCCACAAGTCCGCGGATCGATATTGCAGATGGTGAGTCTTGCATAGGTACAATAGATGAGTCTGTAAACAGGAACCATCATTTGTTTGCACTGTCAGAGCAGCAGTAAACCCAGCTGACCTGCTCCTGCTTTCTCCAGTTTTTGTCCACATCTTAATTTGGACATTTTTTAAAGCATACTACTCCATGGTCATAGAGCTTCATGTCTGAGACACATCGTTGCTAGCTGTGGTACAAGGGATTTGACTGCTAGAGGGTGGCACAGGCCAGGTTTCTCTCCAGACCCCATAACAGCAGTGTCGTCAACAGGGATGTCAGTAGCAAAGCTTGCCTGTGTTGGTTTGTTCATCTGTTCCTCAGCTCCAACTCTCACGACTCCCTCACATACCATGGTGCTCACAGCAAAGAACAGGACTTTCTCCTTAAAATGGAAAGCAAATTATGTTTTCATACTTAGCCAAAATTAGCAGCCTTCATTAACAAACTCATAGTGTCTGTGCATACAGCAAACTGTTTGGTCCAAGGCATGTACGCATTAAGCCATGGACCTGGGAGTCACAGAGTAAGGGGAACGGACCCACCAGACCACGTATGAGAAGGGAGAGTGCCATAGAATCAGTCATTAATAGTTTGAGTTGGAAGGCACCTTCAAAGCTCATCTAGTCCAGTCTCCTGCAGTGAGCAAGGACATCTTCAACCAGATCAGGTTGCTCAGAGCCCCATTCAGCCTGGCCTGGGATGTCTCCAGGGATGAGGCATCTACCACCTCTCTGGGCAACCTGGGCCAGTGTTTCACCACCCTCAATGTAAAAAATCTCTTCCTCATGTCTAGTCTGAATCTCGCCTCCTTTAGTTTAAAACCATCACTCCTTGTCCTATTGCAATAGGCCCTGCTAAAAAGTCTGTCCCCATCCTTCTTATAGGCCCCTTTTAAGCACCAGAAGTAATCCAACACTTCTAGAAGACAAGTCCTAACAGCCCTTCTAAGCACTTGAATGCCAGTGATGGAAGGAGTGTATTTTTTTCATGTGCAGACTGGAAAAGATCTCCCAAACTCTCACTCAATATATTGTTGTCTGCATTTACATCAAACACGAGTATGCATTGATACAATTTCACTGAGTTCTAGTGGAGCTGTACAGTGTGCTGCTCAGCGCATTAAGGAACCTTGATAGCGTTCCTTGGAGACACTGAAAAGGAGTGGCTCAGATCCTGCTCTCCACAGGCACTGGGAGTCGCTAGGCAAAGCAATCTCCATGGCATTTATCGGTGGCAGAGCTGAAGCTCAGTGTCTTCAACTCAGTGTGGCTGAAACTCTGGGTGGAGGAAGCCTTCTTGCTCCAGAGAGTTGGGGCTCACTCGTAATGGCCTCACAAGGGGATGAGGACAGCTAGAAGGAGGAGGGAGAAATTACAATAATGCCACTAAAAGTCTCTGCCTACTGTGAGTGCTGCTCCAGGGATTAATGTAGTAGAAAGGATGTTTACATTCAGGTTTTTGTGGGCCTAACTTGTTTTAGAAGATCTGCGTGGTTTTGATATTAATAGGTTCGTTTTCATATTGGTGTTACAGCGTGAGTCTAGAATTGGAGACACCATATGTCTTGTTCAGATTTCTGCACCATCAATTTCTGGTTTTGCAGAATTGCTAATATGCTCTGCAAAAGTGTAAAGGGAAGTTACAATCAGCAATCAGTGCTGTTTCTTTTTTTTCCCTAGAGATTCCTTTGATGGAAGAAGACCCTTAGCCTGCACAGAGACATATCTTCGTTGCATTGCACTGTTGAGTGACATGAAACATGCGGATTTAGAGATAGAAAAGACTATCTGTGGATTTGGGGAGGGTATTTTCCTACTTATCAATCTTTCACACGCTGATGTCACCAGATTGGGTGTACATCTTAATCCACAGCGAGGATAATAGCCTCAGCATTTGGAACAGCAGCAGTTTTATGAATGAATCCTGGGGATTTGATGAGAGCAGATGTAGAAAAAGAACTGTGGCTTTTTAGAAATGTATATCTGCATCGCAGAATGTCATGTGGTTCTGTAAGAAATACTATTGGATTTTGATACTGCCTCACAAAAGCATGTCAAAGTGTGTATATTTGCTTATAAAGACTGCTTTAAATGATCTATGGACCTCTAGTTAATGAAGAATCCTTACAAGTTTAAAAAAAATACTGCTACTGAAACAGAAAAAAAAAAAAAAGAAAAGAGGAAAGATCCTCTTCGGCTTTCCTATGTTAACCAGGAAGCTTTTGATTTAGTTGTTGGTGATTTTGTTTCAGACCATGTCTGCAGAAAATATAACAGAAATGATGGGATTCGTATATACTTTGATGTATGATAGCAAATATATATAAATATATATATTTAAAAACTCTTAAAGAGAAAGAAAATGAAAGACTCTCAGGTCACATAATGATCTGGAGATTTTTTTAAAGGTCAAGAAGAATTTATAGCATATACAATATTCAAGTATTGATATTTGTATTTATGCAAGACTTCTGTGACTACATTGCATTTGATAAATCCTGCTATAATATGAGAGATCTAGAAAATGTTAAAATTATTAAATATGTGCTTAAGAAATGTTGAACTGCCAAGCTTCAACCTTTCTTAAGCTCTTACAAATATATATACTAGAGTAATCTACAGTCATAGCCCAGAGCACTGCCTTGTCCCTGTATGTTGTGGTAGTATTCTGAGCCATTATTGTAGAACACTTTTTAAAAAGATAATAAAGTTCAGTTTCAGTTCCTTTGATTTATCCAACTGTGTGTAGTTGGCCTTTTTTTCCCTTTCTCACTTGTTTCAACTGCTCCTGCCTGAAGGCTGAGATGGCAGCAGGACACCTGATCTCTAGCATTTTCAGCAGTCATTATCCAGCTCTCAAGGGACAGTTTTGGTGAAGCACAGCATGGGAAATGGGTGCAGCAGTGGCACAGCTTCTACGGATCCTGCCGTTGGGTTTTCTCTCCTCTATGCCGGACCATTGTGGTGAAGTCTCTATGAAAGGTTCACCTCTGTGGTGTTACAGGCTATTTGTTATTTGTCAGGAAAGCTTTTGGCTGTTTCATATCCTTGAAGAAAGCTAAACGTATTGCACAAACGAAACATATGTTAAACTGTCAGTGTTTGAAGGAAGAATTTACCGTATGTTAATGACAGAGATTACCATCATGTGAGCTAATCCAAACCAAAAGAAGAATGCAACTGAGTTCTGATTTTGTGTACAAAGTAAACCAATAATATCTCTATTGCACTAAGGAAAGGATCGCTACAAGTTGCTGTTATTGTTTCATTGTTTTTTAATTACTTATTTGTATCATGGTAGCATCTTAGTGGTCCCACTCATGAGTCAGGCTAGTCAAAGGGTAGAAATGCTGCAACCATTCAAGAAAGTGTTTATCAGCACCCTGTCAGCAACTGTATATGACAGCAAGAAGCAAATGGAGAGAAAATCTGTATAATGGAGAGGCAATTATTACAATGATCTCAGTTATTCCACAGTATCATTGATGAGAACATAGTGATGAGTATTGAAAGACATATTCCACATTATTCTCCATGCTTGCTTATATAGCCTTGGCAATTTTTTCCTCTGAAATTGTCTCAGTTGTGATCGTATCTTCAGGTTTTTCCCAGAGTCATCTCCATTGGGTGTTAGTACTTCCTTTGCTACCCCTTTCTTTTTAGGTCCTGTGCTTTCCAGAGGTGTTTGCACTACCAGCTGAGGTTCAAGATTGTCACCTCAGCAAACAAGACAAGAGTACTGTAATACTGACCTTGAACTGAAGCATGGCTCAACCCTACAGTCAGTTAAGTGATTTTTGTTTCGCAATGTCATTGAAAGTATTGAACTTACTTTAGACGCCCTATAAAATATTATTAAAACTGTTTTTGCTGGTCTTTTAACAGCTTGTGAAACTTCATTCCTTATTAAATTTCTGGACTTCCATTTATTAATTTCTGTTATGAAAGCTTTTGATTAATATTTGTAGCTCTACAATTTTACAGATTTACACGGCTATAGGTATTGTATTGCAGTCATTTTGTTAAGGGAGCCAGACAGGGTAACTTAAGAAATGTAAATGTATAGCTTATTAGACCATTTTATTATAAAAAGTGCAGAACTGCAAATACACTAGAAAACATTGATGTTTTAATATTGCTTGACAGTCCTTTGATAGCACTGTACTGAATTTAACTTGCAAAGGTAAAAGAGAGGTTTATACCATTTTTTGCTTACTGTGTATAAGACTTCCTGAAAGGGTGTTTTGAGGGGATTATTTATGTGATTGCATTTGGGGTTTTGGCATGCTTTAATATTTGAGGGGAGAGGACTTCCTGCTGCTTGTTTTTTCCACATGGGGCTTGAGTTCTCATGAGAGCTCTGCCTTCCCCCGGATCTGCACCTGTGCCCTGACCCACAGGCAATGCCCTGGGCTGAGGGCTACCCCGAGGTACCGCCCAGCTGCTCCACCAGCCTGGAGACCCCCACAGCACCCTGGCCTGAGACCTCAGGTCACCTCAAACCCTGAGCCCCAGCAGCCAAACCTTTGGCAGGGTGGATGTTCTCAGGGTTCCGAGAGACTGGAGTGCTGGGAAGATTGTGACAGTGTGTTTGCTGTGCAAATGAAACCAGATGGGAGAATGAGCACATCTTATGCAGATAAGTTGTTTTCGCTTGAGCTAACTGGATGTGAATAAAAACAAACCCAGGAAAACCCTTGCTGTGGAGGGGAGAAGCAGCTTGTTAGTGAAGACAGACAATGTGTGTGCCTTCGGCAGAGGAAGGAAAGGGTACGTACTGAGAACTCCAGGCAAGAAAAACAAGAACTGGCTTCAGTCTGCCAATATTTCTAAAAACGAAAAGGGAGGAGGAGAAATGAGCAATGTGTCAGCCTTCAACACTGACTTATGAACAAGGGCTTGACCTGCAGATTGCTGGGGGAAGAGTGGGATCCAAGGTCTCGCAGCAGCTCTGCAGGGAGTGAATCACAACTTGAACATGAGTCAACAGGACCTGGCTGTTGTGAAAATGTTAAATGTCAATATGGGGATGTTTACACAGAACTATAACTTCTAAAATGCGTGAAGCAATCCTTCAGCTCCATTCAGCACTAGGTAAGGCCTCAGCTAGAGCAGTGTGTCCAGTGTTGAGCACATTTTTGACTCTGCAAGGGAAATGTGAAGTAGCTGGAGGGAAACCAAGCAGAGAGAATCAAGAATGATTAGAAGTTTGGAAGAGCCTGTCCTCACAGGTCATGTTAGAGATCAAGGAATGTTCAGTGTGAACAACAGAAGACCAGAGGGGCCACAGAAATTGGGTTTTTTGTAAGAAGCATATTTTGCAAAGAAGAAGAGAATTATCTATATGACTTGGGCAAAAATAATAGGCTTAATTGCAGCATGAGACAGTTAGGTTAGATTATTAGGAAATACCTTCTAGTCATAGAGATGGTTACAAGCAGGGAGAGATGACCCAAGAAAGCTATCAAAAAACTGTGTTATTGGAGATTTTTTAAGACTATTTAAAATAAATAGGGACCAAGAAAACATTGGGGCAAGATGCACTATGATAATTCTTGGGGCCCCTTTTTGTTCTGTGTGTGATTCCCCGCTTATGAGAACTAAACCTGGCTGATGCATGGTTTTCCCCATATAGGCTAATTCCAAACTGATGGTACTGGGCAAACTGGTCAGCAGTGGTCAAAACCACAACCAGAAATATTCTGTGTTCCACCAACAGAAGCTTTCCTGTAGCTTGGGCTGGATTCCAGTAAAATCCTGTGAATTAAAGCCTGTTGCATTAAAGTGACATTGATTTCAGAATTTTCTTCTGTGACAAATCCAAATTTGGGATTTTCTGGTCTTCACGTCTATATTAAGCAGTTAAATGAATGCAGCCTTTCTAATACTCCACTGCACATTAGGTGAAGTAAATCTTCTCTTGCCAGTTATCTGAAGACATCTATTAAATTCAAGGAAAAACAGCAGCTCAGGCACTGGAGCACAGAGCCCATCGTCATGTTTATGCAAAACTAGCTTCCCATGCCCCAAAAGCTGTTTGTTCTCTCTGCGCTGTGCTGCAGACAGTAGCATAGCTCACTGCATCCGCTGTCAGAGAAGGAGGAGCACAGATGAAAGAAGCGCATCTCAAGCTCCTGCTCTTGGGCTCCCATGGCTTCTCAGGGAGGACTTGGCGGCAGGAAGAACTAGAAAGCAAGTAAACATCTGCCCAAAATCCAGAAGCATCTTCTGTTGTTAAGAGGATGTCCAGTTCCTTCAACACAGTTCCCAAAAGAATTGCACTACAGCAGAGGGGAGACAGGCCCTGCTTTGCCTATCACTCCCCCAGGCCAGGGTGTGCACCCAGAACAGACAGACAAATCCTCCACCCCCAGAATAATGTATATAATTTCTTTCATGCATCATTGGAACAGGCTGCCCAGGGAAGTGGTGGAGTTGCCATCCCTGGAGGTGTTCAAAAGGCGTTTAGATGAGGTTCTTAGGGACATGGCTTAGTGCTAGAGTTAAGTTAGGTTATGGTTGGACGCGATGATCCTGATGGCCTCTTCCAACTGAAATTATTCTATGATTCTATGATAGATGTCTCTTGTCACTATCATTATATAGTAGCATACAGCCCATCCTTCCAGCCCATTTTTCTAGGACATTAAGATATGGTATGTAACAATAACAGAAAGGGCACTAGCTTGAGATTAAATTATTTGCTGTCCAGTTGTCAGAGCAGACTTTTTAATAATTCGCATAGAACACAGACAGAAACTGAACAGCTAAGGCTGGCTAGGATTCTTGAGGCAGCTTTCCTCAGCAAGGCAAAGGGACTGTCCTGCAGGGCAGGGGAGCTGCTATATAGGAACATTTTGTCACTCAGGAAAACTGCACTCACCTGATAAAATATATTAAACAGAAACTTGGAGAAGGAAGAAAAGACACGTAGATTTTAATAAAGTCCAGGGAGTACATGGGTAAGTGCCCCATGTTCTCCAGTAAGAACAGAGGAAGCTGTTTTCTTAATACAACTGGTTCAAAACAAAGTCAAGAAGCAGGGAGGGAAGACAAGTTTCCTGATTTGGGGTTCCAGTGGCTCTTTTCTGTCGCCTCTGTATTTCAGTGGTCAGACTGGTTCTGCTTGCAGTAAGGGCCTTAGTTTTGGTTTGGATCCACTTCTTCGTTTTACCCTGGTTTTTGCTTCATGTTTCTCCTTTGCTTTTTTTTTTCTTAATGTAACTAATACTGTTGTTGTTTCATCCTGTCATCTCAGTCATGCTGGGAAGTGAAACAAGTTGCTTAATTGCTGTGCAGTACACAGCAGGACATGTCTCTTCCCTCGTAAGAGGTTGCTCTTATTTGCCTTCCTCATTTACATTCTCAGCAGAGAGGACAAGGAGGGACGTGGAGCTCCTCACTGCTGACAAATCGTCTGTGGAAATGGTGAGACAGGGACACCAAGGGGAGCCCACACTGCTCCATGCATGGTGTATCTGCCTGCCTTGGTCCCAAGCCTGTCAGCTCACAATCTTTTAATTGGCCCGGAATTCACACATGTACGTGAACGTTCCTATACAAACACAGTAACTAAGATTTTTAAGAATTAGCTAATATTTTAGGGTGTTTCAAGGGAAGACTTTTTAAAGAGACCCTCCCTTCTAAAACTGGTGAGTTCACAGCTCCAGAAAATGGGCACTGATATGGTCCAGTGAGGGAGCACAGGGTGCACAGCAGGTGACTTCATCTGTCTGCTTCCCAGTGCTCCGGTATAATTTCTTGTCCCCAGGACAACTGCTTGAACTAAACACTTGCCAGTTGCTGAGCTGTCAGGTTCACATCTTCTTTCTTCTTTTTTTTTTTTTTTTTAACCTAATTGGGCTAGATTTATTTTTAACACTCCTTATTACCATCCGCTTTTGACTTCCATCCACATACTGCTGAGTTCCTGCTGCTCTTGCCAAAGCAAGTGTCTTTCAGCAGCGATCTCAGCCCCTGGAACTGTACCACCCTGTGGGAGGTTGCACTTGCCATCGTTGCCCCTTCTATTAATTCCATGGCACATGCTGTTTGTCTGCCTTGTTCAGTGCTCTCGTGTTAATAACTGTGCAACCGGTTGTTGTTTCTTTCATAACCATTACCATAGCTGCCTGTTGTTGATAATTCAGGGTTAATTATATACTAAAAAGTTTAGCAGAACAATTTAGCTTAGCTTAGCCTATTCATTGATGGACTATAAATGTCTGTAGGCTATCACTGATATAGACGTCAATGGAGTTTGGTATAATTGGCTTTTATTGAAGTGCTGCAGCAAAACTGAGGGTTAGTCCAACTGGCAAAGTCAGCTGGCTGCTTATACACCAAATGCTTGGTTTTCCGTTGGATTTTGGGCAATCACGTGGGAGGAGAACTGCCACAGTGACTTACGAGGTTCACTTCTGTATCCATTCACATGGCAACAGTGTTCAGCTTGGATACAGCTGCAGAACTGCTGAAGCCTGGCATTAAAAAGGACATCATGGCAGCTGTAAAGAGTCCAGCATTTTAATTACGCTTATGGTGCTGGGCCAATCTGTCAGAAATACATCTTACTAGAGATAGACATAGCTACGACAAGACTTAGATTATAATGTTCTCTCTGTTTTACGGAAAAAGTGGGCAAAGAATTGCCAAGGTGAAGCATCCTAAAGGTCCAGTCAGTTTTCTCTGGTCTGGTGGTCGCCTGTTCCCTTAAATCTTGCATCTCGGAGCTGTTACAGCTGTTACATATGGATATATGCACAGCTTCCAGTGAAATGGATGGGAACTGGGACCACTGAGCCCCTTTCAGCAACGAGCTCTTTCTGACCGTGCAGTCGGGATCCCTCCTCTCCTAATTACCAGAAGCAGAAGAAAGGCCATATGCTCTCTCCAAGGCAGGTTTTAGCATTACACTCCTTTAGAGGAAAACTGGACCCTAGAACTCCACCCAGCTCTCTGATTTTACTCGCATTCCACTATTTGTGGTGAATTGAGGCTGAGCGGGTACATTGTGGTACTCTGTTCATTTACGCCTTCACAACACAGGGCTGTGCAACAGGTTGTCGATAGCCTCTGGCTGCTCTCGGCACTGACAAGCATGTGAGAACAAAGTTCCCCTCTTAGACCCTTTTTAAATCAAGCATGGTGCTGTCTTCACCTTTGGATGCCTAAGTACTCTAAATATCTTTGTATTAAATTATGAGCAAGAAAGTGATTAATTGTTCCCTGAACTTCAGTTTCTTCATTGAGACTGTGTCACCAAACCATATATTTTATGTCACTAGGAGATGGCAGATGTAAATCAAGTATCTGCCTGCTCTAGCATATCTAACAAGAGAGAAAATTACTTCCATCTGTTAACGCAGACGGATTTTCTTGAGAGGATTTGCTGCTTTCCAAATTCAGTGTTAAAATATGATTTCATCCTTGCAGGTCTGCCTGTCGGTTTCCAGCACAAGGGGCATTGCCTCAGTTTGTTTATAATGTTGGCAAGAACAACCTGCCGCTCTGTCTCATTTTCTAAATGCCTTTTTTTTTAAGCTACATAATTTTAAAACTATAAATAAAAAATCCAAGATAAATTTAGATTTTGGGTTTCTTCAGAAGGAAAGGCAGTGGGCATCCTTTCTCAAGAAATTAAATGATAATTTAATTAGCCCAAAAGAACACTGAACCCCATGCACCTCACTTCCCTGGTCCAAAACCAAACACAGTTAAGTAGAAAGGGGACTTTTTTCCCAAATAATCATGTAATCAGTTATTTTCAACTCACACTGACTCCAAAGTGAGGGCCACTGAAAATTAAACTAAAAAACCTTAAACAAAAAAAATAAAGCTGATGAGTAGCCTCATTGTCGTGTTGTCCCTGTGCATTCATTTTACTGTTCAGATCATTCATGCACTTGAAGAATTGGAAGTTCACAACAGCACAGCCAAATCTCATCTTCACAATTAGAACCCTGGAAGGAAAAAGCAGTGTGTAAACCAGAAAAATATCAGCCCATGATTGCATTGAAATCGCAAAGCTTAATGCAAGATGTGTTCATAAGTGCTTTTGCAGAAAGAAACAGCCTCTGCCATGCAATTACATATTTAAGCTCTGTGGAAAAGATTTGTTTACCGAGTGAGAAAGGCATCCACCCCAGGCTGCTGGTCAGAGAGAGTCTGGCATAATAATTGCAGGCTGCAATACAAATACAACAGCTTGAAGACCTTTGACATTTGATTAATATTTTCCTCTTTTACAGAGTGAAAAGAGTTTGGACCTTAAAAGGAAGATGAGCTAAGGCTTTAATTAGTGTGGCCACAGAGAAAGAAATTAAGAACGACTGTGGAGAGCAGTAAGTATATGCTGAAATCTTACAGGGAAACTCATGCCAAGCAGATTGCAATAGATTTTAAATTCCAAATGTAGATGGACTCACATGTGCAGATGCCAAACACAACTGTTTCTATATAATTCTAAAAAGGTAGGAAATGCAAAAAAAAAATTCCAAAGCACAAATTTGTCACAACTGGGAAATGTTCTACTTGAGCAACTGTTTTACTACTTGGCATTGATTCTGCTCTCTTAAAAACACCAGGTGCTCGTGGCTGAAGGCTGTTTATTTGCACCATATACACAAGTGCAAAAAAGACGTGGGTTTATGCTGTTGTAGCCTATCTGCACTGGGTCTTGACCCACACAGCTCTGTCAATGCAAATACTGGCGCATCAGCTGGGAAAACCGGTAGCAAAGGCGACTAGACACAAACTTCTCTCAAATGTACAAAGTAAATGAAAAATATCGGCAATCTGTAAGGTTACTGAAAATGGCAAGCATGCTGTTTTCAGGCAAACATGATTTGTGAGGTGATGGTTGCTTCACAGGCAGTGAGTCACAGAAACTTAGCCTCTGCAGCACCTCTCTTTTTTCCGTAGGCAGCACTTTCTGCGGCAGGAACAGGGGTAGATAAAAGCAGTGTCTTAGGGCTTGTGCTGATAGCACAAAATGAGTGAAGCTGCTGTCAAGTCAAACCAGGTACGAAAAATACAGGAAGAGACCATACAACAGTGAAAAACATTAAATGTCAGAAAGGTGGGACTCTTAGGTGTGGATGAAGCCAGAAGCAATGTCACATCCCGCTCCAAGCACTTTCTCCAGTTACTTCTGGCTGGCAGCCTGCTATCAGTGTAAAAGCAGGAGTGCAAGCAGCACTGGTTGAAGCTTGGCTAAACCAGGCACTGAGTGAGGTGCGGCACAACTGCTCTGTTTTTCTGTCCTGGCAGGTGAGACCCCACTCGATGCGATTAGCTGCTGTGGGGCAGGAGGCTGTGTGGCAGGTCACCTCTCCGGAGAGGCTGTGGTGGCAGGGTGCTCCTGGGAAGCAGGGGCTCTGGCACAGCTCCATGGTGGACAGGTCCCCCTTCCTGCACAGCTGGGTGTAGGTGCCAGAGGCAGCAGCAACAGCAGAGGGGCTGCCAGTCAGCCTGGGAACTCACACAGCTGCCCAGCGGTCCTTCCTCTGGAATCTGGGTTGATTTCTTCCACCTGATACTTGCTACAAATGTGATCTAGTATCGAGACCAGATTATTATTGTTGTAGGCATCTATCCATGAAGGACTTTTTCTCTAGGATATTACGTGCTTTGCTAATAACCCACTTCAGACATCCTTAAAAAGATGTTCCTGGCAGTGCTAGAAGTGATCTGCTGCTTTTACGCTCTGCTCAGCCTTTTTTTTTTAGTGGCACAACATGACATCTTGCAATTCATCTGTCATTTTCGCAGTGGAGAAGTGGTCAGAATGGAGCAATCCAGCCATCCCAGCTGAATACGCTCTTGTTAACTGACAGATGTCTCAAGTGCAACAGGAGTCACAAGGCTGTCATGGAGGTGCTGACTTTCAAATCCCAATTGCACGCAGAAACTTGGCATGTTGTCAGCATGTACAATTTTCAATTTCACAGGACATTTCTTTTGTTGTTACCAGTGGATTTTGTTTTACATTCCTCTTTGCTTTCTGTTAACACTGCAAGAATTATTTCTTGGGGGTCTTTGTCCTCTCTTACCTGATACTGCACTGTGTGATTCCTGGGTGGGTTTTGGCAGGCAGAGACCTGAGCTTGCACAAGTGTGTGCACAGGCACACTCACATACAAATGCTGGGCAATTCAACAACATAAAAGCTGTCACAGACCAATTTACTACAGTCTCAAATATTGAAAAGTATTTAGGTTAATATAAAACCAGGTTTCAGCTCCGGGCAGCTTTTCTTTGCAGAATACGGGGAACAGCTGTCTGGCCAGTGGGTGCTGCCTGAACAAAGGTTTCTTTCTAGCCTGAGCAGCCACAGGGAGAAGTTGCTGCTGCATCTGGCTGGCCTGACAACACAGCCCAAAATTGGGACTTGCCCTGTACAGCTGTGGATGTCAGACAATCTGGGGCTGTATTTTATAGGCTAGTTTTAAGTGTGGGAGTATATTTTTCTCCTCCAACCTACTCAGACCTTAATATTAAAATGAAAATATCATAATTTTCAAGCTAAAATGTAATATGTTAAATTATTCTTATGTCAAGACTGACAAAGCACTTTCATCAATTGATCAAACTTTGCTCAGACTTCACTGATCTTGCTCTTCTCTTCTTTGTGCAAATTAACAGTCATATTTGTAATTGAACTCAGTAGTATCCAAGGCTATAAAGGCACACAAAACCTGCCTCTCTGAAGTGTTCAGTCTCACTAAGAATGAAGCTCACAGAAGCACATTCAGACCAAAATTGATGCTAACTTAACCAGGAAAAAATGTAACTGTAGAGGCTCATTTTTTATCCTTCTATATGCATAAAGGGAGAATAATTATCTTTGTACATGTTGAAATTTATCTTATTCTATCCATTCTGTGGACAAACTGTTGAGTTCACTGCTTTGATAAAAGCTTTTTAAAACACTTTAATAATTCCCCAAACACACAACAAAACCCACACATGCTTTTTTTTTTTTTTTTTAAGTTGGAGCTTTATTAAGAAGATCACAGATTTTCCTGTGTTCATTGTGAAATACATGTGGGAAAAAATAAAATAATTCTTGGTATTTAATATTATAATTCTAACTGAGACTTATAAGGTAAAGGACCCTAATGTCATTACCTATACAAGATATGAAAATGTAAGTCTCTAGAAATAATGCGTTACAGCGTTGATCTTGTGTGGGTGGAAGGCTGCTTTAGAAGCAGCCTGTGGGAACTGATCATGTATTTCACCTTCCTATTGTACATCACAGGTGAGCCCAGAGGTACAATAAGATACACGTTTGGTAAGTGTCTTACATGTAAGAAATCAGTAATTTAATGCAATGATCACTAGAGTGTAATTATAGACCTTAATTTAGAAGGTATTAGTCATTCGCCATAGATAACCTTCAGTGGCTATTAGAATTTCATAGTCTGAGTTCATTACAACTGGCAAATGTCATTTGCAGAATCGGCACACACAAAGGCCTGTTCTTTGGCTGGAAGCACATTTTTTCCATATTAAATCCACTCCATTAAACACAAGAGAGAGCACCTGTTTGGGTCTTATTTCAATAAAGATTATATCCTAGTTGCATTTTAAGGGGGCTTATAAAGATTGCACATTATTAATGTATTTTATTAGCATGTTTAAAACAGAGTCGGCTACACTGGAAATATTACAAGCACATCAGTAGAAGACATCATAGCTGGTAATAAACCATGGCAATAAACAGCCCATTAATCTGTTGCAGTCTTTATCAAAACATGAGACAAATGACTGTGTTATAAAATATGTTAAAGCATTTATTGACCTTTTATAAATGAACTGTCATATATGGTATTTTCTTGAAATTAGTAACATGCTTAAAATTAGGTATCTCAGTGCTTAATTTGAAAAAACTGCATAAATCTAGGACAGAGTCAAGTTCTATAAGTAACTGTTCCTAATTTTTGGTGTTTTCATATTTCTTTTTCCTCTTTCCTTATCCCTTATAGTGCCTGCTTGGTGTCTAGCTTGCTACATGTATGTGACTTTCATAAAACAATGGAGGAACAAGGAACAAGTCTCTGCTTAACACTGACAGCTTGGCAGAAAGGCAGCTTTTGGTTTAGTTTCCATCATTTCTTACAAGTGACAGAACAACATGAGACGGTTGCGTAGGTGTGCCTTTTATCTTCAAAATATAACATGCTCATCTAGATCATTTGGAATTACATTACTTCCTCTGTGCAAGAAGGCATTTAAAGATGTCAGCACAGTGCTACAGAAAACACTGCTGCATTAACAGACAACTTAGCTGTTTCTTTTCTGAGTTACACAACTACCTGAATATATTGGCATCTTTTATAGAGTCCTGTGATTTACACATGTTAAACTTGGAGGTTTTTAATAATTTGAATCAAAAAGATGTAATCCAGAAGTAAGTCTGCAATTGTAGTAATAATGTGTGAGCATTGTTCAGTGATAAATCAAAGTCAATGCACCAAACTAAAAAAAAAAAAAAATAAGGTTGGATTTTCAACCATAACTTGGCAAGAGCTTTTGCAAAAAACACTTCTGTAAATTTGTGGCCACCTGTTAGCAGCAGTTGTACAACAAGCAGCAGGGAATGCTTTGTTTCCATGCTGAAAGGTACATTATATATTAAACAAAAAGATGTTCAAAGACCATAGCTGTGAAGGGATAGCAGTCCTGCTTACCTGCTACTTCAGCCACTTCTAAAGTTTTTATTCACAATCTGAGACCAGCCCAGCTGGCACTTAACCTGTCACTGGGTTCTAGGCCTTGTTTCAGTAACATCAATATAAAATATATCAGCCTTTTATGTATGTGAATAAACAGGCCTAAGTTGAGAGGCTCCACAAAAACCTGGGTGTTCCCCACCTGCCTCAACGAGCTACAACAGAATTATACATGAAGCATCCACATTAGACCCACTTCAAGACGTGTAAACTGGGGAGCAAACACATCTAAATCCTGATGCTGGTTCTTACCGTCACCACCTGGAAAGAGGTGCTGCAGTGGCAGGCTCAGTAGAAACGAGACTTAGTACAGACTTACTGCATTTCCTATTAATTACAGCTGAGAGTTATCCTGAAAATATCCAGAACTTCAGGTATCCAGTTCCATCTATTAAATTATAAGTAAAAGAGACATAACCATCAAGTCCTGCATTTCCAACTGTCCAGATTAGGTCATGCTTTGGTTAATATGATGTATATTGTAGATCCAATGTTTTAGTCACCTGTGTTTCCCATGCAATTTTACTAAATCCCCAGCTCACTGCTGTGGATACGGCCAAGCAGCAGTGTGCTCCAGAGTTAGCTTAGAAGTGGCCACTTCCTCAAACAGCATCCATTTCCAGAAATTTTATTTAAATGCAAAATTACAATGTAAATGACTATAATATTTTAAAATAAAAATTTCTCTCTTTTACCCTGTTTTTTCATTCCTGGAATCCTCTTTAAGAATTACAGTAACAGGCAAATAAATTACTTCAGCTACAGATCTATCATTCAATCTTAACTTCTTTAGTAAGCCTAAGTATTCTACTTAATATAAGATAATGTAGAAAATGGGATATAATGACCATCAGAAATAAGATAAGAATGAGAATAGATAATCAGCTGTTTGCAGTTACTGTGGGTCAAATTAAGTGCACATCAGAGGGTCAGCCAGACTGCAGGTAAGAGACAGAGATGAGCTGGCTCTTTCTACCTGGAAAAGATCAGAAAGAAACAGCTCAAGCACCAAGTAGCAAACACAATTTCTTACATTGCTTAGACTGAGTCTAAGTGATCATCATTACAATGCTTACATTGAGCAAAGGCCATAAAAGCTGGCTTGTGTGCCCTGGCTGCACCTCTCAGCCTGGTTTCTTTCCCCTTGCCTGACCCCCTCTTGGCAGCCAGTGGCTGTGGTTAGAAAGCCAGGGAGGATTTCCAGGGGAATTTACCTGCCAGTGTTTCTTCACTAATGACTTTACATCTCTACCTTTCTTCTTTTAGATTTTTTTTTCCCATTCCATATCCACATCATCACCATTTCCCACTATTATTTACCCCTGCAGCACCCCACCTGTGCTGTGCTGCCCTTTCTGTACCATGGCATTGCATGTGTGAGTAGCTTAAGCCCAATTCTGTTTTTCTGTGGTAGGGAAAGCCATAGAATCATAGAATGCCCTGAGTTGGAAGGGACCCACAAGGATCGAGTCCAACTCCTGTCCCTGCACATGACAATCCCAAAATTTACACCATGTGTCTGAGGGCGTTGTCCAGTCTCTTCTTGAATGCTGTCAGGCTTGGGGCCCTGACACCTCCCTGGGAAGCCTGTTCCAGTGCTCCAGCACCCTCTGGGTGAAGAACCTTTTCCTAATGTCCAACCTGAACCTCCCCTGGCACATCTTCCTGCCATTCCCTCAAGTTCCATCGGAACCAGAGAGAAGAGATCAGCACATGCCCCTGCTCCTCCCCTTGTGAGGAAACTAGCTACCAGGAGGGTTCCCCTCAGTCTCCTCCAGGCTGAACCAGCGACTTTTGCCACTCCTCATACAGCTTCCCCTCTAAAACCTTAACCAACTTCATAGCCCTCTTCTGGACACTCTCCAGTAGCTTTGTATCTTCTTTTATCCTGTGGCACCCAGAACTGCACACAGAGCTCCAGGTGAGGCTGCACCAGTGCAGAGCAGAGCGGGACAATCACCTCCCTGTCCAGCTGGTAATGCTGTGCTTGGCGCACCCAGGACACGGTTGCCGTCTTGGCTGCCAGGGACACTGTTGGCTCATGTTCAACTGGCCGTCGACCAGAACCCCCAGATCCCTCTCTGCAGCATCTCATTCTGCCGCTCTCTCTGAGGCGGGCTCCTGCAACGGGAAAGCCGCGATGCCCAGGGCCTGACAGCGCTCAGCACCCCCGCCATGTCACACGGGCCGAGCGTTGGCCGAGCTTCACGTCCCACGGCCGATGCGTGTAGGGGGCGGGGGGACCGCTCCCCAGGTCCTGCGGAGCCGACAGCTCGGACGCGCGTGTCCCGGCCCCGCGGCCGTTGAGGCAGGGCCGCCGCGCGCCGGGTTTCCGTTAACGGCCGCTCCGCCCCGGGGCGGGCCGGGCTCAGCCTCGCGCGTCGGGCCGGTGCAGTGGCGGCGCGGGCCGGGCCGGCGGAGGTGAGCGCGGGCGGCGTGAGGTGGTGCCGGACCCCGGTGCTCGGCGGGTCCCGCGGCGGCGTGTTCCGGCGGCACACCAGGGTGCGGCCGGTGCCGGCGGGCGGGGAGCGGGCAGCAGGCGGGGACGGTGCGGTAGCTTCATGCAGGTGCTTCACAGCCTGCCGTTGTGTAAGCATCAGGCTTCTCCGTCCCTTGTCACCCTCGGCCTTTCCTCCTTGAGCCACTACGAAATAGGACATGTTAGCCGCCCTTAGGAAAACATTTTGGCGCCTCGGTTGCACTTCGCATTTTTCAAAGCAGTATGTTATTTGGCTTTCCTTTTTCTTCCAGGGCAGACAGGGATTGTTACGCGCATTTTAAGGGAAAAAGAGATACATAGGGTACAAGGTTCCGAAAAGGCCGGAAGGCCCTGAGGTAGGACTGGATTAGGCACAGCCTCACCTGCGCCTGATGCTGGAAGAGTCCAGCCTGTGGGTGTCAGCGGAGTTCCCCAGCCCTCCCTTCGGTATTCCGAAACAAAATGTTTTGTTTCTGCAGACACCTGGCAATGCCTCAGTCTGGCAGGGCTGATCAGTCAGTGTCTAATCTGGCTACATTGCATGGGTGTTTTGATGTAGAGACGCTTCTAGCTCAGACCCAGTGCAGAATGCACCAGTGGCAACCAAATTACTTTATAAAGGAGTGGTGAACTGTTACTGTACACCTTTAAGTCAGTGTTTCATGGATAGAAGCATTCACCCAGGTCATGGGAGACCTCATTCAACTCTGTTGTCTGCCTGAAGGCAAGTGAGACGTACGTCTTTCTGTCTTTCCTCCCAATTGGCGACAGACTCGTTTTGGCACTGATTCTTCAGCTTCCTTTTGAAGCTGCGTCACTGTGCAAAAACTTCCAGAAGTTGATCGAGATGGTAAGAGGCAGAAACTAGAGGAGAGGGCAAGAAGGGCCTTGAAGCTGTTCTCCAAGGGTAGTTTCTGGGTGGAACATGTGCACAATCAGAATGTGGAAACTGCTCAGAGCAGATCTCCTCCTCTCTCCCCTCACTTGGCCTCCACGCAAAGTATCCCCCAGCCTCTCATTAGGCTGAAACATATCTTTGATTTAGTGAATCGTGAACATCAGCTGGAAAAGCTGTAACAGCAGAAGAGGAGAGTGCCTTCCAGTCCAAAATAACCAGTGCTTCCACAGTTAATGGATATTTGTGAGATGAAAGGGTTTGGTATTGCATTGTGCAGAAAATAGAATGGAGTGTAGCTGTTTCATGTGATAGATTAAAATGCTAAATGAAGACACTGCTAGCTTTCTCTCCAGAAAGAGCTGGTCTGGGACAGAATTTAAAGGATACCCTGCACAGGGATTTCTGTTGTGGCAGTCTCTAGGTGTCAGACTGCTGGTCTTTTATGAATTCAGAAATCAGGCACGTATCTTTTTACATGCACTGCATGGAGTGTGTAATTTGGTCTCCTGCTTCCCACTCTAAAGCCTTTCATTCAGGTTAGCCTGTGTGACAGCTAGGTGTCTTGGTCAGGTTGGGACCATCTGGTATAAGGATAATCTGTAAATAAGCACTCAACGTGGGATGGACATGCAGGTGACCCCAGGGACTGCCCTACCATCCTGTGCATCAATGAAATAGCTGATTCACCAACAGCCTCACACAGGAACTGTTTCAGAAGGGCTACCAGCTGCTTTTCTACCTTCTTCACCTGTCAGGTCTACTTTGCACAACAGGTTCTGCAGTACAGTTATGTCAGCTATACTTGTGAATGTAATTTTTCTCATCCACCAACAAACTTACTCTGATCTAAAGCCTTTTTCAAAGAGATTTGGAAGGTACCCTTTCAATGTCTCCATTCCAGGAAAGAGTGGAGCAGGGTCTAACTTCAGTTAAATGCTGGGCTGATTGACTGACTGTCTCACTTTTGTACTACATTTATGGTTATTCTGTCACTGGGCATTTGCAGCTTGTTGTCTTTTGATTGCTTTTCTTAAAACATGATGCAAAAAACATCTCTTTGTTGTCAATTTTACCATTTCGCTCTAAATGTTTAGGCACCTGTCTCCACACTTTTTTAATAATTTCTTAATAAGTAACATGCTCAGGTTGGGTCTCAGGAGTGCAGATGTGGCAACCATGCCATTTCCCTTCCAGCTAGCCATTTAGTCATCTTTGCCTACTTCAGCTACTGAACCATCATCACTGTTTTATGCCTGACCACTGTTTCACTGGTATGATAGTGCTGATGAGCTTTATAAAAAGGTTAGCTTTGCAGGTAAGGCTGTATGGAGCTCTGCTTGTGACCTGAGGAGTTACAGTCTCAGTGCTGCTTCTCCACTTACTGCTGCTTCCTCAAGAATTTCTGTCACATCTGTGAAAGCTGACCTCCTATAAGTTAAAAACTCAGCTGTCATTCTTGAGAGTCCTTTTCCTATTATCACTTTGATCTTTTCCAGGTGAGAGTTTTAATCCTGGCTGCTTCTAATTATCTTGTGAGCACAAAAAGGGACCTTTTGTCCCTGGGCTAAATCCACTTTGTGAAAAACACAGTCCAAAATGATAGCTAAGAGGGAAGGGAAACTAACAGGACGGAAACACTACTTCCCTGGAGTGGCGTCTAGTCTAGAACAAGCAGTTATCCCATGACAGTTTTCAAACCAAAAAAGAGTGAACATGGATTCAGGCTGTGAGGCAAGAGTACCTGAGTGGTGACTGTGACTGCCCACAAGTGGTTTGTGCAACTTTGAATGAGCGTCTCTCCTGGGAAACAACTGTAGTAATTGAAAAACATCCCAGGAATCTTCACTGAAGGCTTGAGAAGTTCATTTCCATAGGACCTGGAAGAGCATAAGACAATTTGTTGGTCCTCTGCTCAAGCCTAGCTGAGGTGCTCTCTGCCCTCACCCTCCCTTCTGAGACACAGTCAGAGGAGTCTGGCTGCTGGGGCTGGCCGATGGACCAGTGCCCACTGTTGGGGCACTTCACTGGAAAAACCAGCCCAGCTGGCTGCTCAGGCAGGGAAGAGAGCCAGCTGGCTCTGCTCAGGAGGGAGACACTCAGAACAGTGCCAGGGGCTAAAAACAACTGAGTGGGGCCAGGAGCTAGAGTCTGGGGTTACAGCACCTTCCCTGTGCCCATCCAGTTTACTCCTGTTCCCCAGAGAAATAGCCCAGAGTGTATTTTAGTCTATACTTTTATTTCCCCATCCTTCTGGAGACTTGCCTTTCAAGAACTGTTATAATGAGAATAGAGGAATTACACTGTATTTGAAGTGTGTGTGTCCGCATCTCGTCATATAATCTGAGGGGATATAAAACCAAATAAATCTAGGTAATGAACAGGAACTAGATAATTACATCCCATAGGTAGCTTCTGATTACCCAAACTAGTGGCTGTTTTTCATGGTCCTTCTGCTCTATCAAGTCATGAAATGCCTTATTGTGTTAGGTTTTCCCTATCTGTGCTAGGAACTGTCACAGTACTCACTTGCCTTATAACATGCTTCCCAGTTTTAAGTCAAAATGCTGTATTTGAGTTAAGCATCCTAGCAACTTAAGGGAGAGGCTGATAGGGGGGGAAGGGACACATTCATTAATCATCTGATGAATGAAATTTTTTTTTTTAGATTGCAATCAGCTAGACGGGCCCCATGAAGAAAAGTTTGTTTACACTGCACAGCTTTTTATGAGCACAAATGCGTATATTATGATGGCTTAGAGCCTGGACAAAAGCTTGGAGTTGTATTTCTGTTTCAGTAAGTAGATTTGATCTAATCAGATAACAGCAGCAATACAAATTTTCACAATAGCAGTTGGCCTTTATCTGCCCAGTCTAAGAACAAAGGCTTACTGTTTGTGATATATCTTTTAAGATCTCTTTAATGGCCTAGATAAATATTACAAACAAACTCCCTGTCAGTAGGCTGACTGTTTGATTAACAGAAAAATGTGCTCTTTGAAGGTCTTTGGGGGTTTTTTTTCTGATAAATTTTACCAGGCACCAAATACAAATAGTACTTCATGGTCAGTGTGTATCACCAGCCTCTGGGAAACATGCCATAATTGTTGCCGAGAGTGAAGAAAAGACTAACGATATCAGGGAAATAGACAAGGGTATTTTACTTGTTCTGCAGTTTCTCCGAGAGGTAGAAATTACTCTCAGTTGCCTACAGGATCGTGACATGTGCATAGATAGGGAAAACTGAACAAAGAGGCTCTTTAATTTGGGTCGCAGGAAGAGACCCAAGAACTGATGACTGAAATTGAGACACATTTGTCTGTTCAGGTGAATTTCAGTAGATTTTAGGCAGCCAAGTCCCCAGAAGCTGATCGAGCAGGCCCTTCCTTCAGTTATAAACCCACACAGGACCCCCATTTCTGCTGCTGCTCCCAGCATGTGTAAGCCATTGCAAAGGAGCACCCCAGGGTCAGGAACCTCGCACAGTGATTGCAGATGTTGTGGAAATGGATGTGAAGAACACGGCCCCCCATGGAGCCTGCATGGAACACTTCCAGCAAAGCTGCAGCTTTGGGTTTAGTGCAAGGCATACCAGCCACTGACATTTTCTTGCAGGCTTTAGCCACGGAAATGAGAGGTCTCTGATATTATGACCCAGTTAGACCATTAAAGGAAGTGGAAGACCTGAGTATTCAAGCTTCCTCAGTCTGAGAAGCTTGTCTGGTTCTCCTTCAAGGAAATGGCTTTAATCACTAGGCTGTAAGCACATATGTTAGGTAACAGTATGTTGTATCTCTACTGCAGAAGCTTGGCTATGCAAACAAGAATGTAAGAGTTGTGAGGATTTTTTTGCTGAGCAGGGTTTGGAAGATAAACTTCTTGAATTACTTTGGAGTGTAACATTGGTTGCTTGACTGTGGTTGCTTAATCCAAAATGCTAGTTTAGCTAAAATCCATCACCAGACTTCATCTTTAGAGCCTAGTTTTGAGTACAGAATTAGCAACTGTCCTCTGCTTCCCTTTGTTAGTACACGCTTCTGCCATAATGTTGGATCCAGTCAGTATTCCCCTTGTTTATGTAGAATTGGGGATCTATAGTTAACTCCTCAGTTCTTCTTTTAGCATCACCTTCTACTTTGAGGTACCAGTTTCCAAATTTACAGCCTCCAGCCTCAATAGCTTTGACCCATTTTTAGGCAACTTCGAAGTCATAGGTGACCACAGTAATGTTCTAGATACTTTAGAGACTGCCTCAGCCCCGTGACATATAAATGACAGACAAGTTTCCATTGTTTGCAGTGCTTGTTATTTTCTTCCTTTCACTCCCCTACTCCCAAGCTGTCTTCCTTCTGTTTGAGTGTTTCCACATTTCAAGTCTCAGGTCAGAAGCAGAGTCTCACGTAGTCTCCTCCAGCACTAATGAGCTGGCTCAGCAGTCCCACGCTGCTAAACCATGAGAGACCATTTCAGGCCTAACTCCCATAAAGCTCTATGTGTGTTTTGTTGTATCTTACAGCTCAGCTTTGTCCTATCACCATGGCTGAGTGGTAGTGGACTGCTGTATCTGCCATAACCCCTTTCCTGGAGCCATTGCAAGCATCTTACATGCAACTTGGCCAAAGATTGGTTACAGATGTACAAAGATCAGGTATTTAAACTTTTATACTATCAGGACATGAACATTTTCCTAACATTTGTTCTCAAAAGTAAACTAGGTTTGAAAAAGGAAGGGGGAGAGAAGAAAGGGTTTATTTGACTTTGTTGGGAACCTTGTACCACAACTCATGGACTGAATCAAGTGCCATTTGAAATCTCAGTCCTCCCGGCTGAGATTATCTATACTGAGTGAGAGTTAACCTGAAACTAAGCAAAAATGTCCTCACCCAAAGGTTCCAAACTTTTCCTGCTGTTTCCCTTTCCCAGTGGCTCTTTCATGGCCATTTGCTTTGTACCTACAGCTGATTTCTTTATTAATACTGTTTGTGAATGCTGCACTTTGACAGGTTCTGGCAGAAAGATCTGGGGTTAACTAACTCTTCTAGGAGTTGGCTAATCCCTTGTCCCAAAGGACTGAAAAACTTACTGTTGTTTCTGGTCTGGGACAGTATGCCAGAACAATTTAATACTAAGAACATAAGTACTTCAAGCAGAATTCAGAAGCTGTATATGGGCAGGACCCCCAGTTCATTCTGTCACAAATGTAAACGTATCAATCCTTGTCAGGCAGGAGAGCTACTCTGGTGAGGGCAGGAGAGGGACAGAAGTCAGCAAGAATGTATTTATATTAGTATCTAACAATCAGAAGCAAAACATTTGAAATTATATTGTTTTCTACACAGAAATACCTATTGGTGATTAGATTTGAAACCAGAGAATTATTTCAAATCTTAGAATTTGCCAGAAAGCAGAAGTGTGGCACCAGTGTATCTAGAAACTTATTCATAAACATTGCTGCAAACTCAGTGTAGTTTAGGTTAGGTGAATATAAAACAGTCTCTGTTCAGTTAGCTGGATTCTGGACATATACATATAGAAGTTGGCTTAAATAATTTTCAAAACATTCACGAGAAAAGTTGTACACTGATGATGAAAGCAGTGTGCATATAAAATTTTAAGTTAAAACAGTGTAATTATATACACAAAAACATCTCACTACAGAAAAAAAAAAATAATAAGGGACAATTAAGATGGTCTTTATCTCTTCAGTACCTAATGGGTTTGGATATATAGGGGAGAAAAGAGAACGATGCTTTGATTTTCCAGGCAAGAAATACACCCTGAATTTGTTGAATTCTCTTTCTTTCTTCCGTTTCTCTGAAGAGCTTTTGTGCTACTGGTGACAACTAGTGGTGTTTCACAGAAAGACATCAGGGCACCAGCAGCACTCATGCAGGCTCCAAGTGAGCTCTCACATCTTGCTGTCCAAACAGCAAGGCCCTTAGTTATGGAGCTAAAGGGAGGAAAAAAACTACCAATTTAGCAGTAGGATTAATGTTTATCCCTTAATCCTTATTTCTAAAGCAGGCTTGCAGCAATTAGAGATGAAATGAGATGAGATTCTCACACACTCATCAAAAGATACTGCTGCCTTTATTATATATACACCCTACTCATCTGTGATTCAGTGACTTACAGAAAAAAGCCTGGATTGTTTTTGTGAAAATTAGCATGAGCAAAATATTTACATCTTGGGGTTTTGTTTTGGTTTTTGGTGCAGATAATGGAAAGTTTACCAGCTTTACCTCTGTCTTTACCTTTTTATTCACTGACCACATCGCAAACACCTGAATGATTGGTGTTCTTGGTCACAGGACTTCATCTTTGTGGAATTACTTTCAGCAATCTGTGCTTGTGGTGGGCACACAATTCCTCTGGCTGACTGAGTTGTCTAGGGAAGTTGTCCTTAGGAAGGAATGGTCACTGCAATAGGATATTAAAAACATTTTTAAACTCTCTAAATCTCGTTGATGTTTATATCAGACTGGTCTTCTCTGGAGTCCACCCAGAGAGCCAATGCCTTTGCTGCTTGGTTCCCCAAAACCTCTGGCTGACAACTGAGAACAATTTAAGTCCGCTGCTCATTTTCACAAGCATGTACGGGATGGGTCTGTTCACTCCCACTGGGGTGTGCTGGTTCATATTTGACCCAGGGTTATGTGACAGAATCAGGGGAGGCTGCTGAAGAGAGTCAACATGCTGCTGAATGCTACACAAAACCATTTCTGAAACCAAAATTTTCGTTTCAGGTCACTCTCTTAAAAAGCAAGTGAACAATCTTGGCCACCAGCAAGGACAAAAATAGGGTATGTAACCCATTCTTTTTATATGTGGACTCCAGTGTGTTTTCGTTGGGGGTGTGGAAAGGGGAATGGCAAGTGCTTGCTAACTCTCCATCAGACAGTTGTTATTCTAACTTCTTTTCTGGCTTTTCTACATCAAAAAGGAGACAGTCTTAGTACTCCTTTTCAGCTATGCTTCAGGCATTGCTCACTGTCAGCCTCTGTGGATGTCCCAAAGCGTGCACAGCTGTGCTGAGACAGACACCACTACAGCATCCACTCTCGGGAACCACCAGTTCCCTTTTTGCTGTGCAGTGAAGGTCTCTGGGTGATTTAAATCCAAGCTAACAAAACTGAGTTTTAGAAAAATGATAGTACAATAGTGTAGGGC
Organism: Patagioenas fasciata; assembly: GCF_037038585.1. Taxonomy (NCBI): domain Eukaryota; kingdom Metazoa; phylum Chordata; class Aves; order Columbiformes; family Columbidae; genus Patagioenas; species Patagioenas fasciata. The sequence goes on from NC_092522.1 coordinate 24,664,671, forward strand.
AGTGCCAGATTACTCAAAGCATCTGCATTGGCCTTCCCTGATCCAGACGCACACTTCCCAAGGAGGCTGAGACCATTTGCATTCGGTATGCACTCGCCTGCTGCCTTTACATCCAAGTAGGATATCCACCCTGCATTGTAAAAGTTATTTTAATTGCTCGAAACATAGCAGCTTAGGATATTCCACCCCAAAAGTATTTGCTGCATTTTTCCTCCCCACCTACGTTTTCCCTTTACCTCTTAGCCCAACATCAATGCAGTAATCGAAACAAAATCTCACATGCCGAGCTCTGGTTCTCTAAGCTTTGTAGCTCCAGTTTTCAGTAACAAATGAAGCATTTACATATCACTTCACCTCCATGCCCAGGCATATAACTTAATGGGGTGATGGTCATTTTGTGGGAAGAATATTCTTCCCAGAAGGTTTTACGTGTTAATGTACAATGGTGAAGCGTTATATGAATGCTACATGGGGGATTCTGTTAAATTAAAAATGTTTGGTGTTCTCATGAGAGCAGTAAGAGGCATTACTTACTGTCAGCATCCTCCTCTTGCTCGTGGAGGGCCAGGATTTGGGGGAAAATGTAGTAACTTATGGAGAAAAAACCTGAGGGAGCAAAGAGTTTACAAATGTTCCATGTCACTAAACCAGAGTGGGGGCAGACTGTAACAACTGTTAAGAGCTTATTAGAGATTTCTTTAACTTACAAGAATGCAGAAAAGCAGATAAGTATAAAAGCAAAGATGGCTAGAAATATTTCACCATTTTCTTATTTTCCAATAATAATTTTTTTTTAAATTAAAAAACTCCAACATTTTCCAGTTTTTCCACTCTAAACATTTTGAGCTTTTTCTTGTGGTTAAGTCGATATATGTCTATTAAATTTTGACTTCCAAAGTAGTTTCTGTTTGTCACTGCTTTTGGTGATGCTGTCATTTTACCCATATGTGAAAAACCAGCCATTGCATTTGGGCAAACACAAGGAATGGAAATGGAAATGTCTGAAAGATAAATGTAATTTGAAACCATTTGTGCTAAACATCTTATATTATGGTGTCAACAGGTAATAGTGATAGTTAACAAATAATAAAAGGGAAATGTGGTCATTTTTTTCCATGGTTCAAGCAGACAGAAGAGTAAAAAGTAAACAAGATCTCGACCTGCTCTATGTTTAGTTCTGTCTTATTTTAGTAACCTACAACACTTTGTGGTCACAAAGACAAGCATTATACAGTTTACTGTTTATAATGTCCCCTTATAACAGTGCATGCTAGGTCAAAAAAGAGGGTAGAAAACACTATGATTTTCTAGTCCTAGGATTTATTCCCCATAGATTCAGTTAAAACCTCTTACCAGAATTTTGATATTCGGTACCTGCAATTTGCTTTTCTTGGCAGCACATAATAAATTCCTTAATGAGACAAAATGTGAATGAAATTTGAATGCCAGGACTTCAGAATTTAGCACCCTATCCTATATTAATAACATTTTTTACTTTCAAGAATCAGATCTTGTTCCAAAACCATGAAATTGTCTTAAAAAATGACAGGAGTAGTATTTTAAGTTGCCCTGTATGTGTTTGCAGACTCCCCATGTTAGTCACAGTTGTTACAAGTTAAAGTTTTAGTATAATCAGATGACTTTGAGAACATCACTGAAAATGTTAAGTACAGTGAGATTGTGTCAGTTATGAGATTCGATGGAACTATAACATCCTTGTTCTTCCTATTTAGCAGATAGTCTAAAAAATGGCCACCTCTTTCTCTTGGCATTTGCAATGGGAATATCATAATGGTTTCTACTGACATGCTTTTTCGTTTCCCAGAAATCACTTTGTAGGATGACAACAAGCATAAGATGATTTTAGTTCAAGTGCAATGTTCTGCATAGCATTTTGTACTTCTGCTTTAAAGAAGCAGTGTGCTCAAATCATAATAGTAATTAGTGGGGTGGGGTTTGCCTCTTCTTAATTACTGGCTCAAAGCCCAACCTGTTTCCTCCCTGAAGTAGATTTACTTTGCAGTCATTAGATGGCTATCAGGGCTTTGGTTCTGCAAGAATTTACGCTTTCTGATTTTTAAGCAGATTGAGTGGGAGGTCACAAAAAATTCTTCCATTGGGCTGTCATTTCATTTCAATAAATGTTTTTTTAAAAGGAGAGGCAGATGGTTACAATCTTAGTTAGAAGGGTTTTTTTTGAACTACAGTACATAAACAACCACTTTAGGGCTAATAATTTGCTCTGTTTTTTACCATGCGCAATAAAAAAGAAATTCCTTGCTCTGAAGAGGTCTTTGTCTCAGATGGAGACAGGCAGACAGATGGCATAATGCAAGGAAAATCCAGAGTGGGAATAAATTAATGAATGGGTTCATCAGTGAGCTGCATACATTATGTTATGCACCTTTTTCTCTGAGGAATTTACAGTTCAGGAAATGCAGTTTTTCACAAAACATGAAATCTTGGAGCACAGTTTCAGGATGCTGCGTTTTTTTCTTTTCCTTCACTGTTAGTCTTGTTCCTGCCTATACTTGCAAAACTATTTTACAACCCTTTCAAGAACAATTTCACATTACATGGTTAATCTGAGGCTCAAGGACCCCCAAAAGAGATCCTCCTCTTAAAAATTCATGGCTGTTAGGTACTTCTATGTGACAGCAATCTGAACTCCAAATAGCAAGATTGCCCTTACCGGGAGAGCGCTCAGAGAAAGAGCAGCATTTGCCTGCGTGGTTGCAATGACTGGATGACTGCACCTTCGGTAATCCAAACTGTTTCAACTGTTTGGATAACTGATTAAGGAATTAAGCTAATACAACAGCATTATCAGTCCTGTGAAGTAATTTAAATAGCTAGGCCAAGATTTTCATGCTTACCTAGTGGGGTTTTGGTGCCACCCTGAAGGTACATAAAGGTACTCCAGAGAAAGGATAAATCTCAAATCACTAGTCAGTTTTAGTGTGACATTAGTCTTTTATTGTACAACTGTTAAAAACATGCTCTACAACTTACTGCCAACTCCAGAATTAATGCTTACTATTTTCACTTTTTTCACATAGACTCGTGATGTTACATCAACGGCTAGTACTTGTCATTGGAATATCACTAGCTAGTGATATATGTGCATCTAGAAGCTGTTATTCAGGAGCCCAAGTCTCCCTGTATCATTTCTGCAACCTCACAGACATTCCACTTGTGCCAAAGGACACAGTGAAGCTTTTGCTAGCTTTCAACTATATCAGACAAGTGACTGCAACTTCCTTTCCACTGCTGGAGCACTTGTTGTTGTTGGAAATCGGAGCGCAGTATGTCTATCCTGTTACCATAGGAAAAGGAGCTTTCAGGAACCTGCCAAACCTTCGTGTCTTAGACTTGGGATTCAATAACATTCTTCAGCTGGATCTTGATGCTTTTGTAGGCTTGCAACATCTGGGTGTACTCCGTCTGTTTCAGAACAACCTGGGAGATTCCATCCTGGAGGACCGCTACTTTCAAGATTTGAGCTCGTTAGAAGAAGTGGATCTTTCAGGGAACCAAATCACTAAACTTTATCCTCATCCCTTATTTTATAATCTAACAGTCTTAAAAACTGTGAACCTGAAATTCAACGAGATATCCAACCTGTGTGAAAGCAATCTTACCGGCTTCCAAGGAAAACACTTCGTATTTTTTAGCCTCAGTTCTAATCAATTGTACAAGACGGATGAAACTGTCTGGGCTAAATGCCAAAATCCTTTCAGAAATATTACATTTGACTCACTAGACCTTAGTGGGAATGGCTGGAGCACAGAGAAAGTCCAATATTTCTGTGCAGCCATTAAAGGTACTCAAATTGGTTCTTTAATATTTGGCCCTCATACAATGGGTTCGGGATTTGGCTTTAATAACTTAAAAAATCCAGATAAGAATACGTTTGCAGGGCTAGAAAGTAGTGATCTTCATTTGCTTGATATTTCAAATGGTTACATTTTCTCTCTCAATTCTTTAATCTTTCAAAGCCTTGGTAATCTGGAATTTCTGAACCTTTTCAAAAACAAGATAAATCAAATCCAAAGGCAAGCATTTTTTGGCTTGGGAAACCTAAAAGCTCTCAATCTTTCAAGTAATCTTTTAGGTGAGTTGTATGATTATACTTTTCAGGGTCTACGCAGTATACTGTATATTGATTTACAGCAAAATCATATCGGGATGATTGGTAAAAATTCATTCAGTAACTTAGTAAGCCTGAAAATAATTGATCTCCGAGACAATGCCATTAAAAATCTCCCTTCCTTTCCACATTTGACCTCTGTCTTTTTAGGTGATAATAAACTAATGTCTGTAGCTGGCACAGCAATAGCAGCAACACACCTTGACTTAGAACGAAATTGGTTGGCAAACGTGGGTGACCTGTATATTCTTTTCCAAGTTCCAGATGTGCAGTATATCTTCTTAAAACAGAATCGCTTCTCTTACTGTGTGAAGAGTGAAAATGCTGTAGAAAACAGTCAGTTAATCTATATGGATCTAGGCGAAAATATGTTACAGCTTGTGTGGGAGAGAGGTTTATGTTTGGATGTCTTCGGTGCACTGTCAAAACTTCAGGTTCTACATCTGAATAACAACTACCTCAGTGCTCTTCCACAGGAGATTTTTAGAGGTCTAACATCTCTAAAAAGACTTAATCTAGCTTCCAACCTATTGTCTCATCTTTCTCCTGGGATTTTTCCACAAAGCCTAACCAACCTAAACTTATCTGGAAATCAGCTTTTATCCCCTGAGCCTGAAGTCTTTATGACTTTGAGTATTCTGGATATAACACATAATAGGTATGTCTGTGATTGTACTTTAAAGAATCTACTAGTGTGGCTAAATGAAACCAATGTAACCCTGGCTGGCTCAGAAGCTGACAGGTACTGTGTATACCCACCTGCATTTGCAGGGGTACCACTGTCCTTTCTGACATATGATGATTGCGATGAAGATGAACTCCAGCAGATGCTCAGGTTCTCAGTATTTGTCTTCACCTCCATCACTCTTCTAATGTTTCTGACAGCAGTCGTCATTATTACTCGCTGCCGAGGGATTTGTTTTGTCTGGTATAAAACTATCACAGAAAAAATTATAGACAGGCATCCACAAGCAGCAGATAAAAGTGAATACAGATATGATGCATATTTGTGTTACAGCAAAAATGACTTTGAATGGGTCCAGAATTCCTTGATAAAGCATCTGGATTCACAATATTTTGATAAAAACAGATTTACCTTGTGCTTTGAGGAAAGAGATTTCTTGCCTGGGGAAGAACATATCAACAATATTCGTGATGCCATTTCAAACAGCAGGAAGACAATTTGCATTGTGACCAGGCAATTTCTCAAAGATGGGTGGTGTGTGGAAGCCTTTAATTTTGCCCAAAGCAGGTACTTTTCTGATCTGAAAGATGTCCTCATTATGGTAGTGGCTGGATCACTTTCTCAATATCAATTGATGAAACACAAACCAATTCGGAACTTTTTACAAAGGAGCCAATATTTGCGATGGCCTGAAGATTATCAAGATGTAGACTGGTTTTTAAATAATCTTTCTTGTCAAATTCTGAAGGAGAAAAAAGTGCAGAAGGCGACCAATGGTATAGAGCTGCAGACTGTAACAGTCTCACATTGACACTGTATGGGCTTTCTATAAATTCTATTTCCAGCTGTGCCAGGAACAGCAAGAATAAATAGAAGTTTATATAATCTTTCAGGTAGAAAGATAACTATTTCAGTATGAATCCTACTAAACATGGAAACAGCTTGAAAGCAACCAGAAAATGTATGTAAGTGCAGTTATTATAGACTATGACACGCATTTTCAGAAGAGTTAAATGAATCACAGATGCTTCATATTTTGGATGTTCAGCTTCAGACACTTTAGTCCTGATTTTTGGAGTACTACTTACTTGCAGGTCTGTTTCGCTTAGAGAAGGATGCATTTGTTTTTTGTGTTTTTTTTTTTTTTTTTTATAAAGAGCCCACAGTACTCTACGGGAACAACCGTGTTCTCTTGTATGAACTGTTGGTTCATGGATTATGTACTCCTGTGCTTTCTGAACTCTGTAACTGCTCACGCTCTGTTTCAAAGTACAACCAGTGCTTTGCACCTTTACGTTTTAAATTGATGTAGCACAGATTTCATTTATTTTTTTTTTTTTTTCTACTCAATTAGCTGCAGCTTCTCAACTGGAATGTACAAACTTTGAACCTTTCCCCTCCACAACTTCTCTGTTTGGTGGTAAAACTATGGTCATTGGTCTACTTTAGTTGCTGCTGTTTCAGCCTGGTGCTTTTGCAGTTGAGCTGCCTCCTGCCTTGCAGAGAAACAGGTATCCCCTTCTGATCTGAAAAGCAAAAAAGAAACTACCTCAGCAGCTGCATGGGCTGTACACTGGTGACATGGCCAATAGCCCAGCGATGGCCAGACAGCTTTCACGTTCTGGGAGTGGAAAGTACAGACAATTGGTGTGTAATTTGGGTTGTCCTCTGTACATCCTGGGTCCTGATCAACTCTAGGGTGTTTTTCTGCTTCTATTGAAGTATTTTTCTAGAATCATTAATGCCTGGTACTCTGTTACCTCTCTAATCACTTTACCACTGTTTGTTCAGGTATGTGTCTTCAGGGCGTTGTTCAGGATCATTTTAAATAGGTCTGACTCAGTGTTCACTGTTGTAAAACCTGCACCTATTATTTCGATGGTGACGTACTCCTGTGTACTGTTCATCTCAGTTTATACATTTACTCAACAAAAACTTACCAAATCATTTCAGTATGGCCTCAGTGAGTTTTTTGCTGTAGCGAGGAAGCAGGAATGGGAGGTTTATAACTTGTCTTGACCTTAGCTGCAAACAAATACTACCATCTTAACTATTTTGATGGAGATTGAAAAGTACAACCCACTTCCTGTGAATGCATCTGTTTGAATATAGATGTGCCTGTGGCTGATCTAATTTACTGTCAGTGTAGCAGTATACAGGATTTCTATTGATAAAATTACTACAGGAAAATATTACTTCTTTCTCAATCAGTGTAGTGACTCAAGAACAGAAAATTTTCCAGGAGGCACAGTGGAGCAGATTAGAAAATGGCCTGAATGATGTGGATGAAGCCCTGGGTGTCGCTGTGGGCTCGGGTGACAGCCAAGGCTTCCCAAACGCCTCCAGTATCCGTCCGCTGCAGCTGCTGGCGTTAGGGACAAAATGCTGCTGCAGAGGGAGGTCTGAAAAACAACCAGCAGCCCTGGTTTCCCACATACCCCATGAGCTGCCAGAAAAGCCACCACCTGCATTTCAGCTCTCTTATATTGATCTGAAAGTGTCCAAACTTTTTTTTTTCCCCCCCAACTAGTGCAAATATTTATAGGCATCCTTTAAAGTCAGACGTTATACCAGGGAGTATTTCACGTTAAAAATCACTGACAGGTAGCCAAAGCAGGAATGAATCTGTACAATGAAGATCATGTGCAGGTCTAAGCTGTTAGTCTATGGATCTGTACATGGTGTAAGAGATAGGAATTTTAAAAGCACACTTAAGGAATTATATTTGAATGAACGTCACAAAGTATTTTTGATCAAGTGTTAATTGAGACCCCTCTTCCATTAGGACCTTATTGTATTCTTACAAGTCACTCCTATCGCTTCAGATACTTAAAACTTACTTCAGGTAACCTATGTATGCAGGAACAACAAGCAGAACAGAGATTACTGAGATGGCTTTAACCAAGGCTTTTTGATTTTGTTTTAAATGTTTCTATGTACTTCATGCTTATGCCAGTGGTGGGAGGTGGCTACATAAAACTTGCATTTACTTCAGTCTTTGAAAAGGTCTGACTTTTTACATAAAAGTCATAATAAAACCTTTGGATGAAATTTCATTGTCTGCCTCCATGCTTATATAGCATTTTGGAAACTTAAAGAGATCAAACGTGTTGGGAGCAGCTGGGAAAACTTCTTTCTACCACAGGGGCAGCTTAGAAACATAGAAGTAGCCCAGCCCCCATCTGTCCCTTACAAATTCTACTGCAAGGGGTCTACAAAGGGCAGTAAAAGGATTTTGGAGAACATGCTACTGAACCATTCCTGGTTGTGGAGTGGTTTGCAGGTGTATGAATAACTGCAATGTCAAATTTTAAAGAGATCCAAAATACCTTTATTTTTCACTCACTGTGAAAGCACTCTAAGCCTGAGACTCTGTCTTCCCAGCCGGTGTGCTGTCCTACACAATGAAAAATTGACTTCAAATAGATCACAGGACCCTGACCACCACCTCTGTAGTCACCTCTTCTTAAATGACAAAGCCTGGGGAATTGTCAAGAAAGGGCTTGTGCAGACTTTATGCTCCTCTGCTCAGCAGGAACCACAAAAGCATCCTGTACAAAAATGGAGAATGACTATGCTTGATGAATTAAGGCCATAAATTGAGCCTCAACCTCATAACTATTGATCAGATTCCCTTCAGGTTTGCTGGGAACATCACCGGTCTATTAGCATTTTATGGCTCTTTAGTTAAGGATACTCTCATCAGTTTTAGTCACCTTCCTCAGTGAAAGACATTATCTTGTTGGAAGGTGTCCAGAATGGGGTGTGAAATGTGACACTGGCTCTAAAGCAAGCTATTAAGACGGAAGCTGGTGAATTTATTTGCAGTAGCAGCACAGGGAATAATCACAGGACAGTGACAGTGCCGCATGGTATCAGCTCAGATATTTAACAGTAAAAGCCTACCCCCACCATTGCAACATATGTTATAAACATTAACTGGTCAAGCAGGCAGTGGTGTTCTACAGCAAGAGCTGACCAACCTGTCAAAGCCCAGAGATTGAAGGGCTCCTACTCGAAGTCAAGGCACTCCGGACCAGAACCCAGATTCTAGAAACATATTCCTATGGAGGATACCAGAAGTCAACAATGATATGTCCACATGTTATTGCATATTTTACATTATTATTATTTCACACACAGTGAAATTAGGCTTCTCATCCCATCTGACATCCATACCATTCTCAGGAAAGTATTATCCAATTATATTTGCTAATCCCAGTTGCTAATCTCTCCTCAGAGAGACTGTTCAACATGCTGGTAGGTCTATCACCTTGTTAACGTACAGTTAGTATCCATCATTGCTCCCACCCCAATAGCTGTCCTGCCTCTGTGGAGAACGCTAGCACAGATATGATACAGAGAGTTCAAGCTCTTGAGTGTGACACTCCAACACATGTTGCTCAGAATCACTCTACCTTTCCTTTTCTTGTGTCACATCATTAACTCAGCTCATTTGCTGACTTCTGGGTCTTTTTCAGCGTGACAGTTCTTCTACTTGCTGCCAGAGACCATCTGGATTTCAGATTATTGGATCCCACCTTCTCAGTTTCATGTGGTGCTGATTATTTTACAATGGCTTTAATGTGTTCTGCTCTTGCTGGAACTGTGAATAGCAGCAGCCCAGTTAAATCGCCAAGCAAGGCCCATACCTGGCAAAATACTTCCAGATGAAGAGCAGTGCACAGCTGAGTGCAAGAGTGAGTGGTGAAGATGCTGCAAATGGAGCAGAATCAGAACATGCATATCTGAGAGATCAGCCAGGTTAGGAGGGGTACATATGGCTGGCCAAGCATCTCGCCATTGAAAGCGGACTTGTGTTCCATGAGAAGCAGAAACCTGAAGCAAGCAAAGGCAGAGGAGGAACAAGATACATCTTCAGAGTCTGACTCTAAAAACATGATTAAAAATTATGTCCTAGGACAGTAAGCAGATTAACTTAAAGTAGGATGAGCACTAGCAAATATTTGCAAAGTTTCTTTGCACTATACAATACTGCTAACAGCAAGCATATAGTTGTGTGAAATAAGGCTCCCGAATCAGAAGACTGGTGTAAAAAATCTACAATATTAGAAGAGTTAGAAATGTCTCATATTTGACCCTATAAGACCACACTTTTACAGTTTCCCTATGATCATAAGAAGGTGGATATTCATGCAGTCCGTGAATACAAGAGCCAAGGCTTTAAGGAATAATCCAGATATTTCAGGATTTCTACTTAACTGTGAAGTACAGGTAAGTTAGTCAGGCCTTGATTAAATAATATCTTTAGGAAGATGGTGAAGAAAAGACAGGCTGGCATTCCCAACCTGCTCTGGGTGCTGGTTCTTAATATCACATCTCTCCTCCTTCATTCTTCAAGATTTTGTAATTGTTGCTGATAAATAGGATCAGCAAAACTATGGCCTTGACTGCAATAAAATAACCTGAAGGAGAAGTGATGATATGATGACTTCCCATACAGACAGATTTATATCAGTAGTCCTTACAAAACCTCTTCTGGTGGTTACTGCATTAGGTTGCTGTCAGTCTCTGAAAAGGTATTAATCGCCTTTGGGACGCCAAACAGCTTGTTCTGCTTTGGGGTACAAGCACCTTTTCATACATAGTTTACCTGTTTTATGTTTTGTCCTTCACAAAGATGAGCTGAGCATCTTGAACTCCAGTCTCACTGCTCTGCAGCCATCAGAGACTCCATGTATCTGGAACAGAACTGCAGGTGCTGCTCCACCAGTATTTCCTTCAATGAAACGAGCTGCAAAAGCAAAATTTAGAAGCTGAGATTTACTCAGAAGGCTCCTGTGAGCACAGACACAAACCGCAGAGAATGCTGAATGCCACATAGGTACCAGAAATTTTAAATTTAGCCTTGTTAGTCAACCTGGCATCACATCTAGGTGTTACTGTTAGGCCAGTCCAACAGAGACTGACATAGGGATTGACACCAAGACTGACACGGGGCTTCTCTCCCCTTTCTAACCTTACCTTTGCTTTCTGCATTGTGTACATACAGCATAGTGGGTGCCAAAAATAAGTCTACATTTCCTCTCGCAATATGCAAAAAGGCAGTATATAGGTATGACATGAGTTATTTGATAGCGCAAAGACTATCTATTCCTAACAGACTGTTTGTTTCAGACATGCGGTTTTCCTTCCTTTCAGATAGCCTATTGTTTGTCTTTTCCATTTGTATTAAAAATAAAATCTTTGAAAACTGCAAGTAAGAGAGAAAAAGATATTTCTTCTGAAACTAACAATTCTCCAAACAGGAAGGTTAGCTTTTTCCTGTTTAGACATTACGTTCAAAGAAAGGAAGTTGGGATTTTCAATGATAATAACAATTATATGGTATGTAAACATCACTATCAAAAAAGGCTTCACTCTTTATTTAGTGTGTCCCGAATGCTGTTTAGACTGTCTTTATCTTTACCAGTTCACCAGCCTCTTGCAAAAATGGATTTATGAGCAGTCATTGCACTGGGCTGATCACCTGTGTGCTTGCTTCTTGCAGGCTTCCAGGATAAGAACAGCATTATCAGGCTGCCTCAAGGCTGCATGGAGGGCAGTGATGGAGAGCAGCGGGCCAAACCAAGAAACCTCATACCAAAAAAACGCACTGATGTGGCAAAGTTCTTTTTGCATCAGGATTACACGTACACATGTAAGCTTTTCACAATGCCACCCAAAACCAAGTACTTCAAGCCATGAAGTCTGTTATCACTGTTACTAAAAATGGAATAGGCAATGTAATTTCAGCATTGTGATTAGACTCCATATCAAATATTTGGTGCATGTGGCACCTTGTAATAGTGAAACTAGAAGTGCTTGATAAAGATAAGTACATTTTATTATCTGTTCTTTAAAGGCAGAGAGAGTGAAGTTACGCACCTTTTGCCATGAGCAGCACTGGAAAGAGAACTCAGGTTTGACAAAGGATAAGCTATTAACTCTGTTTGCTCTGTTTTGTAGGAGTTTTACAACATACATTTTTATTACGTTGGAAACTAAAGACTTCTATTTATCTCCAGAACTAATTAACAGTGTAAGGTCTCCACTTAACATGCCAGCAGTTTGCCCTTGTGGGGCAGAACCATTTTTACAGGGAGGAGAAGGTAGCTGAAGGTTCAGTGAGAGTGGCCAACTTGAGTGCTAGTGATTTGAGGATGACCTGGGCCCCATTCAGGACAGGAATGAGAATTCACTGGGCATTTTGGTGGGAGCTGCAAACATTTTTTCAGCTAGCCACATGGTCTGGAATTTCTGATGGGGCTTGCAAATTAAGAACAGTGGGAAAACCAGTGAAGGACAAATGGCCTAGTTCAGGTGAAAATGCACCTGTGGGAATGCCAGAAATGGAGTAAGGAGAATAGGGAGAAGGTAAAGTATTTCTAAACACATGAACTATCTTTTGAGAGCTCTAAGATACTAAAATTTCATCAATGATCAGGAAAAAGCTTTGCAATTAGCCATTTGGGTATGTTTCTTCAAAACAATAGAGCCTCAGAATGTGATGTGCATAAGGGGGAAAAAAAAAAGTGAGACAGTTAGTGGTCAGAAGTACAAGAAACGCACAAACATATCCCAACTATAACCTCCTTTTCCCAAAGATCTGATATTCTGGAATTCACTCCCACAAATGCTCATCAGAAAGGAAAAGCCCAGGCCCATGCACCCAGCCTTCCTTTTGCGATGGTGAGAATGCCAAGGCGAATCACTTACTTTTTTTCAAGAGTGTTACCATCTGCAGCCCTCCTGACATAAACATTCAACACCTCTGAAAAGAAGGCGTTGAATTTCTCACTCTTTTCCTAGGGAGAACAGACTTCAAGCTGCAAAGTGAGAACATTCGAACTGCATCTTGCAGTTCTCGGTGCCAGCTTCTTTGATTTCAAATTTTAACTGCTTTGTTACTTCTTTTTGTAACCTTCCCAGTTCCACATTGCCAAACATCCCTGGACCATGTTTTGTTGCAAATGGATTTGCACCCACCCAGAAAAGGACCATTATCTGCTGCCAGCCAGGACTGGCAACAGCTGACCCATAAGCTTCATGGCAGGAATGTGTGTGTGATTAAATATGAGCTAGGAAGGGCCTACGAAACATTTACCTAGGTATGTCTACCTTACTTGCTACCCAGATTTCTGAGAAAACTCATGGATTAATTGCAGCCCTTCCTTATGATTCAGCTAGGAGTTTCTGGTCTGACTGCACTTTTCCTGCCAGAGACCCAACTTTTTAAGAAGATGTCAGCTCAGCCTTCAGCTGTAGCAGCCACTGCTGCTCCTGGCAGACCTCATGGCACAGGGAGAAATATGAACTTGTGTGGAACAAAGAAATCCAGAACACACAGCACCTTTACAAAAGTCCCTCAATACTCTGCAGGAACACATCCAGCAAGAGGAAAATGTAGGCTGTCGGTTAATACAAAACTAGTGGTAGTTCAATGAGTTCTGCCTTGATGGAGAACAGACTCTAGGTAGGAGCGACAGAGCTTGATTAGTTTAAATAGTGATGGAATTTCTTCTTTTTTGTTCCCAAAACTTGTGACAGCCTTTAGAAAAGGCCAGTCAGTTTTCTGCCCTGTTTTCAATTTTTGTGCAGTTCTTCTAGCCTAGGTTCTGGGTGAAGATGGAAACAAATCACAAAAGAAAAGACCCGTAGTGATTTAAAAGAGATGAAGAACACTGAAAAGAAAAAGAACTACCAAGAGCTGCAAGCATATTACATCTCAAGTCAGCAAAAGTTTCCAGTGTGAAGAAAAAGGAGCTGCATTACTACAGAGGGCACTGACCCTGCCAGCTCGCTGTCCATATTGTAGATGGAGAGACTACATGAAAGATAAGGAGCGGTATGAGAGGCCACTAACCTGAAATAAAAGGAGACAAAAGGAATCTTGTGGAAATCACTCTCTTTTGGCAATTACCCTCTTCATGCCTCACTTTCTTCATTTTTTCCTTGGGAAAACTAGCACTATCCTAAGGGCACTGTAGTTGTAAATACATTACAATTGAGGGACATTTACACACTGTGCTGATGGAGCAATGTAAACACAGAGGGCTTTAATTTCTAACTTCCTTTCCTCTTACCAGAGGAATCCATGTCCTATGGCCACAGAAGTACACTGGCACTTGTCTTCACACCCAGAAGAACTTTCACTGAGTTTTTTGCTAAAACTGGAAAATCTTTCCTATTTAGCCTGACTTCTGAAAAGAAAATAATGTAGTTCACTAGAAAGTGGGAACCCGCTCCCCCTGGGTGTTCTTCCTTTTGAGTATTTGCTCATACTTCTGTGGTCTTTTTTGCTAACAGTGTCCTTTTCATCAGTGTTCTTCTCTGAAGAGACTCATTCATAATATTCTCATTTGGGTATACACACATTCGCCCCCTTGACACTTCAGAAATGCGCAGCTCCATTCATACCCCAGCACACACATCAGAAGGCTGTTTAAAAAGCCCCAGGAAGTTTGCTCAGACATGCTATTTTAGGAGACTTGGACTGGGTCTTGGAATTTTACAATATTTAGAGGATTTGGCACTGTGACTATTTCCACACCAGGACATGTGTGCTGTCAGAATGCATACTGTACACCTCATGAAAGAGGAATAAGGTACCTGCAAGCCAAGAGATAAAAGAGGAAGGTCCATAAAATGCTTGAGAGTAACTGTAGTAAATACTTTGGGGAAGACCAACCCAGTTGGCCAACAGACCAGCCCTGAAGAGGGCCAAACACAACGCACATGCTGGGGACTTCTGCTGTGCCCTGCGAGGAAGAAGGGCCAGTGTATACAGAAAGTGTCAGCCTGTCTGAGAATGGGTTAGAACATAATTTGCTATTAGCTGAAGAGACAGAACTACACTATATTATTTATGTTACAGTGCTATGAAGCCCATAGCTACGAAGCCTGATGCTTCCTCAGCAGAGCTCCACTATGTCAGTGTACAGGTTATGGTCCTAAAATTGTCAGAAGATAAAAGGGCTGCCCAGTCATACAAAGCCTGAGGAAGAAGACCAAATAAGATGCTGCAGTTTCCTACCCAGCTCCAGCACACTTGCTGGTAGCTGCCAAAGGCACCAGAGAGGCACCTTTTTAGAAGAAGTGCCCAGAGACAGCCCATCCTGCTGATACTGTGGTGGTTGCCAGACTTAAATAAAAATTGTAAAGAACAGAGTAAGGAGGTGGAAATGGCCAGTCTACCAGCTGTATCCTTCTCATTCAACAGGCAACCTGTGCCACCTGCTCAGACACCACTGACTGACTTCAGGGAGCAGAGACACTGTTCTTAGGAAATTATAATTTCTGCTACTCACTGTCCACAGGCTCCTTGCAGGGTCCATGGTTTACCTCTGGTTTCCATGTACTCAGTATTTGCAAGCATTTAGGAAAGAGGCCTTGCACCATAACTTAGGGACCTATCAGGAATATCTGCGGAAAAATATTTTACAAAGTAGGTAGCTGCAAGTAACCCCTGTGGCTGGGCTGTTCTGCCTTCTCAGTTTTCAGAGAAAGGTGCTCTTTCTCCTATGTCTGTTCTCCCATGGAAGCAGGCTGTTTATCGAGAAATGGGCACATCCTTCACATATGTGAGATACAGCAATGGGTGATAAAATCCACTGGAGACATCTAGAGCTTGCAGAAGCAAAACAGCAGCTCTTCTTAGCTCTTCTGCCATGCTGTAGATTCTGCTGCGCCTCAGCTGACCTCAGAATACAGAGTTTTTAGCTTAATAACTTACTGCTTTCTGACCTCAGCTTTACCCCTGTGAAGGAAGAAGATTAGCAGGAAGTGCTCTGGAGGAATACAGCTTGTACTTCACATATAGAAGCAGCAGCTTTTCTTTCAGTGACCCTTTGGTAGCCCTTATGCTCAGGTCTCCCCATATCCTGTTGACTGTATTTCATTGGCATGACAAAGCAGCACATCCTGCCTGAACCTATGAACCTTTGTCCAGACCCTCATCTTTGGAGCTCCAGGATACACACAGTAATAATGCCTGATGAGCTAACACCATGTGCTTGATGTCTTAGTCAACAAAATTCAGCTTTGCAGAGTATCACTCTGTTCTTCTGGGACACGTGAAGCCAGAATCTTCACTAAAACACCGTCTACAGCAAAACCAGCAGAGATTTTGGACAGAAGCTTTTGGATTTATTCTGACTTCCCGCAAAAGCTAGAGATGTATCAAGCCTCAGTTTTCAAAGTAGCATCTGGGATCAATGCAAATCTTTGTCACAAGTGGCTCAAGGTGCCAAACTCAGGCTTGCCTCCCACAGAGATCCAGCGGCCGCACAGATTTTTAACAGACTGATAACTGTTTATGCAGTAGTAAATATTTTCATATTCCGTCTATTTATACTTTCTTGTCACTTCAGAATTTTTTTTTTTTGTAAATCAAAGATACCAAGGCAGCTATATAACTCTGTGTGTTACTTCACAGTTTGATAGAGAAAACATGACCTGGGAGGGTAAGAGTCTGAGAAATGAGATGTGTTTGCTTTAGCAGGAAGGTTAATTAAATAAAATTCCTCAAGATCTAATCCTTCCTGCCTGGCTCCCACTTGCCTTTTGTGACTACTCTGCATGTTTCCATCTACCCACTGAGAAGTGGTTGAAGGGGATAATGGTTGCAGCCGCCTGCCCTATGTCCACTGACTTTGAGGAGGATGGGAAAAATGTCTTTGAACAATTTTTTCTTCAGTACTAACACACTTACTAGAAATAATCAGTAAGATGGTGATGGATTAATAGGTGTTTTGGCTTTGATGAGTCATCTGAGATGAGGGCCTGAGAAATATCTAGATGGTTGTAAGCTGGATGAACTGGGGAGAAGTCTTATACAATGAAGTTGTGGTAAAAAGAGAACCAGGGACCACAAGGCAGAAGAAAACTAAAGAACTTGAAACTCAAAGAAAAGTAGAGATAACAAAAGAAAATCAGAGGAAAACAAATGGGCTTTTTACATTTTAAGCAATCTAAGATTTGACCCAGTTTCATCAATAGAAAGATGCCCAGGGAGTTCCATAAATCTATTCGTTTTTTAAAAAAAGAGGCATTTTTTACTACTTCTTGAGTAGATTAATCCCACAGCAAGAAGCATAATCTTTGTTTTCCAAAATCTTAGCCCTTCTTGAGAAATTTTAAAACAGTATTAGATCTTGATGGGGAGAATCAGATGATCTCAGCCCTGGACCAGCTTCTGATTTACAGCATCCAAAATAATCAAGATTATTCTCCTGCACATGTGGCTTTAAGCATTTTTAGAATGTGCAACTGTCTATGAATTCCACATCTAAAAAGGAGAAGTCACAGAAAGAGACCACCATGGTGACTCACTGCTCTCAAATCTCCCTTGCAAAAAAGTTGTCTCTAGCCCTTCCCAAAATATGAGTCACAATTTTCTGATGTGGGCTAGCAATCTGCCCTCCAATTCTCAGAAATGGTGTTTAGAGCATTGCAGTATTTAATGATTCAGGAATTGCAAGGCCCCCTGGAGAAACAGAAGGGGCTGCTACACCCAAGTTACAAACAAATAGCATCACCCCTGGAGAGAAGACATTCCTGCAGATGAATGTGGGGAAGAGAAAACAAAGATGATCAAGATTGCTCTTGATAAGGCACAATCTCTGTGTCTCCCCTGTGACAACCTGGCACTTCCACAGTCCTAACGGGATTGGTATGGTAACAGAAGCTTATCAATACGTATTTTAAATAATTCCCAGTTTTTGATGTTTCCAGGAACGTCTTCAAAAGGTGCCTTAGCAAATAGGTACTTCTGCTTCATCAGTAAATCAGAGTATCAAGCACACAAGAAAATCGACTACCCAGGAGCCACTCTCAGCAGGAGTCGCAAGCAACATCTGTCCTGGTACATTGCCTTCTCCATCAGCCTTCTGAAATTAGATTTAACTTCGGGAAAAGGAGTGTGTACGTACCCTTGTCAGCTCCAGAGGCATGAAATAGGAATGGCACTTTAATGACCCACTTAAAAGTAATGAAACAGCCATTTATCCTAATTGGAGGAACACTAATTATATCAGAAAGCGACGCACTCTTAGATGGCAGAGTGCAAATGCTATCTAATCAAACTTAATGAATAGGTGAAGTATCCCAACAGAGCATCTGTGCATCACTCACGCATTCCAGCAAACAGAAAAATTAGCCTGTAGGGAGCTGATCTGAAAATGGAGGTTTTAAAACGGAAGGTTAATTATGGTTGTTGAATACATGTGCTTTATCTAAATACAAGTTCACATCATAAGCCTCAGGGGATGTTTTCTGAAAGAAATGATGGCAGTTGAAGGTTGGCTGGAACTTGGGGGAACACCAGGTGTGCAGGGCCTGTGGTGGTTATCAGGAACACGTGAGGGACAGGAGGAGATTCAAGACAGCCTTTGACTAAAGCCTCCACCGATACCTACCACTGCTGCTAAGCCACAGGCGTAAATCTTACACTAAAATGTCTTTGTTTTCTCTCTAAGTGGCTCTCAGCGAGCAGAAGAGAAGCCTTCGGCACTGCTGCTGGGAGAGAAAGGTCAGTTCCAGCATCTTCCCAGCCAGCCAGTCTGGAGTGCAGCAGAAGCCACATGTAAGACCCTGGGCTGTCACCAAGCATCTCACATCCTTCAGCATCAGTCCTTAAGGACAGCAAAGGGGCCACTTTTGCCAGGCTATGAATGAGATCCCATTTGCTCTGCATCAGCCAGGACAACAGTGGCTGGGGTGCAAAGGCTGAGAAGGGACATGAAACAAGGATCAAGGTCTCAGAGAATGCACTGAAGCCCAGCACCCCTGGAAGAGGAGATCATTATTACAGGGGGAGTCTACGGGTCTTGCCTTCGATGATCACATGGATATACTGATGCATTTGTATGAAAGTGAGCTGGGTTTTCTATGAGCTGTTCAGTGATGGGATCCCAACAGCTGTGAAAAAAGATGCAAAACTTTGCCACCTCTTTAAAAAAAAAAAAAAAAGAAGGAAAACCTCTAACACAGAATAGCAATGAACTGACAAAATTGAAACCTCTGCCACTGAAAAAAAGCCATCAAAACTTGCTCCTGTGAGCAAGGTACAATAGTAAAGTGAGAAAACATTTACCCTCAGGCCGCATTAGTCAGAGCCTTAAAATATGAGCAGAACTGGCTGCATGGAAGCCATGTGAACACTGCTAGTTTTATATAAGGAAGATGCCAAGTAAACACAGAAGTCTTGACCAAACAAGTACTGCACTGACAGCTCAGCTAAAAAAAAAAAAAGGATGTAATAAAACTCCAAGCAAAATGTGTTCCCAGCCAAAAAAACAAAACAAACCCCAACAACTCAGGATAAAAAAACATCCACAGCCTCTGAATCCTTACTGAGATTAGACATAAAAGCCTCTTCAACTTATCTCGAGTCGTACTTTCCTCTTTATGTCAAAGGGTACCCTGCCGCATAGGGAGATGTTTATACCCTCTCATGGGAAGCCAGAGGCTTCAGATAAGGGAGTGTCTTTGGAAGAAGAGAGCTTTCAAGGCTTGGGAAGATAGCCTTTAGTATCGGCCAACCCTCTATTAGGTTGGTGAGATGCCTGTTTGATTTGGCTGCAGTCTCCAGCCTCGAGTTCCTGCCCTAGCTTTTAAAATAGAACAAGATCTCCCTGCAGCTGAAAAAGGGCAAAGGGTGGAACGTGTAAATAGCAATTAAAACAAAAATCTTGTTTTTAGAAAACCCTGCCCTAAAGGATACTCTGTGCTCTTCCCTAGTGGCCAGGGCTGGCAGGTTGACAAAGCCAAACAAGCCACACAAACCAGTTCAAGTTAAATGCAACTTGCCCAGCTATTTCAAACCATGAACAGCAACACAATCCTGACATCACCCGTCCTTGCTCTCATGATTAGAGACAATTCAGCCAAAAGGACAGAATTCTGGACTAGAGTTCATGAGTGTTGGGGGCTGTCCTGGCTCCCTCACCAACCTGCCAGGTAATTACCTTGGGACAGCTCTGTTGTTTTACCTTTCTGAAGTAGTTCTGAGGCCTATAAAGAAGTTCTGGATTAGATATTTGTATATATTCTTACTGTCGATAGTTTTTGTTCCATATAGGTTGCTAAGACTACATAGAAAAATAAAGCATTGAAGCAAACCAAGCTTGGTTTAGGGCACAAGAACCCCCTCAAATCCTTCCTCACCATCAGGGAGGAGCCCTGTCAGGCTCTGGCTTCGCGGGAGCTGAGTGCGCTCAGCTCACACGTGCCCTCCGTGGTTTGTGACCTTACCTCATCTGTTCCTCAGTTCTTCACTGTACTGTTATAAATCACGACTTTCTTGCCTCTCAGTGTTTCAATCAATATATAAAATGTCAGATAGATAACCGGTACTCTCTCAATGCACACTAATGTAATTTCATAATGTGATTTCACTTTTCAGAGAAAGAATTGGAAAAGCTATTATTGGAACAGGAAGAACTGGGTAATCGATCAAGGACACTTTAAAGACAAAATTCTTTGAGTTTTGAGTACCATATTTGGCTTTGGTGGCTTATGTGACTTCTGTGACTTTCACTCCATTTGCACATGCTACAAACCAAAATGATTTCCAAAAGCTAAAAATATATACCACTGGCCTAGGACAAAGTGGATTCACAGGATGGTTAAGTGCCAGTACCTTGGGAGCTCCGCTAAGCCATGGAAGTTTTTCAGCATCTATAATTTCTTTTTATTATAGCATTAGTATCATGTGGAAGAACTCACACCCCAGCCCAGTGGTTTCTATCTCATTTCCAAGCAATATCTGACATATGGGATGAATCTAAGCTAACATATTATCTTCAAGTATGACAACATTGGATGGAGATTTTGAAGAGCTGCGAGGTGTGAAATGGAATAAACTACAGAATTTTGGGGAATAATTAAAGGATTCATAAAGGAAAACAAAACGAACAACAACGAAAAAACCAAACCAAAACAACAACAACAAACCACCTCCCTACCACACAATCAAACAAAAAACAACACTCCAAACCTCATGAGTCTGTGCTTTGAGTCTGTGCTCCAACAGACGACAAATCAGTTAAGACCCAATCTCAGCCCTGCTGGCTCTCAAACCAGAACTGTGCTATGGCAAGATGACATTCTGCTCAACATCTCTGCACATTTCCTGTCCATCCTTTTGTGGCCATATCATCCCACCTGTATTAGGAGATGATGAGATTTTTCAGTTTGGGATTTTTGGTAGGTTGCCTTCAGTAACTAGGTAGTCCCTTTTGGGAGTAAATTAAGAATGTCTGGGTGAACTGTTGATGATTTTTGCTATATAACAGCAGTCTGCAGGCACAGAGTACTTTGTGAAAGTTCCTCAGTTCTCTGAATAATGAGCATTATCCTCCCCACTGCTCAGATCTGAGAAACTCAGCATTGAGAAACTGAGCAACACAAGTGTTTGGAAAAGCTGGGATCTAGGTCAGAATCACAATTCTGATGTTTCTTGCTTTAACCACCTCTTGGACCATCCAACATCTTTTCAAAGAATAATAAAATAATTTAATTTTGTTCAACTTAGTCGCTGAACTCAGTTTTTGCCCAAAGGCTGGGTGGACACACCAAACACCTCAGTGGGAAATAAAAGCAATTTTCTGTGATAGCAGTTTGACTGTACGATCTTGATGAGCTGCCTCTTTTCAGCTTGTTAAAGCTTCTGCTTCCTAGGGAGATTTGGTTTAGATTTTTAAAAAGTCATTGCATGGCAGTTATTCTTATAATGTCCCTAATTTCCAAGTACCTTTGCTAAGCAAAAGATCATAAACAGGGTTTGTGTGAAACATGGAAACACGAAGCAGAACTAAGTATTACTGGGATAGACTAATTTGAGGTTAGAAGAGAAGGAAATTGCAAACAGAAATTAAGGTATACAGCAAGGGAATTGGCACAACATTGTATGAATATCTGGATGAGAATCAAAACCACCCAAATAACCTCACTGAAACCACAGAGTGATCTCTGGGGTTTTTTTAAGCACTGATAGGCTGTGGGGATGCCAGCACTTGAAAGATGATCTAACTTTTCCTAAGAGAAAAGAGGGAAAGAAGGTGAATGATTCTAGAGATACAGGTGTCTATCTCCGCATAGAAATTTCATCAATATGGGAAAAAGAAAGTCATTTTCTTTCAATCCTACAGTGCTAAAATTAACAGGAATTCAAACTTCACTGGAGCTGGATTTCAAGCACACATGACAGAGCTGAGAAGTCTGGGCAGATACCGATTTTAATCAAGTTACCTGAAAAAGTCAGTGCAGAAGGTGACTGTACCTTGAGGTGACAGAGATAAACCAGATACCTTAGACACTGTCACACAAAGACAACTTAATGTCAGTGTGTGCCTTAAAGCAGTGAAGGTTATGTGGGCGATTTGACACAGGCATACCTGACATACTTCTCAAATTGGAGTGAAAAGACCAGCCTGTGATTTATACAAAGGGGAGACAAAGCTGCACAAAGGCCAGGGGCAGGAAAGAGATCAAAGCTCTTAAACAGAACGAGCTATCCTTATCAGATTGAGGCTTTTTTTCATTTCAGGAAACCTTTAAAACACTAATTTCCAGCTAAAATCTTATTTTCAGAATCATCTTCCTAAAAAATCAAACCCTGGATTAAAGAAGCTTCAGTTTTCTTGTCTCTTTGTTTGGTTGTTTTCCTTTGAGGCTTTTTTGCTTCTTTCACATTTTTAGTAGCAAAATAGATTCAGAGAAGAGAAAATGTTAAACAGCCACAAAGAAATGTTGACATTTTCAGTCCAAATGATTGTGAAATATTTTGAATTAGAAAGGTGTTTATGCTCTATGCAAAGGCCTTCAAAAATAAAACATTTCTGAAGATCATTTTTCTACCATCATTACTTCACAAGCCCTAAAATAACACTCTTGGGTTTTACAAAGCATTTCTGACATTTCAAGATTTTCCAAATTGCACTTGAATAAAATCACAGTAATAACAGTTTAAACAAACCATGATCCTGGAGGTATCTGGATTCAGGTGTCAGTCGGCATCAATTTGAAAACAAACTGTGTAACATCATTTTTTATTTCTTATTATCTTTCCAGCTTCTCTTTTGAAATACAACATTTACAGGAGTACAGGACTCACCATTTCTTATTCCTGCCAGGTGTCCTAAGCTGAACGGCAAGCAGATCAAAACTAGCACTTGCTACTGTGAATCCATGGCCAGACACAGCTAAGGACACTAATTTCCAGGGTTGATAAACAGGGTTGATTTCTTTAAATGGCTACATTTCTTGTAATTGTGCTTTGCTTAAGAGCTTTCTAGTTCAGCCATGTTCTGAGGTTTTCACTTAAAGCTCAGGCGTCCCAAATATTGAAATTCCTGACAACTCCACACTCATTCCAGGACTGTGATTCTGTTAATTCTCTCCAGGCTGCTATAAAGACAAGGTAGGACAGCAGTCAGTCAGAAAAACACACTTATTTTCATCTCTCATGGAGCTGATATCTGAGAAGAACATCTCAGTGAGGCCCTAAGGGCAACAAGGACTTTGATTTACTCCAGAAACTGCTTTCTTAGACAAGTTGCTCTCTTGGCAAAATTTAGAACAAATTCTTGAACTACACAGGCTCGGGGAAGGTTCTGACTTCCTGCCTCACTTGAACAAATATTTTTTGCGCTGTATTTTGTGTGAGCCCCAACCACCTACAGCAACAACACTTAAAATTTCCCGATGGCATGTCAGTACATTGCACGTTTAAAGCCTTCATTGTTCACAATATCAATAATTATTATACAAACACAATATTGAAGAATTATTTCAAATTAACTTCAGTACTATCAGGAAGAGGAAATCGGGGCAGGAAAAACCTGCAATTACTGTTATACATTTCCCGTGACATCAGTCACATCGCATCAGGACACTGTCTTCCTTGTTCTTCATCTTTCTTCAGCTCGGATATCCTCTGGCAGAGCCAGCTCAGAGAACAAAAGCTGGATTAGACATTTGTATGAACAAGAATAGTATCTAATATTACACTCGCTAATGAAAATTGTCCAAAGATATCCACTGTCATACTTTAAGGAGATAAACTGATCACCAGCTGAGGTCAAGAAAAAATAAGCTTCCCCACCCTCACCCACACAACACTTCAATGTAATTATTATACAATGGGAACACAATGAGCATTTAAACCTTTCTTGAAACAGCCACAAATGGAAACACTGGGAAGAAGACACTTGGCCAGACAACTCCATCACCTCAAAAATTCCTAAAGCAGTAGAAAAACTAGACTAGAGAAAAATCCAGACTAAGGCAATACCGGAATTGTGGCTTTCCTCTTGAAATGCTGGCAGATGAGCCATGTATGGCTGTTTGCTGCAATTAATGCCAACGCATTAATGAGTGTTAAGGTACTACAGTTACTTCATAGCACAGCATCATCATATCCACCAAGGACCCATATTTCGGTTCTGCACACACTCTGTAATTCTAATCACTGGTCCTGCAAGGTCAAACTGCCTTTGTTAAGTCTGGCAGTCCTTCCTCACTCAACTCTAACACATTGAAGTCCACTGCTCAACAAGACAGTAATACAAACTCTCAGAGGCACAAGCATCACTCAGGGTAAGCTAGTTTGTCTCTGCATACATCCCTTTTATTTCTCGTTTGGTCAATACTACATACACCTCGGAGTAGCTAGTTCCGTCTCTGCTTTATTTACCAGGCTGCCAGTGCTGTAGATTTAACTCATCATCAGAGAAATAGGCTTGTCTTTTAATTTCACACATCATTTTAATAACAATAGTCATGCAATCACAGTGGAGATGTAATTTATGACACGGTGCCTTCTCCTGGAGCTGTGCAAATTCTGAATTGGGAGTAGCTAATATGTATATTTATTACCCTACTTCTTGTATCTATTCATCTCTGATAATACTTTTGCCTTCCAGAGCTGACCTTATATTTATCTGTAAATCCTGGAACACCCACAAAAGCCTGCAGAAGCAACAAATGACTAAAAGTGCTGGACAACCAAACTATCTGCCTTATTTTGGCATTCTTTGCAATTTTACCCTATCTGTAATATTGCAGAAATGAAGTAGATACCAGGTAGTGCCTTGCAGTCTTCCCTCTTGAAGGCCCAATCATTGAGGTAATTATTTTAGTAGAGAAAGGGCAGGTGGGAGTAGATTTAGAGATACAAGAATTAATTTCACAATTTAAATACCCAAGTATAAAAAGGCTTTGTAAGGAAGCTCTGAGATGTATCTTCAGGGAGTCTGACACTAGATTCATCTAATATCTTTTGAGAGGTTTTTCCTTGTCAGTCATCAAGAGAATGGGTATGTCTGGGCTGTATGTCTGGTGTGGTCCTACAAGAAGGCAACAGCCAGAGTCATCCATAGATTGATATTCAGCTTCTAATGTGGCTGAAGCTTGATCCATTTATTGATTTAAAAACTAGATTACTGCCTGAAGTTGGTATTGAAAGCAAACGGGAGGCAGCTGAGAGTAGGCCTGAAGCACAGAGAAGGCAGGCAGGCAATCACCTGTTGTCCCCACTGCAGTCTCTGCATCCTCTTCAAACTCAGCTTTAGATACAACAAATCACAGCAACGCAGTCTAGAGGTGATGAATGAATTGGCATAATGTGGCCAGATTTTGTGTACGGGAGGAAAGGCCAAAATTTCTTAGAAAGCTGGAAGTGAAAGGTTACATTTTTAGAAACTAATGTAAACCTGAGCTTCCTCAAGAAAAGTATGCTGATGTGTCTCAAAGCTTCAGCTGACCTAAACATTGTAAGAACATTTTTTTTTTTAACAGCCACAACCTTTACGACCAGATCTAATCTTTAAAGAAATCTGGGTTTATGCCTGCATATTTATATAATATTTTTATACACACACTTACATCTATGTGTATGATGCTAGAACTTTACCAGAAACACTATTTCCAGCTGGAAATTACTCATTTAATTTCTTCCTACAAGAATGGATGACTGTTAATTCCAGGGTCAGAGAGGGTTTGTTCAAAACCAAAATCAGACTATGGCTCCTATGTGTAAGTACAGAGTTGTGCAAGAAAACTGCTGATCAATAAAAGCAAGAGTAGATCATCTGTATTTCCGAGCCTCTGTATTTAACAGACTGGAAGACTCTGAACTGCAAAACCAGTATTTTAGGTTACAAAAAGCACAGAAGATTCATAACTTTTTGATTAATATGCATATTGCATACAAAGAAATATTACCAAGTGTCCTGGGTGAGTGCTGTCTGCTGCCATAGACTAAAACCCACGCCTTTTCCTGTTAAAACCTACACAAACAAACAAATGGGAACAATAGATTAGTTAACTGAATTAGCTTTCGCAAGCCAGCCCACAGCTGATGGCTGACTGTTAGCAAGAAGCTGAACTGGATTTAAAGCATTGGCATGGGGAAGACAAGAGGCTTAAGAGCACTGGGCCCAGGGTCTACTATAACACTGAGTCTACCCTGTCATGAAATAGGTAACCAGTTACCCAGAAGAGGAGGTGCTCTGTCCCTAAAAGGCAATTACTAAAGACTGTTTTATGGGATGACTTCCAACAGAAGCCAACATTGACTTATGGCTTAATTTCCTACTGCAAACCACAGCACAGATACATGTGGTAGCTTGAGTACTGAGGGCAGGATAAATAAATGAGGCCAGAGCTTGTGCTGTCCCAGCTTGATTCCTTTGGTGGCTGTGGGGAGCAGGGCAGGTATCTCAGGTAAGGCTGCCAATCCTTTCCTTTGCCTGGTCAAATTAAAAGGTCCATGGAAGCAAAGCAGCCCCTTTGCTAAGCTTGCTTCCTCAAAGAAGAAAAATATCTCACCTGTTCCTGTGCTTGTCCAACTTTCCCATGTTATTGCAGTTTCAGGTTTCAATCCGCTTGTACTTTGGTTGACAGGAAAGGGAAATACTGTAGTGCATCGTTAGCCAAAAAAACATTACAACCTCTGTAAACCTTCAGAGGGTGATGTTCCAAGTTAGGTACAATTTACTGCTCCTAAATTAGGATCTCAGGCTCTCTGGATAGTCACTGGGAAGAGACCTGGGTGCTTCCAGAAGGTTGCACCTGGATTAGATGTCTGAGGAGGACGGTGGGAGTACATCTCAGATTGCTATTATGCAGTTAGTAGCTTCCTGTCCCAGTTTTAATTTGGGGGTTTTCTATAATGAGAACAGAGGGATTTCAGAGAGGACACCACAGCCTGGGATACATGTGCCAGGTGCTGGCACATTTATTGTCTGTTCCGTCCATACCCAGGCAGGCTGGAGATCCCAGATCTCGCTTTACTGAACTATTTCACCCTATGGCAAAACTTGGTAGCTGGGAGTCAAATTCTCAGTTCAGATCATTGATTGCAGATCAGCCACTGTCCTATGGAGAAGAAGAGATTGAGTCTTGACAGAGTTCCACTCCATCTTCTCCACTTCTCCTCCACTGTAGGAGAGGTTAGAAACAACAGTTGTGTCCAGTTTGATGTAATGACATACAACTTCAGATCCTCTGAAGTAATAACAAACCAATCTCTGATAAATTTGAGGAAACCTACATTCAGTCAGGCACATCTGAAGGTAAAAACATGAAGCAGCTGCGGCTTTCTCCCTGTCTGGGTTTCCTAAGGAAGGGTGGACCCATTTCCAGATAGCATGGACCTGGGTGGAGGGAAGGGGGAAGACAGCAGCAGCAGCAGCTGAGATGAATCTTTGCTCTCCTAGTCTTAAAATACAATGTGAAACCAGAGCAAGACTCCAGCAGGGTTTCACATCAATCAGGCTTTTCAGGCTAAAGTGTATCAGAAAATAGGAGCGAGACCGCAAATGTTTGATGTCAGGATGATTTCTCTTGCATAGTCAGACGACAAAACAGGTTTAAATCCACAGCCCTTAGATTTACAGTCCCCCTCAGAAGCTCACGCTGTCCCTGCCCTGCTCCCAGTGCCCAGGAAGCAGAGGAGGTTACAATACAAATCTGAATAACTGTCTTCAGGGCAAGGTCACCTAAATCCCGGAATCCCACAGGTCTCCTCCACGGACAAGGGGCTCCAACAAGGCTGTGCTGAAGCGGCAGGGACTCCTCCCTTGGCAGGGCTCTTTGCATGCAGCAGCGACTGCAAGATTTGAGCAATGCAAGGACCAGGAGGGAGACGCTCTCGGTTGCCCCAAGGAGGGGGAATAACTTGCAGAGTAGCACAATGACAATGGACAAAAGGCAAACTGAGACCTAGTATCCGAAAGATAAATTGCTGAGAGTTCCTATGACTGGAGACTAATCCTCGGGAATTGCATGGCCCAGTTATCCCCTGCTGCACAGCCCATCACAGCCACTCTGCTGCTCAAGGTCAATCCCTGCCTGGTGACCAGAGAACCAGGTGAGATGGAACAGTGGGTCTTCTTCAAGCCCTGTGTCTGGGAAAGGCACACAGTGGCATAACTGCAGCCCCCCCAAACTGGCTCGCTTCTTGCAGCATGAAAACCAGCTCTCGTCCTTTAGGATTGATCTTCAGGCACTGCAAGGAAACCAGAGCTGAGCTGGAAAGGAGAGCTGGAAGACAGAATGAAGATGGAGGTCTTGAAAGGAGGGCTGTGAAATGGGCGAGTCAGACATGAGGCACATGTATACAGACTCACTAGCAATGAAGGCTATTGGCCTCTTCTTTTACTGTTAGAGAACAGGTGCTTTGCCATTTTTTTTTTTAAACCAGTCATTCCAAGCAGTTCTAAAGCTAGCTGTAGTTACCTTGAATCATATATAGATCCAGGCCTAGCATTTTGAATGTATTATTTTAAAGACATCATGAAATACAATCATAAGTACTAAAAATGGTAAATGAAAACAGAGATTATATGTCCCTACAGTGCTGGACCATTTATAAAAATTCTGAAGTAATGATAACATTAAACATCAGTTTATAATAATAGAAGTTTAAGACTTGGGCATATTATTCTAGATTTTATATATTTAAATGATATTAATTTAAACATAAGACGATAGTATTTATTTGAGAGAGCCAAAACAGAAACACATCAGGCCACTTTTCACACTTAACCAGGGTGAAGTGAAAAATTAAACCATCAGTTTGAGTATCAGTAACTTAGCTACAAAAATCCAAATATGGATTTGGAACACCAAAGAATCCAAGCACGCACACGGTTTTGGCTACATGTACACAGCATCACAAGGACTTCATCTGCCTTTTGAATCTGAAACACCTGTGCTGGTCAAAATTGTCAGCTTCTGTATTCAGGGGATAAATACAAGTAAAGACCCCAACCTCCCACCTCCATTGCCTACAACAAGCCAGTATTTGGCAAAGGACAACCAGGCACACTCACATTCTACTTTTACAGGTGGTCCCAGTTTTGAGCTGCTCGATCGGAGGCAGTTCGGTCTCCAAAGAATCACAGAATCTGAAGTCCTGATTTGCGACAGCCAAATTCGCTGAGCTGATGTGCCTGGGAACCTGCACAACAGATGCCGAATGGAGAACATCCAAGTTACAGCAGTAAATGCTATTTGGATGTTACTGGTCATCTTGAACAAACACCAACATTTATTGCAGGTTCACAGAACGCATCCTTTTTAAACACCACTGATTTTAAATTTATAGAGGTTTACAATTCCCTAATTAAACATCAACCGCCTTTACATGCTGTTGTTTGCTACTCTGTTTAGTGCTTACTACTCTGAGATCATAAAAGTTATTGTCATCTCAAACATGGTGATTTACACACATTTCTAAGATGTTTACTCGCTCTGTATCATATACAAGAATATAGCAATGCAAATAAGGATCTGGGGTATGTATCTCTCCCTCTCCTGTTCTGACTTAACTAGACTAATTGAAGGTTATCTATCCAAGTTACCCAGTGCACCTACAGCACCGTCTCAAATTCTTGTTTACAGGCTTGAGTATCTTGCAGTTAAAATGCATTAGTTCGAGTCTCATATTGCTTCTCAACTACAAATGATGAAAATGCCAGACAGAGCAACACTTGCATTATAGTCTTCATTACAACACCTTATTTTGGTAAGGTGTTGGAGAGTGATGCTGTCTAGAGATGTCAGAGGACAGTTTCTTGAATTCTCATTCGACAACAGCATGCTGTTCACCTGGGACATGTTAAGCTGGGTGGTTTAAAAAATCCTTATAGAATTGAGAAAATAGAGGAGTTTACCTCCTGGCAAGCCGCTGTAATCCTAACATTTTCCAATTTTATGTTGTTTTGCTTAGTACTTCCTAAAAATTACTTTACTTTTTTTTTTAAGTTTCTTTGTGTGACGATAACGCTGCACAAAAGAAGCTGAGAGTTATGTCATTATCTGCCATCTATGTTACAAAATTCCTAATGCCCATCTTTGTGAAGATTATGTCCTTTCAGTGCTATGCCAAATAAAACACCTCCAAATTATGTATCTACCTACTGCTACAAGCATTCCAACTGCTGTCAGCAGAACACAGTGCTCTATGTCTGCCCTACTCGGTCGTATACTACTGCTGTGAACTGTTGAAAAACTGACATATTATACTCCCTAAATGTAAATAAAGCTTCTCTAATAAGAAAGGATCAAAGAGATTATGCTACACTACTACACAAGCTGTAGTTCGGAAACTCAAGAAATATGGGAATCAACAAAAGGAGAGGAAGACCTGCTACGTGCAGTTTTATGAATACATGAAATACAGGGAACACTGGTTACCTTTAGTGTATAAGAATGTCAAAATGAGCTACATTTAGCACGTAACAGATTCAGTACTATGTCAGGAAAGAAATCAAGAAATCAAGCTTAGGGCCTCTAAGAAAGCCCTAATGTCAGATGAGACAGAACCTTAACTAAGAACACAGAACAGAAGGCGGCGTGAAGAAGGGTCTGGGACAGCTTTTCTGCTATGACAGCCATGAATTACATGTTTTATCAGACTGAAAAGACCATATATTAGCAAAAAGGTTTGTTGTTCAGCCATGCCATATCAGATCACCTGGAAAATATTTAGGACAATACAATCATATATTATAAAAACAGACAATGAAAAAATAATTTTTAAACATATAGATTAAAAAATATCTATTTTAACAGACTATTTTTGTAAGAAAAAGTGAAGGAGAATATCTAACCTTGTGCTGCAGGATAGTACCGACAGAACTCTCCACCCAAAGCCTGGCTAAAGCCATCTCTCTGTGCTGTCAGTCTTTGGCAGTACTGAGTTCACATGCTTTCAGTTCTTTATTTCTGTTCATTTTTACCTGGCCTCTAAAGATATCCACGGGTTCTGCTTTTGCACATAAACATTTCTCTAAGAAAATGGATTTAGGACCAGGCACTAAAGCGTACTAGGAATTTTTACAAGAGCCAAGAACTCAGCAGTGGCGATACCTCTTCTTTCTTGCACCAACACAGCTCAAATAACTCGAATTAATTTGCTTTTGACTTATACCATTACAGCGAGAGTTGAATTCTTGTCCCAGCTTGCCACACACAGGTTTTCTTATTACAAGAGGAAGAAGTTCACCGGTGAGAGAAGGGGAGGAGAGGTGCTGGTGCAGTTATTGCCCTGAACGCTGCCGTTTCGGCCAGATGATTTCTGGCAACCTGCTGCGCAACATCTGAAGATTTAAACTATGACGTTTCCTATTATTGAATACTATTACCTGCAGAAAACATAGCTTAGGTCAAATTGTTAAGGGTCTGACATCACTCAGTTTATTGTTTAGTCATACTGTTTTCTGAGGACCAGGGCACTGTATTACAGTCAGCATCACTAAGGAGGCAGTTCTGAATAAACTGCTCCTTTCCTAAACCATGGAGAAATGTGCCAGAATTGCTATTAAGACAAATCTGCAGAGAATTTCTGGTTAAGGCTTTACAAGGGTTTAAGGAAGTTTGTTTAGGCTGCAAAACAAAGCCACTTGTCTGCTCTAAAGACTAATTGCTGGAAGAGCTCAACTTGTAACACCACCATCCTTGGGGCCAGCCCACAGCAAGAGAACAAGTGTTATCCTTGCTGCTTTTAAGACAAATTAGCACCAGTTTTAATTAACTTTAACAGTTTGGGAACTAGACTCAACATAAATTTTAAATAAAAAGCAACATAAATAAAAGTTTAAATAAAAGCAACAACCAGCTGCTTCTCTGGAATGTGTCTATCTCCAAGTAAAGTGACATTTGTCAAAACCTAAAACATGGAATCTGAACTCACATTCGGCACGTTACCGTCAATACATTTCAGGAATCAGTGGAAAATTACACATCTCGAGGAAGCACCTGAGTCTGCGCAACTTTCTAAAGTGGGGACCTTAGGAAAACCACTCCCCATAGAAGCTGCCAAGTAAAGGGAAACAGCGAAGTCAGAGTTCTCGGGGTTTACGACTACTTAGTATTCACAAGTTGCACCCAAAAGCTGCAGCCTCTCTAAGCTGTGCACAATCTATTTTCTAAGTTTGCCAGACCTTATTCTGATAAAGTGATTGAATCAGTGAGAGATACAGAGACAGAAGCCAGTCCAATACCATGTACAGAACAGTCAAAGGACGACAACATGGGAGCAAGGGCCGTTCTGTGATAGCGACACGGCCTCCTAATTCAGGAATGTGTGGAGATCTGTTATAAGAACTCAAGAGTTCTTGCTTTTCTTGCAGCCTCTCATAGAGACTGAGCTTTTTTTTGCAAAGGCAAGTGTTGTTTCATGCTGTGGGAACATGCAATACTTACATTGTCCCAACTCACCACTGTAAATCAAATGCTACATGTACAGGC
Source organism: Patagioenas fasciata (assembly GCF_037038585.1). NCBI lineage: Eukaryota > Metazoa > Chordata > Aves > Columbiformes > Columbidae > Patagioenas > Patagioenas fasciata. The sequence continues at coordinate 24,697,268 of NC_092522.1, forward strand.
ACTTCAGATGTTATTGGCAGAAGTAAAATTTAATATAGCTTGCCAGCATGTGGAAAAAATTTAAGGTCTGATTCAATGAAGTCAGTGTGATTTGGACCTGAATCGCCCATCTGCTACCTATATTAAGCAGTATAACATTCTCTATATAAATAAAATATATTCAATTTTGATCACGTTTGACATTACTTATAGCAATAAAATTTTTGTCATTTGTCAACTTGTATTTTTGGAGGTCTCTTGGACTGGCTACCAGGGCTCTATCTGGCAAAATAAGAGGTGTTCCTAATCCAAAGCATTTCAAAGTCATTAGTTAAAAAGATTAAATTTAAATGATTGCAGGTGATTGTAAAAAGATGCATTTAAATTTTTTTTAAAAGACCCCACAAACAATGAAACAGTTACTTTAAAAACCCCTTTTTTGTTACTGTACCAACTACCTACCCATCTACCAATACTTTGTATGAAGTAGAAGCACTCAGCGCGATGATATATTGAGCATGGTATAATATTTTAAAAGACTTATTGTAAATTATCATATCATTTTTCTTCAACTAATCACTGTATTACTCACACAATAAATGTGATTGTAACCAGAAGACAACACAGACAACTAGGTTATCTAATATGCTAAATATAATATTTCCCCCCGAGTGAATTGGAGAGAGTTGGTCTCGGACGCAAGTTCCATTCCCAAGAAGATTCTTTATTCCTGAAGAAAGCATTCTAGCAACTTCAGAGGCACACACAGATCACTGCCTTCCCACATAAGCTCTCTCTTTCCTCCCTTGGATAACTGAAGACATCACTTTAAAGACTCACTACACATACAAGTTACAGTAAAGTCTTTCATAGACTTGGAAAAGGCAGAAAGCTCATCTGTCACGTCTCAAGCAACATATGTCATTGCTGCCAGAACAATTACCGAATACTCTGCCCAGTGTGGTAAATACCCTGGCATAGGTTCTCCACGGAACTCCAAAAACTCTCCATCTTCCAAAGCCAGGACCCTGTCACCTTCTGGAGGAGGCACCAGCCCGTGGTTGGGCAGCCTACGAGAGAAGCACCGTGCTTGGCCAGTGTGGTGAGCACCCGTCCAGAGTCACCCTGGCATCCCAGCGCAGGGGACAACCTCAGTGACAGCAGTTCAGTTAATGGGAATTACAGCATTCTAGGCTCACCACCTTCCCTTGGGGCTTGGCAATCACTGGCAACTCTGGATGTCTCAGTAGGATGTAATGGTCCTTGTTAAAATTCCCTGGAGGGGAACAGGATCCCACCTCTCCTCGCTTGCTCCTAGGAGCATGTAAAAACTTAATTGTTAATATTTAATGTTTTTCTCTCCTGAGTTTTCTGGGGGCAGCATAATGCACAGCCTCACCAACCATCACCTGTCACTGAAACCAGCTCCTATTCCAAGAGTTGTACTGGCTTGGATTGTGGAGTCTATGCATGAATTGGCATAGATGCTGTACGGATACACACATGTGGTGCTACATATGTAAATAGTAAACTTATCTATTTCAGTGATTGCTCCTTGTCTGGCCAAATAATTCGGAAAGAATAAAGAAGACAGCAGGGAGGCAATCGCAAAGTCACAGAAGGCAAATACAACAGCAGTACTGTTTGCTAGCTAAGTACACTGGCTCATTTTAATATTTTCTAAGCGTACATTACATCTCAACTCCTTATTTGCCTCGTTTTTCTTACTTGTATGAGCCTTTAAGAACGTACAAATAATAATGAAAATACAACATTAACCTTTACCGCTTACCTCACCATTCTAAAAGCAGTTATTAACACAAGCACTTGGACAGGGTTTCCTTACACAGAACGAGGGTGCGGAAAGCTGGCTTAGAGAAAACCTTAATTTTGAGTTCACCAGCTCAGAATGTCCCACGTTGTGCAGATGCGTTAGCTGGAGACCTCCACTAAGGCCCTTGTCTCAAAGGCACAGCTGTGAACGGCGGCTGACGTGACAGGCACTTCGTGAGCATTACACACCGCTCTGGCAAGGTCTGACTGCAGGTCAATTAAACTATCATAGCAGTGTTTTCATTTCAGGCACAATTTATTGCTTAGCGTGTTACATACACCCCTCACAGAAACTGCACTCAAGCAGGGGCAGTGGTCAGGAAGAATGTTGGATAATAGCAACAGCCCAGTTTATTTTTTATCCCTTTTCATTTCTTTAGATCACTAGCACTGCAAGCCTTAGCTCTTTATAATTAATGGCCTCTGTGGTGCACAGAAAATCCTTGAATTATCCCCATTACAAACATTCAGAAAAAATCTGGCTCTAAATTAATTGTTTTAAAAGAACTGAAAGTGAGTTTTGTTTTATATCCGAGAGAACGCTACTCTTCTGAAACAACATAAAACCATTTTAGCTTTTTCTGTAGAGTTCAACCTCTTATTTTGTTCCAGAGACTGAGATATACAAGCACTAACATCACTACTCCCAGACAAACCAAAGTGCTTTGTCAGATGATACTGATCTCCTATGTCCCTTCGACATGAACATGAGCACAGGAAAAGCCAGGCTCTTCCTCAGTGATTCAGAATGCACCACGTACATGAAATCGCATCAGTCCATGAAATCTGTCTTTTGTTATCTGTGCATAGTAAATCAACATAATCAGCATAACCAAACGATTATATGGAGAGAGATTTGTCGTTTAGGTGCATAGCAATTACGACATGCAGTTCCAGCTCTCGAATCCACTCTCCCTGAATGATGAGACCAGCGAGTATTCCCATGACCAAGCCATAGCTGTCATTTGACCAAACCCCGTGGTTACACAAATACTCTGTCTGAAATCCAGTGTCTTGGTCTCATGGCTTAGTTCAGTATTTGTAACTACATCTTGGACCTCCTCTGGGTAATAAAACTCAGAGCATAATATTCTAATTTATGTGTTTAAGCCTTTCAAATGGACTTAATCTGATAGTATTGACAGTAAATCTAGAGGATGTGCATTAACTCTGCCTTTCTCCACAGACTTAATTCCAATTCCCAAAGTAAAGTATTATGGGAAGAAGTTCAGTATTGCAAGGCACTTCGTGCCCAATTTTGTAGATTCTGATTTTATATACGTACATATGTCACACGAATGAAGTATACTTTTCTTGTCATCTCTAAGAAGCAAATAATACGCACTTACTATTGTTTCCACCTGTATTCTTTGGTATTTAACAGTAACTCTACACAGAAACTGCCAGAAAGGGCAGTTTAAATCAGGAGTGTCCAACTCCCTTACATGGGGGGTCACATCAGCCTCTCCATTGCCTTTAAAGGGCTGAATGTAATTTTAAGACTGTATAAACATAACTACTCCTACATTTATACAGTCTCAAAATTACATTTGGCCCTTTGAGGGCAAACATGAGGCTGATGTGGCCCCTGGTGAAAATGAGTTTGACTCCCCTGGTTTACTGTACTATGTACACAGATGTGCCACAACAGCACTGCAAGCGCTGCTGAACTCCAAGAGCTTTTATTTAGATTTTGTTGGGAATAATAGTCAAAAAACCTCCCCAAACAGGTTACCCTGCAGAGCTGGTCTTTGAGACAATCCCCAATGGACACCGTTACAGTCCTGCTGCTGCTTCAAGCTGAGCACAAGCCTGCCAAGGCAGCAGTAGGATAAAGTTAAATTATGCAGTTGAAAACGTGGCAATCTCAGTCTACCCCAAATGTTATCAACCTCACAAGCCCTGGCTTCAGAAAAGGGGGATTTTCTTTGTAGCGCTTTATTTATTGATGTGGCTTATAAGGGGAATTCAAACTCTAATGCCCTGGGACAAAAACTAAATTAAATATAATCCATCTTATGAGTTTCAGCAAGAAAAACCCCATTCTGGACAGCATCAGGTTTTACTACATGTAATGGCTTTATGAAATGTATAAATGTTACTGTTCTATAAAATACATTTTTCATTCCAAAATGCAAATTATAATTCCTATTTATTCAGGACTTTCCTTTATAGTGTTTTAAACTTACTTTTAAAAGAAAGACACAGGATTGTCAAATTAAAGATTCATTATAGTGTTTTTATTAACAAACTTTGATTGGAAAGTTCTGGGCGCATTAACATAGGAGGCACATTGGCTTCGATGTTTGGCATTTGACAGTCAACAGAATTGCACTTCACTGCGATAGCCTTGCTACAACAGTGTGAATTTTCGCGGCAACCCTCATAGCGACCCTCTCTCACTGACCTGCTCAGCAGATGTTTTTTATCATTTTGGTCAGCCTTCAAAACCCGCTCATTCTGCAAGGAATGCTGATCTATCTTGCTCTCAGCTTTCTTTTTTTGCTTTGACAGCGAGGCTTTCTTGCTTTCAACCCCATTCGCTTCTGTACCACCCTTGTCATCACACTTGTCCATCTGCTGACAGAATCCCTTTGGGTTATTTGATAGACTGTTCTCACATTCAGAGCAGCGCACTATCAGAGGTCCTGCGTTTCGGCAGAGAAACTGCGAGGAGCTCATCACCTTTGGAACAGTTCTTAGGTTTTCCTCTGGGTTTTGATGAGCGTGTGGATCTGTCCTGTTTATTCTTTGATGTGCCTGAAACTGTTGCACTGACTGGAGGAAAAAATTTTTCGGCAGAGAGTTCTGCGTCATCGTTCTTTTGAGCCTTCCTTGAAGGCAACTGCAGTGGAGGACGTGCTGGACAGGGTGCACGTAACCTTCAGCGGTTTGCTGTAAAGCATTTATAGGAGCTACAGAGCTTTGGATCTGCAGAGTTCCCGGTGAAGGAGAACACTGGTAACAGAAGGTATCGCTTAACTGCTGACAGGAGTGCGGACTCCACTGCACTGCCACTTGCTTATAGGCATCGGGACAGCTACACTGCCTGTTCTGGGAGAAAATTGGGCATATGGTGTGCTGGTCAAGAGCTGGCGGTAGCATAGCTGAACTAGCAACATTTTTAATGCTTTTACTTACTTCACTACTATAGGCTGAATGCATTGGCATACACACGTTTTGCGGCCTGCTACTGAAGAGCTCAGAGCAGAGATGAGTTTCTTCGTACGTCACCTTCTCAGCAGGGTTACAGACACCGGTCTGGGACGCCAGAGGCTCAAGCTCATAGTGCTCATGCTCCATTTCTGGTTTTTGACTTCTGGAATCCAGCTGATATTTGCCAACAGGATGGGATTTATTTTGAGCTCTGCCTCCTTGAGCTTCTGAAAAGGTCTGAGAGAAGGCACTACACCGCAATTTTTTTGGTAGTGGGATCTGGCCACAAGTTCCTTGGGGTCCAAGGCATCGGCACATACACTGGAAGAAGAACGTTGCAAAAGCCCAACTAATGCACATTATAAGCATCATAAAAGTGCCAAGCTGCGTGTAGGCCAGCACTGTAGAGGGCATCATCATTGCTCCAGCTACAAATGTAGTCAATGCAGCCATAGCAATAGCAGAACCCATACGGCTTAAAGAGAAAATGACTTTTCCCTCTCGGTCAGGGTCAGGGGCTAAGCGATAGGCCACTCCATAATGAACAGCGAAGTCTACAGATAAGCCAACAGCCACTGAAATAGTGACAGATTCTAACACATTTAGCTCCCATCCAAGAAGAACCAGAGACCCTACAGTGACGAAAATAGTTCCAGCTATTGAAACTATTGCATAAAGGCTTATAATTATATTCCAAGTTGTAAGAAGCATTACGCTAAATGCAACAGCAACTGAAAGACCCATGGCAATCAGAGTACCATCAGAAAGACTATCCTGAAGATCGTAAAATTCGAGGTTACTCACAAACCAACCATTGCTAAGACCTTCAGGAGCAGAACTAAGCTCACTTGAAATCCATGAGTCGACCTCTTTGTAGAACTGATGCATCTTCTCATAAGCCAGTGTGAAGAGGTAGGTGCTTTGGAACTCCAACACCACTGCCCTGATGGTGTCATTCAGGTCAAAGCGAGGCCCTGGGGTTTTACTATCTAAATGGTACCCTGTGCTTCTTTCTAGCTCCATTATAGCCCTCTTGATACATAATTCAAAAACTTCTTGTTTGTAGGGAAAGCTCCAGTGGCTGCAGCAGGGGTAAAGAGACGGCTCATCGCAGTCTTGATTTTCCATCCACTGCTTAAATGTTTCAATAAAGCAGCTTGTGAAGTCTTGTTCTTCGGTCTGATAGTAAAACGTTTGATTTCTTAACTTCTGACAGAAACGTAAAATCCAAACCTGTGAAGCTGGGCTAGCAATATTAAAACTGCTATCTAGCTGCAGCTTTCCTTTACTTTTGGGGTTTAAAGGGTTACCATTATCCTCAGGTGTGACACCCCAGATTACTGTAATTGGCATGTGGAGCTCCTCTCCATGGTGGACACGTTCAAACATAAAAAGCTTTTTGTATTCTGCATCATATCGTTCAAATGGGTGAGAAGACCTAAATACCTGAAACTCAGAGAGCTCCAGTGATGGCAATTTCATCTTTGGATTTACACATACGATATATGCTCCACCAACTGTTAAGGCAAGGAACCAGAAAAGCCAAATATATCGAAATTTGATAACAATGCATGGCAAAACTTTTTCAAAAAATATCCTGGATGCTTCAGAGACTGCAAAAATAGTCTTGTGGAACATTTGGCACAACACTGTCCAGCAGTTTTTGTTGTTGTATACCCTCTGCTGAGGTTTCTTAAAGCAACTGAAAATATTGAGAAGATATCGTTCATGTAATACAACTACAGCAGGTAGCCATGTAACCATTAAAACATAATTCACCAAAATGGCAGTGCCGGCATAAACACCGAAACACCTGATTGCTGTGATATTGCTGACATAATTAGCATAGAAGGCAGCGGCGGTAGTAAAACTCGTGACAAACATGGAAAGAGCAGCGTGTTGCAACGTGATGCTCACTGTCTCAGAAGTTCCTGCATGAGGTTTATCAAATTTTGTGTAGTTCCAAACATCACATAAGACAAAAGCATCATCTGCTCCAATCCCAACAAGAATAATCAACGCAGTGAGATTCATGAATGGGAAGAACTCGAAATTAAATACTACCCGATACAGAAAATAAGAAATAATCAAGGAACTAATTATTGCAAACATGGTCATCAGCGTGATAAACATGGACTTCGTGTACACACACATAACTAATAAAACAATCACGATGGCTATGGCAGGATACACAGTATCCATCAACAGGTAATCCTGAAACAATCTATGTTTTATTCCAAACTCAATCCCTGTGACGGTGGTTACACCATCAGACGCATTCCAGTTCTCAAAGTTATCCAGGTAAATACTCATCATGCTTTCTCCTTTCTCGGTCGGGGAGAAGAGCATGCTGTATTTTAAAGCTGGTAAGACATAGTCAGCTGTCTTTGGGCTTAGAAAATCCTTGTCCACTAGATAGTGAAGGATCTGGTAAACAGCGTTGTACTTGGTACATTTGCGAGGCACGTTTGTACACTTGAGTTGGTCTTTCCTTTTGGCGTTCATGTCCCAGCAGTCCGGCCCCAGGGTTCCGTTGTAGTAGTATTTGGCACATGTGCGAAGCAGCTTTAGGGTGTGAGAGACATCCCGTTCGACAATCTTTTGACACGATGACCTGTTGTTTAGAATAGCCACATAGTTGCCCAGTGTCCAGCTGGGACAGCACGAAGCAGCAGTGGCTCTCTGGCAGAGATCAGCGAACTGGGAGTGGGATCTGATCTGTATAAAGACAGCGCAAAAAATACAGCTTAAAGTAATAGTCTGAATTATTAGAAATATTCACCCACAAAAAAAAAAAAATTCCAAAGCGATGAAAATTCAGCTTATGGTGTTTTTGTATTAACATTTTAAATTCTTATTTCCACACACATTGTTTCTGATCAGCATCCTCTTACCTGCAGCAGACTAAATCAGCAATAACTCAGTGTACTGACTTGTCACAGCAGCATAAAACTGGCAGCAGCATTCTAATTCTAGTGTTTGAAGATGCACTAAGGTTTTTTTTCCTGACTAAGGACTATTAAAGCTCTTCTGTTATCTCACACTATAGTCCTGCAAATAAACAACTGGCTGTACATCAGTGAAGTTTCACTCTGCTTGGAATCACATACTGAGGTTCCTAGGAGAGACGGGGACTCACTGTCCAGAAAGAAAGGATGTGACAGCTTTACGACACCCTCCATCATCTGACCTCTCTTCTACAACCCCTCGCTTTATCACTTTTTTAGCTCTTGCACAGCTGACAGACATTTCCCCAGCCCGGCCAGCCTGCCTCACAGGCACCGTTCGTCCCCGAGTCGTGCCGGATTTCCGAGGCACAAGATAACTCCCTGTGCCACAGAGCACCCCGAAGTTTTAACATTTTGGGTAAGGAGTCTCCATAGTTAAGTAAGTGTTAATCCCTTATGTGAACACTCTTCTTTCACTTCATTCCAGATTCCACTGAAGCCAGTGAGAGCATGATTTTGCTAAATCACCATAAGGTGCTTTTAGGCAAAAGTATCCATAAAATAGAACTGAAATTCTTGAGTTTCAAGGTTAGATCGGGGAAGTTTTCTCAAGTTGGGAAAACTCAATCTTGATAGGGCACAGGAAATACAAGTCTTAAAAGCCAGAACTTCTGGCTTGTTACACTGGCAAATTATCTTTCAAACAATTAGATATATGTAAAATTTCAGCCTTAAGTTACATAAAATGAACACTATTAATACAGTCACATTAATAAAGCCATGTGCTTAAGAGTTTACAGGACTTGGCTCTGAAACCGTTATCTGTGTATGTTTTAAATTTAGGTGATCTGAAATATACCACTTTGCCTTTTTTTTTTATTTTAAGCAAAATTGTACAGGCTTAATATTAGCAATCCTTTGTAATGCAGCCAAAAAAACCTGCACTAGGGGATTCTCATGGCAGTTATAAAAGCTTTAATACAGACTTAATTCTGTCAACCAGTTTCTGAACAATAACAAACTGGCATTCCAAAAAAACAGGATAATTCACATTTGATTGTTTCCAGATAAAAACACTCACACATGCAAACTCAGGAAAAACTGAACAACCTACTAAATAAAAGGAAGCACTGGAATACTATTTTTCATGGCACATCTCCAGGTTAATCCTATGAGGATATAATAGGCAAATTGGGAGGAAGGGATTGTATTGTCTTTTCTATGTATTCAAGTTCAAGATGGGCCAATAAGGTTTATATGCTGTTCTTCAACACTTGCTGCAGGCCACAAACATTTACCAGTAAAGTAACTGTTGCCAAAGATAAAGTAACATGAGCTGGCAGCTGGAAATTAGAAATTAAAATACAAAATTTAGCTCCGGATAGGTCATTAAAATACTATGAAAAAAATTAATATATTGTAGCATTGGGCCTTGCTGGTGATCCAAAGGAATTATAAAGGCCATTTTGCTGTTGCCAGATTTGGTCTGCCCCTGGCAGTATTTTCATTTATTTTGGAACAAGTAAGGAAACTAAGCGGTGCAGCCTCCACACATGCCGTGTCTGAGGGCAGATTTGCCCAAAGGAATCTACACAGAGACAGAGAATCACAAATACACAGTTTTGGGGAGGCAGTCTGAGGAGATCGTTTACAGTCTTTGAAGTTTATAAAATAACTGCTTATGGTTTATAGGGAAAACATTCTGCAATTAACAGGTGAAATAAAGGGCTGCTCTCATCCAAGAAGCAAAAAAATGTGAACACCTCCTATAGCTATTTTGTACATAATGTTTCCATGAAGATTGTAGGACTGCCATATGCTAAGCAGCTGTAGGATGGAGCCCCTAAGTGTCAGTAAAATATATAGTTAAAGTAGTTACAAGCAGATGGGAATATAATTAACACATAGGGGATATATTGCTAGCTCATATTAAAGCAAATAGTTGGTACTGAAATCCTGTTTATCATCAGAAAAATACATAAATTCTAAGGTTTGCATTCCCAGAAAATAGTGACGTTTTCCTGTCTTGAAACACAGAAAGCTTTGCCACTAACTTCAACAGTACTGTGGCCCTAAACAAGCACAAATTCAACAACAAACATAACTACAGACAGAAGAGAGTCTGTGAGACCAGGAGGTCACTGAAGCCATGCATTTCTCAGCTTCAGCCCTTTGCTGAGCCCTGACTACCTACATTTTATAATAAATTTACACAGACCAGCAATAATCACAAAACCTATCAATATCCATTTGGTTTGCCTACTAACTAGCTAAAAATCAACGCTGCTATCATGATGCACTGTCATTCTGCTCAGCTGAGATGTTCGATTACTGTATTAAATAAACACTTAAATTACAAAAAGGATACATAGAAACATTATCTGCAACCATATTCTTGATCAATATCTACACAACTGTGGGTGCAGCTGAAATAGCCAACATTTAATTTTCTAAGTGTCCTTATTTTAAAAAGAAGAGCTGTTTTTATGGATACAAGATGCATGGTTCTTGGTTGTTTGAAGTAGTTTCATCTTTCCCTCAAAAAGTAAAGGTTATTTGAAATTAGACATTATTATCAACTCGTGCATATAGGGAGAAAAAGAAAATTCTTCAGGACTAATGCAACCATTACCAAGATTATTCTTCAAAGGCAATGAACTGGTTTTTCTGCTGTTATAATGAAGTATTTTTCTTTTTCCATCCAGATTACATTGCTTTGCAACGATCTACATTAGCTGGGATTTACGTGTATCAGCTGCCCGTGTGACTAAACCTCTACAGTTAAACGCACAGATTAGCATCTCCTCCCTAACTCTTAATTTTTAGTCTTGTAAAAGGTTTCCCTCCTGATTGAACTGGTGATGTGATTCCTCCCCAGCTCACTTCATTCAAAACTGAGCTGGGTTGGTTTAAATACTGCACTTCGCTCATCTGGCTCACTCTGATCAAAAGAGATAAAGGGGAAATCACATGAGCCATCCTGTTGGGGCAATAATCTCCGATGGGGAAATGAGAAATGTTTCATGAGTGTGAGGACAAAAAAAACACCCCACCAGAGGCCAAGCAAGACAAAGTGCCAGCTGTTATGGAAAACACTGTGGGAATTTGCTAAATAGATTTGTCTAAAAGACCACGATTAAAAAATCTAATAATGAAAATATTCCTCATGAAATAGACGTGGTATAATATGAAGTTGTTTATGATTATTTTTGTTTTGGAGGAGAAAAAACCACCCTGGAAATAAAAGGATCATTATCAATAGAAGAAAATATGTTGATTTACTTCCATACAAAGTCACTAGTACCCAGCAATGTATGGTTACTCAGCAGTTCAAAGGAAACATTTTAGTAATTTCCAGCAAGTGACAAGCTTATATTTTACAAATGCACCACCTGAACGCTTATTTTAACATTTGCTGGTTAATTCCCATCAGTTGAAACTGGACATCAATCAGAGCACTAACTTATCTCCTCATGCATGTAAAATAAGTTATGGTAAACTCTGCAGCTGGCTATTACAATGGTTATTTTGACTATGTAGAAAGACAGCCAAGAAAAATTGCAACGGGGCCAAACAGACAAGGCCAAAGTGCCCTCTTTCATTCTCTCAGTTTTAAAGAGAAAATAAATACTACTCAGAAGGTATCACTATCCACATCTAATTAATTGGGCTATATTTCTAGGTACTGTATCTATGTTCCTTTGACGTCCATCTCCAACCTATTTTCTTTTGACCTAAAAATATATATATATATGTGTATTAAAAAAAAAAAAAATCTGAGTGACCCACTGGCTGTAAGAGAAAACTGCATATGCTATGAGGATGCAGCCAGTTCACTTGAAGGTCAAACAGCAAGAAAAAATGAATTATTTGCTGGAAAACAAGAACAAAAATCCATAGAATAATATCCTAAGAAGAAACATACAGCAAATGTTAAGCAAATTTCTGAAGCAACCCTTCTCCAGCCCATTCTGGATGGGATTAGTAGCAACTCAAATTCTCCTACATAATCTGATTTTACAAACTGAAAGCTGTTTTTTAACTTGGCCTGCATGCTGACTGACCATCTGAAAAGGGGGTGAACAATGTGAAATCCTCTCATACGCTACCAGCTGGCAATGGGCTGCAAAACAAAGTTTCAAACACATGCTTCATGTATCTGCAAGTCAAACAAATTAAATGCCATCCTTACTTACCCTCAAGTTATCTACATTGCACATTGACTTAATTGCATTCAAATTCCATAAATTCTCTCCTTCTGTTGATGTAAACACCACTCGTGAATAGCGATCACCTGAAATTACAGGAGTGGAGTTTATGGATTATTTGGGTGTGTCTGGTATCAAAGACTGAGGCAAAATCCCACCAATCAAAATGACACAGATTAAATATTTGTCAGTTGATGGGAATCCACCTCCTTTTCAAGATGAGCTATTTATCTCTAAGACTCAGTCCACATAAAAGTTTCAGTTTCCTTAAAGTGCTTATAGTAAATATGGAATTTTCAATATTGTATAACACTTAGAAGCTCTGCAGACTTCTATTCAAGCAAACAATCTTCTGAAACATGACAAACAAAAATCAAAAGATCTAATCAGCAAACTATGAAATTCTTGGCACAGCATAATGGCAGTGCACAGATAATAGTAATCAAAGGCTGATTTAGTAAGTCATTTGGGAATATAAATAATAATTATAAAGCTGTTTCTAAAAGAATGTTTTTGCCTTAGAAGCAAATGACTGCAGTGGAAATTGTTGTGATATCCTTGAGGCCATTTTTAAGAATTCTACAGTTTAGACACATACAGCTTAAGTTACAAATCAAATCACATTTATTAGAAGACAGTTTTTAGGAAAGGAAATATTTACTTAGTGGCAGTGAGATCTTCATGCACAACTAACAAGGGAAACATACATATATAAGCACAAATACAGAGTATTGCATAACACAAAATGGTACTTTGGGTTAAGAAATGTTACTACGTTAATTAAAATACTCCAAAAACCGAAGGGCTGATTTTTTTCCCCACTGCTGTGAATTTTGCCTTTCACGAGACTGTAATGAAAAGACTGAGGGGTCTTTTTATGATCTTCTTTTTCTCAAGAAAACTGAAATCTGCTGATCTTAAAGCAGGCAAAGAAAGACACTAGGAACGACAAATATGGGTCAACAGGAAATCAACTGTTTTCTTTAGACAATGGACTGGCAAACCTTCCCATAGAAGCACAATTACTTCATGACTGCCACAACTGAGAATATGCAGAAACAGGAGTGGAAAGAACGAGGGTGAGATGACACAGAAACAGTGGGCAGGGGAAGAGGAGTTAATTCCGCTTTGAGCTGCAGTTAATGCTCAGTATTAGGAACATTTCCTACACAAGATCTGCTCAGTCTAATTTGGTTCTGCTCACAGAAGCAGAAATGACAACTTTTCTCATGTCTTCTCACTTAGATGTAAGACCATATCGTAAGGAGAAAAAAAAACAAACCAAAACATAAATCTGTGTTTCACCCCGGTTTTTACTGGTCATTGCTCTCTCAGATCAAGTAATATAAACAAATAATTTCACAATTATGTTTTTGTGCTCTGTTATCAGTCTTCACAGACTGAAGTAGTTGCAAATGAGCCCAGGTCATTACATGAATAAAGGCAAGATCTAAATCTGGTAAACCACTTGCTCTCTGCCAGAACGGGACTTATCAAAGTTCTGCAGTAGGCCTTGTAAAAAGCCAATAAAGACTTTGTCTTTTCTGTCCTCTGGCTTAACTTAAACAGCTTCATAAGCCTTCGGTAATTTAAGTCAGGGGTTTGTGTTTGGTTTTGTTTGTTTTTGTTTTGTTTTTACCCTAAACAAAGCCCTAAACTCTGGACAGGATATGACCCGTGGATGTCTTTTAGGACATATACAGGAGAAGTATTTTGATGTAGGCTTTTTAGAGTAAAGTTATAGATAAAACAACTTTTTCCCTAGTGTGAACTGAATGCTACCTCTATAGTCATACACAAAACACTGTTTTTACAAAAATCAGCATTACCAATAACTATTAAAAATTTTACAGGAAATGGAACCGATTAATGGAAGAGCTTTAAGTAAATACATTTGCTTGCTAAGAAGAACCAATAGAACACAACATTTCAGCCCAAATTCTTCAAAGATTTTTCTACACCAAAAGAAAGTGCTTATCATGAATATACTAAGCAAAAAAAATTTTCCTAATAAAGCATAGAATATACAGGAGAGATTAGAAATCATTCAACTGGCAGAAGTTTTTCGGTCTTCCTTATATCATTTCTCCTCTTACTTGGAATGTCACAGAAAAAGGTATCCTTGTGGAAGTTCCAGTCTGCTTGCCTCTTCTCTCTTTCGTAGTGATCATCTGACCATCTATCATCCTGATGACTAAAACAGAACAAATAGTTTTACCTTAGCAAAGAGATCGTCAATAAAAGGAGTATCCAAACAAGTCACACATCTTAGTAACTCTGACATATAAGAAAACATATTTTTACCAATGTGACCTTGGTATACAAAAACTGAAACATTACTTGAATTTTCTGTATAAATTAGAGACTTCAAGGGAAATTACATGGAGCACAGTACTGAAAATACCCATAATTCAAAGAGAAAAATAAAATCACACTTCTTTTAAAGAACTCATGATGGGAAATACCTAGTTCCATGTGACAGACCTTGAGAATTGTAGATGATCAGATTCAATATTTATTGAAATAAGTGGCAGTGTATATATATATATTAACTTCAGAGGATATTGAAGCAATCTCTATGTACATACAAAAAAATCCCAATAAAATAAAATGCATTTCAATACAAACTCTTACCTCTTAGCTTGCTCATCTGCATATTTGAAAGGATAGTTTGCAAGTGTTGCTTTGTACCCTGTGTTTTTCACCATGTTGTTCCATGTGACCAATCTCTGTCCTATGGCTGTCCCTCTTGGTTCAAAACCCTAAGTAAAGAGCACCACAAAATTCCATTAATACCATTCATTCTTTAGCTCAAACGGGAAAGTGGAAACATGATGAAAGTGATGGATAGTTTTCATTATGAAACACAGTTACTCCAGGCATCTACTTCTAAGGGTAAAATGCTTTATGACAGGTCAGACAAAACAATGACCAACTATACAGAGTGACAAGGGATTAAGAATTCTTGCACGTATGACTTCTCTCCCTCAGAAGTGATGATGATTTAGTCTACCAAACATTCAACACTTAGTTTTCAGAGAAAGGGTGTTCCACAAGGTCCTCTTCTGTATCTCAATTATCACTCTTTACTGATGAAGTACGAATACAAACACTGAAGTGTATCTTCTCTATTTCTCCAAGAAAAAGGCAAATCTTTAAATAATTCTGAAAGTGACTTTGAAACAATTTCAATAACTTGGCTGTTTTCAAGAAATACACATTACAGATGGATACATAGAGATATAAGCTACTATAATATAAATAACAATAATTTACAGGAACAGTATATTTTTATTTGAGGATAATAATTGAACGCAATATTTTCAATAAAAGTCCTGAGAGCCACTCATGGGTAGATAGCTCACAAAAACTAAGAAATGAGTGCAGTATTTAACAGAATCTGCTAAAAATTACTTTCAGTCTCTCAATATGGATATCATCTCATCCCCAGAAGGCACTTAGAATCCGCGTTCCTTTAACAGATCCTGACCCTCACTCTTTGAAACCTGATTTAGAACGTATGGGCTGTGTTGTACTGTGCTGTACATCTAAAACTGGGATGAATTTGCATTATTCAATGCACACGGGTTCTGTTGAAAGACATATGAGCTTCCAACAGCAAAATGCAGTAGGAATTTAAACAAGTGGCCAGCATTCTCTGATGGCAACTGTGTTTTTGTATCCTCGTTAGCTGCTCTCATGTCAAGATTTAATGCATTTTTTTAAGTTAGAGGAATTAAATGGCTCTTACACCTTACTTCTTTCATGGATTCATTAGCCACAAATTGCTTCTGCAAGCTTACTGCCAACTGAATCTCTCTGAAAATTGATTCCCAAACAGAGTCACGGTACAGGGAAGCTCTTCAGCTATGTTAAGAGTCACTTTTCTCCTCCGGGCAGAACTCAGCTTCAGAGGAACGTATCAATTGCTGTACTTGTATCTGCTGCTTCCTGGTACCGCTGCAAAAAAAAGCCAGCAAACCAAACCCACTCATTTGTCAGTACAATTGGTTAATATTTACCTACCAGTAATGGATCAGAGAAATCTGGAAGGTCTGGAACTAATATCCCGACCAGCGCACACACCACTATTAACACCGTACACATGCCCAGGACCACCACAGGCCAGTCAGCGATCAGCGCAGCGTAGCTATGGGGAGAGGAGCACAGAAAAGATGTTACAGAAATAAAAGTTACACACAAAAATAATCCATCCTTCTCTAAGGAACCATGCTGAAACACTGACCTGTCTTCTCTGTCCTACCTGAGATTAAGCTACCACACGTGGATGGAAACCATTTGGAAACAGTTTATTTCTATGCTCTTTTTTTGAAGTAAGAAAACAAAAAACACCCCCCCTTTCTATGAAGTTTCCCTACTGAAGCTTTATATTGTTACGCAGAAAAGCTTTTCATATCAGACTACTATTTTTTTCCCCTCAGGATTCTGACAAACATGTAAGTTTTATCTCAGCTTTTCTTTCTGCTGCTACAGAGGTAATCAACTATGGGCTACTGAAATACATAATTCTGTTGTTTAATACATGTTCAGTATTTGAAACAGTTATAGCAATAATTTACATCAAATTTTTTTTACATAAAAATGCAAAAAAAAAAAAACGCAAATGTGAAGTGAAAACTGTTGTTTAAGACTAAACACAATTTTTAAAGTATAAATACTTTTTCCTTAACTTTTGGAATAGGTATTATCTATGGTTGGGGACCACTAGGAAATAGATGCTTTGCTAAAAATTTAATAATAGAAAACATCATAGTCCCTTCTTTGAAAGCTTAAGCTTATGGAAAAAATTGATTTTTAAAGTAGAACCCAAAACCCCCACATTCCCTCTATATTTAAAATAGTCCTTGTAAAAAATACTCAAACTCTATATACTAATGACCCATAAATCTGCTGTAAATTCAAAGGTGCAAGGGAGTTGCAAGATAATACATGAACTAATCAGCAATAATTGTTTAGCCTTCTGTATAACACATAACCTTGGATTATGATTCCTAGTTCATTCTAAATTTTAAGAGCGCAAGAATTTTTATATGCAAATTCAATTTTCGTCATTTTCAGAAAATATTTTTATTTTTGTTAAATTGACAGAAAAGTATCAGAAAATAAAACAAACCCCAGAAATCTTATTTTCTTAGTAATTTTTCTTACAATAAGGATTTGAATTCATAGAGTTTTTCTTTCAAGGGCAACTGCCTAATCTTGGGAGCAAAGCGAGTATACAAAGTCCCAAAGAGTTTAAAAGGCACTAGAAAAATAATTATACGCTATGAATCATTCTATACCAAGTCTCTGCACACATTAACTATGGATGAAGAAGATCCATGCTCTTGTTTCCTCCTCAACTTACATGCAACATAACACGAAAGTTTAGAGCAGAGCACTTTCCTGACTTACTTCTGCTGTCTTAAAAGATGGTTCTTTCTCAGTTTCAGAGCAACTCATTATGTAATCACAATTCAATTATCAACTTTACAGAAATGTCCTGTCCCGTTGCTGGGAAGGGAGGTGATGCCCAGCGCCTCACTCCAGCAACAGCTTCCCAATTTTCTAGCTGTAAAATCACCAGCAGCTATCAAGCTTATTGCTGACCTTCCACAGCATGTGGAAATAAGTATGGGCTAGAGGTCTAAGCACAGCTTTAGGGAGCAAGGAAGTCCAAAGCTCTACGTGTATCTTCATTTCCCATTAGGTAAACGAGGAATAATTCTTGCACTGACACAAGAGGTTAATTAGCAAAAGCTTGAAAAGCAATCTGAGGTGTAAGTTTTTTATTAAAGTGAATCACAAAGGGGCAGCTTGCCAAATGAGCAATTGTACGAAGCAGAAGTGAGGGGAAGTAAATGACCTAATAGAATTTTCCTAATTATAGGACTAAATGTTTTCATAAACACCATGCTGGGTTGACTAGCTATTATAAAAAAGAAGTAATAAAAATTATACCCTAAAGATTTCTTTTCCTATTCGCCACTAGTGCCAGATTTACTGTTTCGATATCTTGTCTCTACACTTCTGTTCTCTGAAATTGGTTAAATTCTTCAATCACTAGCTGTAAAAAAACCTATGTCCTACGTGAAGTACTTAACAAGTTAATAAACCACATACAGAAAAAAGTAAGCGCTTGTTTACACCTGCAAATTTGTCCTGTTTCTTGTACCACATACTGAAATTCAGATAAGCAAAGCTGACCTGGGCTGGAACACCAAAAAGGACTAACCAAGCTATATTTTAATTGTATTTGTCTGAGCATCATTTGGTGCTGCTGAGGGCTCTGGCTCCAAGTTGCCTACAGCCAGCCTTGGTCCCAAGCCCCTGGAAGTGGTTGAACAGATGGCAGTTATTTTATTTTTCATCCATTAAAAAGCCATAAAAAGAGTTTAGTTACTTTTTATTTTCCCTGTGCGACTCAGATTCTGCATAAATGACCACTTGCCTGAAAATGTCCAAGTCCGAGAGGAAAAACGCTTAATTCAATTCCAAGGAATTGCATTCAGAAAGGACATCTGTAGTGCTAAGCACATCCTTCTAAAACAGGGCAACACCTCCTGCTTTTTGACGGCTAATTAAAGCTATGGTTGTGCAATGAGCTGGACATATAATTACACTGACAGATTATCTTTTTTTTGTTCCTCCAAACTACTGAAGCACTGAACAATGACTTCTCAATAACCATGACACTGAAATATCTTCTTTATCCATTTTGCAGCCTGCTTTCAATCTAGCTGCTATAATAGAATGCTAACACTACTTTAAGCTGCCCGGTTCCGTTAATATGCAGATAGTTTTCATTAATTTCTTTCCTCCTGATGTTTTTAACGCATTTGAAAAAGGTTGGTTTGTTTTCCATGTTTTAAATAATTAATGCTTGGGTGTTAAAGTAAATAATTCAATCTGCATTTACCTCACCCGTTTAGCACCACTAAAAGACTGGTTTCAAGCAATTTGCCCCAAGGTGATCTAAGACCTTTCTTCAAAAAAGACAGTAAAGAAGATAGTTTTTATTTTTCCTTCCCATTTTAAGCTACAGTGTAACATGTGGATAGTGTTAAACTTTTCAATTCAGCACCCATATGCAGAAATACTCAGGTTAAACCAATATCCCTTCTCATATAGAGACACAGGAACACACCATACCCGGTTTCAATAAAGAGGTCACTATGGGCAATAGATAATTTGGTGGCTGAATTAATATTAACAAACAGATATCTGTAAAACAGATATTTAGTGAACATGCCTGTTCTTTACTGAAAGAAAATCCTAAAGGTGGATCATGTTTTCAATGTATTTCCATTCGAGATGGTTTCTTGTTGCTATTACTGATGCAATAACAGTTTTAGGTAAGTCGCTCTGTTGTTTTCTATGACCCTGCCATTCTTCAGAGCATATATCCAGGCCAAACCTCATGTTCCTGATTGCGTGGGGTTTCTGGTTTTAAGAAGAAAAGATCACTACAACGGAATTTTCTGAACTTTTCTGTCAGGTTGTTTCATCATTATTGATGATACAACCAAGTAGCTTCTCAGAATAACTTTAATCACAAAGGTACTGGATCACAGAGTTGTTATGCTTGTGCAGATAGTGTAAATACACAGAGAATGCCACAGATCATAATAATAAAAATAAGCCATAAAAATATTTGAAAGCAGGGAACATTGAAATCTGCATAGATTTAAAAATTCTGGCCCAGAATTTATGGAGTGATGACTCATCTCTCCACAAATAGGGCACGTGAGTTTGACCACCTTCTGTGGTCTCTCCCCCTCCTGCCCCCCGGGGATTCACAGATGTGTAATTAGTGATGGCAGAGAGCTTGTCCCTGGCTCCTTCCTTCAGTGTTTATTTAGGGACTCACTGTAGATCAATTCTTCTAAATGTTGTTTGAACTTGCTGGTGCTATCTGCCTCCACAATTTCCTGTGGCAGATCAAGAAATTCACTACCTACTGCATAAAGAAATATTTTCTTTTAAAATCTGCTTTAATTTGATTGCCTACTGTTTTCCTTGAACACTCCTTACTCTTGCATTGTGTGGAGAACAACAGCTTTGCCACCACCTCATCTACTGCCTTTATGATTCTGCAAACCTCACATGTGCCAGTATTAGACCTTACCTTTTTGGTAACTTGAAAGGTCTGGCTGGCCTAGAAGGAGGAGAAAAACAAAGTAATTGAAAATTCATTAAGTGTACATGCACATGCCAATTTATTTAATTCTTCCCATAAATGGATAAGCAAAGAAATAATAAAATCAGTTATTTCAGAATATGAATTATTTTAAAAAGCATACAATCATATCCAATTGAGTCTCCGCAAACAAGAAATTCAGAGAATGATTACAGCTACAAAGACAGCTGTGTTTTCAAAAGTGGAATTTTATGCAGCTAATTTTGGGGATTTCTATTCCAAAGGCTTTTTCAGTTTTCAACAAGAGACCAAATAAATTAACATGATAAAAATTCAGTTGCATTGAAAATTATGACAAAGTTTGCATGTGATGGGAAAAGATACCCAAAACACCATGTTCTGACACTGCAATTCACAAACCCTCTTAATTATCCTTCGTAATTCCATTACAAAAAAAAAATTTTGGCCATAAAATCTGCCTCAATATAATACAGGAAATAGAATGACAAAATGTACCTTTATAAAATAACTTTTCGATGCAAGTTTTTGTTATTTATTAAAAATCTAATATAAACAATATTCCTTTCACGAAGAGATAGCGAACCCAAATGCAGATTGTTCTTATCTGCCATTTCTATCATCCCTTTCCTCAGCAGGGAGGATGGAAGAACAAATTAAGCTAGCAAAGCTAAACACTGATGCTAAGTCCTCTTTGACTTATCTTCATTCATGGTGTGTCTCAAACACTACAGCAAACAAATATAACTATGATGGAACATCCCGTCAAGAAATATAAATCTAATATATTAATTTCCTTAAGAATATATATATACATATATATATATAATTCCATTTTAACTGTTACAAGAAATAAGAATTGTATAAAAGCAAATTTCTATCAGCTGCTGTAATTTGCTGCTGTCTGGAAATGCTAAACCCAACAACATATTAATAGCAGAGCTGCTGACTGGGACATGCCTGTAGGTCGTATATAGCGGTAAAAATTGCTCCTAGCAGCCAGGAGAAGCTGAAGAAAAACAGGAGAAAAGCATAATAACCAATCTGCAGTTGCAGTATCTCAAGGATTAAGGAAATGTACAGATAAGGATTTTCTGTTCAATCCAGCCACAAAAAATTAAGATTAAATTTAGGAAAAGTCACCAGCCGTCAGACTGTAGCCCAAGATACAAAAATATGACTTTCAGTGGTACCGAACATACTCCATTTTACAACTAATGCCAAAAACTTCTGGTATTACCACAAGAATAACAGACTCGTCAGCAGCTAAAAAGTACAGAAACCCAAATAAACTGATTTCTGAAATGATTTTGCAACAGTAAATTGCCTGAGGCTGCAAAGAAGTTGTGGCATGCTCAGTGGACTTCTCGCCATCCTGCCTACAGCCTCAACCACAAAACCAACTTTTCTCAGCTGAGGCTGGACTGGATGATGAGAAAGTAGGTACCGAAGACACTAAATTTGAATCTGAAGTCAGTTGTAACAGGATTCTGTATCAAAAGAAATGCTTAAATAGACAGCCCTTTCATGGACTAATTCAGCACAAACTGAATGATGAAAAAGGGGACAAAGTTACAGTCAGGTTAACAGATTTTCATAATTGCAGCACTCATTCACTCTTGGTTACAGAGCAGAGAGAAATACATCTGCACGTATTTAATGGTAATATGGTGATTTAAACATGTATTTCTAGGTTTTATTTGTAAAGATTTGCATTTGCATGTACATTAAGTCACTTAAGAAAGTGAGTCCCGTTTTCGTCTGTGCCATAACAGACCTCACCATGAGCAACAATACCACACAACCACTTGGCACAACCAACAGCCACCCAAGGACAACAACTAGTACAAGCTGTTGTAATTTGCATTGACAGTGATTATATAGAGCAGGGGTGTCAAACTCATTTTCACCGGGGGCCACGTTAGGAATTGTTACATGTACACAATCCTAAAATTACATTTGGTCCTTTGAAGGCCAACTTCTTCGCAGCCTCAGGCAATTTACGAGGATGATGTGGCCCCCAGTGAAAATGAGTTTGACACCCCTGATGTCAAGGTTTGTATGACCATTCAGGTTTACATTGGCAGATAAAATTGCCTTCTGTATCCTCAGACAATCATTATCATGATCTCTGCGTCTCTGTAAAGGGTGAGCTGGTTCATCCAGAGAGCCACATCCACATGACTACACAGTCTCCCAAATACAAGAGTTTGCTCAGATGGTGAGAGCTGCCACAGAACCAGCTGAGCTCCTCAAAAAGCTGGTGACACAAACAGTGGTTGGGAAGGACCACCGTATGTTTTATGTTGTTCTAAGGACAATGCAGGCATGTTCTCAATGTATCTTCTTCTATGCTCCCCCTTTCCACAGCTCTCCCAGCCCCTTTTGCAAGCAAAATCTTAGTAGGCATACACATTTTGTATCTCCTCAAACCTGACACTTTCATTTATGTCTCCATAATCATATGTCAAAACAGATCTTCTTAACAGAATGTAAAATCTGTTTAGATAGAACTTTCAAAAATTAACTGAGGCTAATTTTGTTTACACAAAAGAGGCAAAAATACACGACCCTTCCTCATCCGCCCTCTTTCCCATCAAAACCAAACTACATTTCCCTCTGTTTCCTCCACCTGCAAAATATATTCAGTCCTGAACAAATGATGATGATTAAGTTCTTCAAAGTTAGGGAGGGTTAAAGGTCACACCTGCTATCAAACTGTTTTGTTTCCAAAAGCATGCATTAAAAAAACCTGTGCGCACCCGGGTGAATTCCAGCAGTGTAACCAATCCCTTGCAGCTGTTGTGATGACTCTATTATGTCAGTCAATAGGAAAAGTTATCCCTGAAAACTATGCCCAAAAAATGCTTTAGTTATGCTCTAAAACACAGAAATGCATGGCAAAACCAGATCTTTCCCACTTAATTAACACTGCTGTGTCTAATTTTTGAAGTATTATACTTCCATTTAGCCAGTTTAAATAACACCACTAACCTCCAAAAAAAGTCTAGACAGAAAAAAAAGAACAAACCACCAAAACCAAACCTTATCAGTTTTCATGAGAAATAAATGGTGAATTCCATAATTGTGCTGGGACAAAAGCCAGGCTGATCTGTGTATTAAATTACCTCTGTACTTTGTTCACACAAGTTTGGTAGCGGAAAGCGACAATCACAGTTGTTTGTGACGGGACTAGCACAATCAAGTTATTGCAGAAATTACAGTCTCCGATTCAAATCTAATATGCCTTTTGCCAAGGGGGGAGAAGGGGAAAGAAAAATAGAGTCTCTGTTCTATCACCAGTTCCTGCAAGTCTCAGCCCCTGTTCGACAGATGCTTTGCTTCATCGTGTCCTTTCCTAATGGCGAGTTTAAACTGAGCATCATATAATTGGGAATTGCATAAAGAAAAGGTAAACAGATTGGTTAAAAACCCCAGACATTTCCCAACATGAAATGCATTTGGTTGACCAGCAGCCTTCTGTGAAACATGGTGAAAAGGAGGAATGGTATTGCTATTATATCCAAAAGTTGACTGTAAGAAACAACAAGAACATCAGGAGGACAGATCAGGCCACTGTTTGGACTGGACCACTACAGCTCTAATATTCATTTGTCCAGCACTGAACCACCGCATTTCTACCAATATTTTGAATAGTGAGGTAATAGAAAACATCAACATTCCTGCCTATGTTGATAGTAACTTAAAAAAAAGTTTAAAAGTGTTGCTACATCCCAAAACGTACTTTTGTATTAACTTATCCAAACAATGCCTTGCTAAAACATTTTGAATTCCTGTTATGTGCCTCAATATTTCCCTGGCTGAACATTTGACTTCTGAGTTATTTCAAGACACATGCAGGCAACTAATTTCTATTTCAGTGTGCAGAGACAGGAGCTCGGATCTAGAAGGGCTTTTCCCCCTTGCTTCTGGGGCTACCAGCCCTGGCACAGGGCAGCCCAGGGGTGCTGCCAGGGATGTCACTGACAGAAACGTGACAGATTAGGACAAGTGCAATTTTCTAAACAATCATTCAGAGAAAACTAACTGGTCAGGTGGCTGGTCTCCTTCATTTCAGCATTGAGCTGCAGGAAATTTTGAAAATAAATCACAGAATCACAGACTGGTTGAGGTTGGAAGGGACCTCTGGAGATCATCCAGTCCAATCCCCCCACCGGAGCAGGAACACTCAGATGAGGTTACACAGGAAGGTGTCCAGGCAGGTTTTGAATGTCTCCAGAGAAGGAGACTCCACAACCTCTCTGGGCAGCCTGTTCCAGGGCTCTGGCACCCTCAAAAGAAAGAAGTTTTTCCTCATTTTCAGATGGAACCTCCTTTGCTTCAGTTTGTGCCCATGCCCCTCATCCTATCATTGGGCACCACTAAAAGGAGTCTGGTCAACACCCTTATAGCTTACAGCTATTTATCATAAAGTAGCAGTTACAGGGCTGTAAACGATCACTAATAATACAGCAGAAAACAGCAGCAGAAGCAATCCTGACAAAGGCTTCGGCAAAATGGGATCCAGAGTCCACGAAAATTGTGGACATTGCAGTAGATCTGTAACGCCACCAGGTTCTGGCAGCATGGACAAACACCAGCTGTTCCACAGAATCTTAATTCTTCTTTCTTCATGCAGATATTAATAAAAAGGATGTATTATTTCTCTTGATACAAGTAACATCACATCCATATAAACATATAGCAATTTGGTTATGTAGTGTACTCTTTAGGACACAAGCTATCTTAGTTTTGAAGCACCTCGTATACCACAGGTGTCTAAACATGGTGATACCAAAAAATAATCATTAAAAAGACAACAGCAGAAAAACTAATTTTCACTCTTGCCTTTCACTTAAAGATCCACTTGAGTCAAAAATGTTGTTGCAAGAAATAGCTGTGCTTACTGGGAAAAAAAAAAAAAAAGAAAAAATCAATATAAAGACTCCCCTGTCCAAGGATTATGAGGTGTTTAACCTCAATGCTTGACTTTGCCAGAGGGAAGTTATTCCCTTTGTTAGTAGATCTGGTTACAAGAAGCGATAAAACATAGCTTTTTGTCATTATCACACTCAAGGATAAGCTAAATCCCTGCAGGATAGAATGAGATATGCATCATATTGTACACCTTCCATTAGAACATACAATATAAACTAAATCCCGTCAGAGGAAGAAAATCCTCATGTTTTCAGAATGTCATTGACCCATGAGAACAATTTGAATTGCTCTTAAATATCAAGCTAACTTTTGCTGCTATATCAGGTATAACACCTACGTGCTTTATCATTTTAACAGTCACTCAAACAACAAATGCAACAGATTAAGTTGCCAAAAAACTTTTTACCAGCCTCTCAATTTAATTTTTTGCTATGATGTGTAGAGTTTTCTTTGATTCTAATCATGAACTCCCTCAAGATGTGTTTTAAACAGGTAGTGTTTATTGCATTTGTCTGTGCTTTACTTATTTACACCTAATACAGGCAGAACAGGACAACCCCCTAAAAAAGGATGCTTTAAAGATGACAGAGAATTCAGTTTTCTCAAAAGTTGCTTTTTTAAGGTTTTATTAAAAGCAAGAGAAATGCAAAGACTTTTATTGTTCTCTCCCACATAAAATGTCAAGGAACAATTCAAAATGGTTTCATGTCTAGATTATCAGGATGGAATGATCTGAAATGAACTGCTACTTCACTCAATTTTTCTTGCATTCTTCTTTCCCTAGACTTTTCTCCAATGAGCTTAGCCACTTTTAAACACAGTTCTCAAACTGTCAATAAGAAAATTGCCAGCAAACATACTTAAACTGGATTGTCCTAGCTTTAAATGGCAAAGTTTATACATAATTTAAAGTATATTCTTCTTCAAAAGGTTTAATTAAAGCTATATATATATATTCCTTTAACTTCTAAAGCACTAAGGGCAGCACCACATATAATAATGTTTGGCAAGTTAAACAAAAGTTTTGAACTAGTAAAGACAATAAAAAAGGCTTAGCAAAATACCACCATGAATCACTACTTGAAAAGAAGCCAACAGCTAATTTGGAGCAGACTAATATTATTTCAAGATCCTTCACAAGTCTAAAACCATTAGTCTTTCTTCTTCAGTAATTACAGTGAAATTAATAGATATGTTCTGGGATTTAAATGATTACTAGAGTAGTTTCAGCATTTTTACTGGCAAAAAAAGTTCCTTCCTTAGAAATATTTTATTTCAAAGCTGTTTTTATTACACTTCCCAGTTGAGTGGAGCAACGCAAGGTCATGGCCACATCTTGTATTTCTCTGACAGACAGGAAATTAATGTGACCCAAGAAATCACAACATACACACAAGAAAAACTCCATCCCATGATACCAAAGAGAATGAAAGAGATGTACCAGAGCATCTCTTTGTATCAAGGTATTTCTCTACATAGGTTGAAATCCACATTCTTATAGGCATTAATGATTGACATTAAACAAATGTAAGTTTGACTGTGGAGTAGGGAGACTTCAGACTGTCATATATCACACTTCAACTGGTACACACTTCAGTCTTCCTTCCTGTGCAGATGTAAGAAATGGGGAATGTAAGTCACTGAGGGGTTCATTTTTGCTCTCAGAAAACCTCCTTTGACCAGAGAGCTTTTTTGAAGACAAACTACAAGCCCGCACAATTTTTTTCAGAATTACTAGGCCAACTATAGGGACAAATCCTAGTTTGTATCTTTCTACATTTTTCATCTCTTGCAGCAAATGAAAATACTGTTACTTCAGCAATTTTTTTTCTCAATTTAGCAAACTATTTCACTTCAAACATACATTACAGTGTTGAGCTGCTGTTCCAGTGTCTGAATTTAGCCATATCGAATGTCATAATTTTTAAGTGTTATAAAGCAAGTTTACATTCAACACAGGAGATTTAAAAGGATTTAGCAAGTAACTACACAGGCAGGCTCTTTAGCTTACGCTAACACAGATAAAAAACGGTATATTTGTTTTGTTTGCTCAGTAAGGAGCAAGATCAAAAGAGAATATTTACTGAACATTTAAAGTTTTCAGTACTGCAGCTAAGGTGCCAAAAAAACACTGCAAGATTAAGCAGACTGTAAACCAGATTTAACATAATCAAAACCGTTCAGCAAGAAGTTAGCAAAAGTTCATCCACTTGACTGAATGAACTAAACATCCTAAAAAAGGGAAATGTAACACAAGAATCTTGCAGAAAGCTCTCTCATTAACATCACAGAATATACTGGAAAAGTGAGAGAAATGATGCATGTAAGCTTTTCTAATCCTGTAAATTAATCTATTTATGATTTCACTAATAAAAAAAAAAAAAATTCAAGTAGAGGGACCAGGCTTTCTGAAATATGATCAAGATTTCTACCTGTAGCTTCCCTTACCTGTACTGATCTGTTAGCAGTATCATCTCATTTCTGTTTTGCATTGATAGTCAAGGCCGCAAGAAATTTCTTTATTCAGCAGATATCCTGGGCAGATGCCTCATAGCGTTGTTAGTACAGCAAAATTAATGCCAAATTGCACAGGTGCCCTCTGTATTTCCTTTTTGCATTTTATTTGTTTGGGGTTTTATTTGTTCAGGTTTTTTTGGTTGAGGTTTGTTTTTTGTTTGTTTTGTTTTACTCTTCAAGCACCACTCTCTACTTAAAAGCATGCACATCAACTATTACTTATTAGAAGATTAAGACAACATTGAAATATCAGAGAGGACTGAAAAGTGATTTGGGAAGGAACTAGAGACAAAGACAATAAAGGCAACTTGCAACGAGTTTTCCAAAGTTGATGTTCCTCATTCTGCACTTTCCCCATATCATAAGGAAGACTGAAAACTTTTCAGAAGTAGGAATACCCAAATCTCTCAAATCCAATCTCTCTAAGAGCACTGAAAATCAGGTTACTGGCCACATTTAGTTGAGACTTTTGCTCTTTGTTGTCTAGTGTTGCCTTGTTTCATGTTTGAACCTTAGCACAACCTACTACTGAATTAATTAAAAGTGCATCAGAACAACTACACACGGTCAAAGCATTCCAACAAAATGCCATTGTTTTGGATATTCTGCCATGTGTTTTTTTCCTAAATACGTGTACATAAATGCCCCGTTTAAAAGTCATCTCAAAACACACAACAATTAGTCCTTTTCAAAAACAAACAAAGCTGATGCTGGGGTTTCTCCTCAATTTAGTACAAAAGGATGGACCTATGTTCTTTACCATTTCCCTCACGTTATCAGCTTTAAGTCTTCTGAAGACTGCAGTTCAAAGGCCCAGCAGATTGCTGGTTAAGTGCTTGTTCTTCTGTTGTTGGAGGAAAGGTGAGGGATACAGGGCATAGGAAATTCATCTTCAAGCACACATGGAACCTGGAGTTTGTAACTGGCAGAGACTAAAGGTCAAAATATGGCCAGGCTGGTACCTGGCTGTGCTCAGACCAAAGCAAGAACCTTCCACATCTCTTTTTCCTACTGCAAAAATGCTTGCCTCAAAGCAATCTGAAGTCTAAACAAATGCTAATGCTTAACTAGTACAATTAAAAGCCTGCAAAATCCCTTGGACTGCCTAACAAATGAGATTATGTATTTTTTCAACTGCATCTAATATTTTTCTAGGCATGTCATTTTTAATTTGGTCAGCCACTGAATTATAAATAACATTTTTTAATTTGTATTCCAGTCTCTCTGTGTCAGCCCTTTGCTTTCAGCTCTGTGCAAGACCAACAGAAAATGCAGCATGTTGTTTGCATAGTTGACAATGCACAACAATCATCACAGGAAGAGTAAATTAATTCATACAACCAGAATAAATCTCTTTGGTATCAGACTCAGGGATAATGTGAGACTAAAAGTAAAAATTAATAAAATAAGCAAGCACAGCTCAAATTATTGACTGCCGTGACAAATTATTTGAGGAAAAAAAAGAATCAGTTGATTTGTTTTATCCCAGGGAAAGCTTTTCCTCCACATGTACACAACAGAATCCCACATTTGGACTCAGACTGAGGAGGATGCACGAGGCTGCTACACATTCCCTCTCCTTTCCTCAACTGCATTAAAATCCCAATTCTGGCACCGGGCCGTCAGTGCTGTGATGTGAAAGTGAACATCTCATCTGCTGCTCCCATGTGCCTCCAGCCTCCCTATTATGGGAAAACATTGGATAAAGAATTCATATTTTAGCATGGAATAAATGGCTTAAATGAGAACAGCACCAGAATTCATAAAGTTTCCATACAAATTACCAGCATTCAGGAACTCCTGATCTACAGTACAAATCAAGATATTCTCAACATCCCGAACACTGAATGAAGTGGTGGTAACAGCTTCTGCCTTGTAGTTGCTCAAAGTTTATAAAAAAGTTCAGAAATAAGCTTCAAAAATCTTAGCTAAGCGATTTTTTTAAAGATATCTATTTTTAATCTTCCTAGGGGGACTAAGTCTTTTATTAACCTATAAAACAGTATAATCATATGTATTGTAGAAAAGACATTAGTGCACAAAACAAAAGAATCTTTTAATGCGTTAAATACAGCAGAAGTTAACAATCTTCAAGCTGGAAAATATTTAGATAGGTGGAAAAATACTTGGTTTAAAAAACTCCATGTAGGAGTTCTGGTGAACAGTTAATGTTGCTGAAATGAGAATATTTCAAAATATTCTATACACATGTATACATATAATCAGCTCTACAAGCCACTCAGAATGTACTAGATAACAATTATCCTGTTCCTGGAATCAAGCAGAGAGCTGTTTCATAACAAAGTCTTGTTATTAAGATTGGTATTTGGCAAACATCCCCTTGCTTTCTGAAAAAACAAGAGCTTTTTATTTCTTTCTGGATCTAATCTTTATGCCAATTAACTAGAAGGAAAATACAAAATGGGTAAGAGGTAGCTATAATGTTCTATCCTCACTTCACAGCTTTTTCATTTTTATAGATCTCCTTTTAAAAGTATTAATTAATAAGTGGAAGTATTGAAGTATATCTGCAACACTGTTTAAACAGTGTGTGGCACAGAACTCTGAGACAGAGCAGAACCCAGAATCCCACAACAGTCACATAAATCTGCAATGCCAAAATGGATCAAAAGCAGCCTTAAATCTAACTGGAAGGAAGATGTACAATGAGTCAAAAGATATTAACACTTTACCAGCTTCCTGACTCTGGAGTACTACGTTCTTCACCTTGCTTAGAATATAAATTGGTCTCAATAAGCAAAAAATTTGAATCCAGCAAGTTGAAGTAACTAAGCTTTAGGAGCTAAAACCTCCAAATGAGGTTGGTGGGGAATGAGGAACAATTTACACGTACCCCAGAGTCTTTAATTTTAGCCAAGCTAATGATTCTGTGAGGCTTTAAACAGATTTTATTTGCATGTTCTATCTTGAAATGACTGCATGATCATGGAGAGATCATCCCGTGTGTCCTGTTATTGTGTTTTTACCAGAGATAATTCAAATGCTTTTCAGAGAAATTCTCTTATCTGCTTCAGCCAAAAGCATTAGCAGTATAGTCTTGAAATGTAAATAATGGTAGGTGACACAGAGCAGGTCTCCTCTGAGCAAAGAGTTCTTGTATGGATTTATTGGTCTGATGTTGCAGAAGTGCAAGCACTGCACACACCAGCAGTTTGGAGAAATTTTCTTAGCGGTACCATTGCTGCTTCTGCAGCTCCCTGACCTCTTCTCCCCTACCTTTCACCTTCAAGTCCATGTATCTAGATTTTCTAAAATGTATCACCAAAGAGAGATTCCAAAAGAGTTGGCATCAGGATTAGCAAGGATACAGGTAGCTTTCAACTGGTTTTCCCATTAAAAAGTTAATACAGAAGTCTGAGAGAAGCAATTTGGTAGCAGAGACCACAGTCATGCACAGCACTATAATCCAATTCTTTCCACAACCCTGAGACCACTTACTGAATGATTTCTGCATATTCTTCCTCTTCTACTCCTATTTACATGCATACATTGCCATAAAAAGAACAGATTTTGAAAAATACCAGGAATGATTAAGAGTTTTCTGGTTTTACATTTCTTTACTGTGTAGATCTGTTAGAATATGTAACCCTTTATTATTTATTTTATCCTCCTTTCATTCCACTAAACATTCTGCTGGGTCACATAATTTTACTCTTCCCTAGTGACTCCTAACTCGGTGCTTCCAGTTGTCAAGCATCAGTCTTCATGCTTCTTCCACTTCTTCAGATTAACAGATTTACTTGGTGGTTCTTCCTCGTTTCCACTGGCTACTCGGTGAAGGTTACTGATGATTACAGAAGCAGATGGCGACAAAGGACGGGCAGTAACTACCCACCCCCAGTGGTTCTGGGCCCCATGGGTTTCTTGAGATACGCAGGTGCCTTCAGACAAAAAGGGTTACCTTCAACATGAGCCCTTCAAAGGGCCAGGGTGGAAGAAACCTTTCAACAGTACCTGAAAAGAAGAACTAATCAATCATACCACGCTCCAAATAGGTACGCTTAGAAACCATTTGTTAGAAAGCAAATCAAATCCCCAGACAATTGCATTGATATGGGAAGATGGTTGGAAATTCCCAGGGAGAGTTTGTGAGATCAAGAGGATACATCCACAAAAAAGAGAGGTTATGAACGTGTTAGAATGAATTACACAATTAATATGTGCACAAAAACTTTGCTAAGATCTTCCAGCCTCAGAAAAACAATCAGAATAATCTCGACCAACAGTTGACCTATTTTACCCAATTTTACAACATAATTTTTTGCCACAATCACATTGTAAACCACCGACCACTCAAAATATTTTATAAGCCTTTTGCACCAATCTAAAGAAAGGTTACCAGTTGCCCAGA
The DNA here is from genome assembly GCF_037038585.1 of Patagioenas fasciata. Taxonomy (NCBI): domain Eukaryota; kingdom Metazoa; phylum Chordata; class Aves; order Columbiformes; family Columbidae; genus Patagioenas; species Patagioenas fasciata. The sequence continues at coordinate 24,729,377 of NC_092522.1, forward strand.
CGTTCAAGTTACGGTGTATAGATTACATTTCCATGTAATTTAGTTTAAACTTCAAAGCTGAATGTGCTACAAAACTCCAGATCCAGCCAGCTTTAAGAGACAAGTGTGGCATTATTTCAATCTGTCTTCTTTATACACTCCAATCTGCAATGATATACCAGAGCCACATTCCTTTAATATTAGGTCACTGACAAATGTTAAGCCTTGGGCTTCAAAACCTGACAAAACCTGTCATGCTGAAACAATTGGTTACCTGCCCGGAGCTGTAAGCATTAGCGATACAGTTTACAAAGTGTTCACCCACCTCTAATCACATTTTTCTCCCCTTAAACTTAAAATTCTAATAGTATTTTAATGCAATTTTAAAAAATACAAATAACTAAATAGAGAGATAGTTTGAATACACACTGAATTTAATTAATGTATTGTATGAGAACTTGTATTTTAAATAACCTGGTTAAAACATGCACATGTTACAAAGCTGGATGATTTCCAATTAGCCTTGTATGAAAAATATCTGGAGAAGAGGCTGTTGTGCAGATTACAGGCTCAAAATATAACTAGAGTGTGGAACAGAGATCACATAAAAATATCACATACCTAAGTGTTACTCTTCCATGTATGGAAAGTTATCTGAACACGTAAAAAATGAATACACATTTATCACCAATTCTCTTTAGCGCTGCAAAGTAACTATGAATTGGACAGTTCAGTTCTTCCTGAGCACATATCCATCCAGCTGCAAGGCTGCATCCAGTGGTTCCCTGTTTTTACCAGGTGTAAACTATAACATTTTGACAGATCTGTAGAATACTCAGAGAAAATAAGTCATTGGTCCCATGCTAATAACACAAGTGATACACTCAGATGTGCACACTGGCCACTAATGCAGTCACGGCCAGTTTAAGGAGTTAAAGCACATTACAATTAGTCCAGCTTCCCCAGCACAGCATGGGACAAAAATCCTATTTACCACATGTTTAGAGCTAAAAGAACAGGTAACAGCAGCCAGAAGCTGGGTGGCTTTTAGAAGATGGACTCATATGACTTGCTGACCCACAAGGCATATTGCAAGTACGTTCTCACTGAGAAAATTCAGTTGCCTTTGCTGGAAGGAAGTCCAGAAATGAAACAGTAACCACTTAATAGGGATAAGTAGAGTGCTAATGCATATAGTTGAGTTAATAAGTACAGATGCTTTAAAGGTCAGATTGTATCCTTGACTGCTAAAAGTAAGATAAACATCTACCATAAATCATTATTTATAATTTATGTACATTTATGTACACCATAGTGAGGAAGTGTAAAATGAAAAAAAAAAAAAGAAAATCTTGGTTCAAGATCCTAATCAGAGCAGTTCAAACAAAGTCTTCATATTTGTGAAGTGCTATGGAAAACATTATTTTACCATATCTGGAAGAACTTTTCACTGTTCTTTTTTCTAGGCTAAGAACAGAAACAGAGATTATGGATCACATTTGTTCCCTTCCTCAAGGCTATGGAATACAGATGAAGTTTAACAGTGCTCCTGCACAGGGAGAAAAACAGTGACATTAGTGCCCCCATTTTGACAGTGTGAAAATTATGACTGATTCTGTAAGGGCTAAACCTCCTGCATACCTTTGCATACAAAATCACATAAAAGTTTTCATCTTTACTTAACATTTAAACAAGTATGAGGTGGAAAAAACATGTCTGATTGTAAGCAGTTCCAAGAACTATGATATTTTTCCATTTGTAAAAGTAATATCTGGCAGAGGAAACCAAATTTTTACTTTGTATTATTATCCTTATTTTCATCTGCTTTCACCTTAAGAAAAAAAAGTTTTATTCACTGTGACTTTTTCCACATTACATATTTGTCCCAGTCTGATATTCTCAGAAGTTTAAAATTAGTTCATACATTTCATCACGACAAAATCATTATAACTGACTGAGAAACACTTGTAGCTCCAAGTTTTCGAGCAAGGATGCAGCTGTTGGACGACAGGGAGAAGTGTAGTGAAAATTCATCCAGTTTGGCTCAGCTACAACTCCGAAAAAAATAACCTTGCATAAAAGCTTAGAAGTGGGAGAAAGTCAAAGGACAAAGGGATATTTGACTTTTAGAAATTGTGTCTTGGACTGACTGATCTTGCCCAGGACCAGCAGGCTGTAGAAGATTTTCCTTGTGATTGTTGCTCCTTGTAGTTGGGACTACTATCACTGAACTTCAAAGCTAACAGATAAAAAGAGGCAAGTTCATATGAAGTGGAGGACAGAAAGGACTAAAACCTGGAACTACCTAAAATTTCTCAATCTGAGCATAACCTTGAAGTTTAGCAGACACATATGCTATGAACCAGCTGAGAAAGAAATCCACTTGGTACACTTCTGAATAGAATTGTTTAAAGTACTTTTCAACACAGCTTTTTGAGGAAATATGGGGTTTGATTAGACTATGCAGACATAACAGCTTTTTCAGTGTTTGTTTCACACAATATAGGTGTACACTGTGTCTTCAAGAGTTAATGAGCTTCTAGACGATTCCCAAGAAGAATAAAAAACAGCCTTTTTTTTTTTCCCCTGGGAGAACTAATTCACTATAGGAATATTCATGTAGCCCAGCAAAACTAGTTTCCTGACTTGGTTTCTTCTGAAAAACAATAACTTGGTAATGTATCAAAGACTAACTTGCAAATCACTGGGGAAGAAATTTGGTTCATCTTCCTTATAGATCTTCTGCTTTTGTAAGAAAATGAAAGAATTATGGGAAAGGTTACCCCCATAAAAACCAATCAAACAATGCAATCCACTTACCTTATCCTGGCTATATGTTGCTGCACAGGTTGATGCTGAAAATGGTCAGGCCACTGATGGTGAAGGCAGAAGGATGGGGAGGGCTGAAGACAGCAGGCAGGCTGATATATGGGGGTGTGTTTTTGGCAAAGAGAAGCTGAATACTCAGTATGCGGCTGCATGCAGCACGAAGTCATAGGGGATGGTGCTGAGCTGCCAACCACCGAAGGACATTCTTGCTTGTTATTATGGCTACTTAAAGAATGATGGTATGGACAAGGGTGGCAGCATTGAGACAACATCTGCTGAGTTCTTTGGTTGTCTAAAGGCAGAAAGGATGGTTTGATTGTACCGTTAAGCTGCAGGCAGCCATTGGGACTCGCTTTCGTTCTTGGTGCTTCCTTGGATGGGAACTGCTGGACTGCGACATCTCCGTCATTAGCTGCAACAATACCTGGGCCGGTAGTGTTTGACAAGATGCTGCCATTGCTCAGAGCCACAGAGTCACTGATGTTGCTCATAGCCATGCTCCAAGTCCTCGATGGATCCACGATGTTCCTGAAGAAACAAACAGAGCAAAGTTTACAGAGCTGCAGTGTTTCCAGATGCTCAGAAGAAAGTTTAGATTAAAATGAATAAAGCTCCTCTCTCATCTTCATCTTTCACAACACAGAGAAATAGAAACGAGTCACACACCACTGCCAGGAGTGTTTTGAAGGAATTCCATTTGTTCAACAAAAGGTTAAGAGTGAAGTTATGTAAATGCTTGGTGACTAAACCAAAATATAAGTCAAACAAATAAACATTTGACACTCTCCAGGGCACAGCTACAAGTAATGGTTCAGATCCACCAGAACAAGATCGTTTTGCACAAGATTAAGTAATAGTCACTAATTATGAAAACGAATTCTAGCACACACAATGTAACCATCCACACCTTGCACTGCAATTTGTCTGTGTGCTTTGAAAGCCAGCACGTAACACAACAGTATAGTAGAGATTGTTTAATAATTGTTAATGTGCTGGATTCAGTAACCTCCTTATGTCCAATTTCTACTGAAAATGAGGCATATTGGTATTTTGAAAGAAATTATTTTAGAATGTTTTATTTAAATAAATCAAGACACTTCAGCAAATGTGTCAGAATTTCTGGATTCTAGACTAGGTCTTCAGCAGAAGCTCAAAATGAACTGTTACAAATATTAAAAAGACAGAATACAATCACAAGTTTTCCCCAAGCTTTAAAAAAACTAATTCCAGGACTCAATTACTGCTGATTCAGAAGCTCGGGCTTCTGAGCGGCATATATTCCAAAGGCAGTGAAGAAATACACTGTGCGGTAAATAAAGGAAGACTTTCTTCTAAAGTCTTGCCTTTTTCAAGCAAAATATAAATAAGTGAAAACTATTAATATTGGAAAGGTGACTGAGAAGCTTGGCTCAAAAATCAAAACCCATCTGAGGTGCTTGCAGCAGCCAATTTCCCCCATATTAACTATAATCGTGTTTTAATAAGATGTGAAAATAAGCTGGAGATGATTATTTTGATAAATAACATGAAAGGTCAAACATCACCCTTAGATAAGAATGCTTCCCAAGCTACATGGGTCGGGGCAGGGAGGAGGAGAAAGAGGAAGAAAGAACACTAATTATGTACTATTTAGAAGAATAAATCAACACTTGCTTAAAAACCAGAATCAGTTAATTACAACTGCTTTGGCTAACCTAATGTTACCTTTTTAATACTGAATTTCATCAACAACATTCCCAGTCCAAATTTCAAGGCTTCCATTACAGACACTGAACTTTGCGGAAAGACACAACATACAGATTAAGACAGATAAGTGAAGAAGTTTCTAACTTGTTTTCTTCCCCGATAGCTTTGCTGAGTGCTCAGAGAGCTAAGCTTGCCCAGCCAGCTGAGCTATTTAATTGCCTGAATGCTAATTCTGAGCAGAAAGTGCTTTGCAGAGTGGAATGCTACCCCCGGCAGCCCCCCTGCACAGCATCTCCCCTAGACATAGCTAAATCCTCCACTTCTGAAACAAAAATTAATCCTCTGCTATTTGTTCTAGATCATGTGCAGAGCCAGATGCCCTGAGAAGTCACTTTCGTTTAGATAACTGCTCAGAACAGGAGAAAATGCTGCTTGACAAGCACATTTTTTCCCAGCCTCCAATTCCACACATTCCTGCCGGGTACCCCCTCCCCTGGCCCAGGCAAGTCAAGCCCATGGAGAACTTTCTGCTGAGCAGAGAGAGTAAATTGAAGTGGCTGGTTAAACTTTGTTTCAGTCTGAAGAGATGCATTAGGGATGTGAAATACCACTGGGTTGGAACAGATGTTGTTAAATCTCTTAGTTTGACACATCCACAGCATGCGGATCCAAGTTAGAGTTCTGCAGACTACCATTATGACTGAAAGTAAGGTACAGAAACACCGTAAATATCCAGCCCTTAAAGAAGACAGATGCACCATCCTTTTGCTTTAAACCCAGGACTTCTGCAGCGTGCAGCAACTGAGATGACACAGTTTTTAGTAGCTGTTTCAAATCACTTCATAAAGGAAAGCACGTGTTTACACGCAAGGCACATGTGCCAGATGGAGATACACAAGCGAACTCACAGCTTTGGAAACCGGGCAGCCCCAGCACAGACGCACAGGCTTGGGACCCACAGTTTGTCTGTGCCCCTCATGAACACCAACAAAGAAATTATAACTTCTGTTCCAGACAGCCCAGCAGCTTCCATTCAATATGATGAAAGATAAAATGCTTTCTTTCCAACAGATGTAAGATCTACCTGCATGTCTTTCCGCTTAAACACAATCTTCAGAAGGACTCTTCAGTGAATTCAAAGACAAGTGAGATCATCATCATCAGTACCACAAGAGATAATTCTGCCTTTGTTCCCGTTTTGAACAGGCTATTCATGAACTACCTCAAACTACAAAAATTTTAACACATCAAGCTGATGGTTCGTTCTTCCTCAGCCTTGAGAAACTATTGAGTTCTGTTCATTTTCATGGAGCCTTTGAGCAAGGCACTGGAAGCACCTGCTTACCTTGAAGTTCTTCCAATGCCATATTAAAGAAAGCAAGACTATTTTACATGCTTAAAGGACCCATCTGATTAAGTATCTTATTAAATTAAAGCTAAGAATGGGGACTCAAACCAGTTCTCTAGAATATGAGTTGGGCTATATATTTTCATTTGGATTGGCCGCCTTTTCTTTGTTTAAACAAGTGTAACATGGTTGATGTCACTTGACAAGTCTAATGTTATCTGAGTTCTCTTTCACTCATGTTTGAGAGTATTAAAAATGATGTACTATGATACCTCATTTGTGTCATGCTCTACAGAAGTGACTGCAGCTCCACTGGTAGCAAAACTTCACCTGCAACTATCACACCAAAATACATTCTCAGATTATGTCTCTGCTGTATTTTGTCTCTTCCACCACACCTGCAGTGACTGGGAACTTACTGAGAGATGTAACAACACCCAAGGAAACAGTCAACTGAGAACCTCTCCTTTAGAGGATGCACAAATGAGTCAGTTAACATGCAACGAGTAAAAGCACAGTAAAATTTTAATCACATATAGACTTGGGAAATCAAAGAACCTGTTTATCATGAAAAAAATCTAAAATTAAGAATCTCTGAAAATGCAGTCTTTGAGAACACCGAATTCTTTCGATGCTCTACGTTTATTTTTGTTGTATTCCACAAAATGCTTTAGGATTTTATATTCTCCAACAGAGTAGGGTTTTCAGTCTTATTCCAATTTATATCTGAAGGCTTTTTAGCAAGGACAGCTATTCTGAATTACGAAGTTGTAGCTAATAAAGTTTTTAATACAGACAACCCTACTTAACAAGATTAAATACAGTTTGAAAAAGTGTTAGCCTACATGTTTAATACATCATGCTTAGGTCTCCAGCTCTTTAGCTGGACACAGTATTTTAAACACTAACATCTATATAGAAATTATGCCAGCTGGACTGCTAAGGAAAGAAAACTAGAATTATCTTTAATTACTGTACGCTTGGTAACAGTAACTGCTAAGAAAGCACTTTAGCCATGCAGTTCAAACCAACATCTTGGAAGACTCATATCTGGAAAGCACCAGAGTCTGTAGAGGCAATGTTACTTAATGACAGTTTTATGGAGTAATCCCTCTATTATTTGTGGAACTAACAATGAACGCAGTTTACCCAGCAGACATCTGCAATCTGCATTGCAAGCCCTTCAGGAAATAAAGTAATACTGTACCACACTGAAACTATGTAGGATTTGGTGTCCTCTAACTAGCGTGTTCTTTTTAGACCTGGATTAAGCTCACCTGTTCCTTTGGCAGCAACTGAAAGAATTTTTACTTTGCCTTAAATTTAAAAAAAACAAAACAAAAAAACCCCACAGACTTGAAACATTGGTTCAACAAATCCCATCTGGACTCATAATGCCTGTATTCCAGAATGACAGAAGTGCAAATTCAAGAGTGAATGATGTAGTGGAAATTCAGTATAACCTAGTATATTAGTATAGATAATTTATAGATCTCTAGAAGACAGCAGAAAACAGCTAAGCGTTGATGGCTGTTTTAACCATGTTAAAAAAAAAAACCAAACACATAATCACCAAAATCTGCACCTTGCACTAAAATAAGCCAGATACAAGACTTTATATTTTTCTTTTAAGGTAGGACAAACCTCAGATTTCATTTGCAAGTTATCTAAGTCTTTCGGCTATAGTCAGCATCACGTCACTCAGACAGCTAAACCAGTCCAGCTCTTCTGGACCTCGCAGACCCATCAGCTACAAAGCATCACGGTTCTGAGAAGAACACAAAGTCTGAAGTAACAAAAATGTCTTTTCATGTGAAAAGTTCATCTAAATAAGTTAGATTCTAAAAGTAATGCAGTCTCAAAATAAGCAACATTTAACAATCCCAGTGCTACCTATTAAGTCTCCTTTCAGATGAAATACTGTAATGGACTTTTTAAATGCAGCAAATGGGTTACATGGTCTCAATCTGTAAACTCAGTTAAATCCTCTCCAGGTTGGGTTTGCTGTGCCAGCCAGTGCACAGCTACTCTCAAGGAGGGTTTTCTACTTCTTCATATAACCAAAATTCTTTGCATCTTTGCTTTTTCTCAGCACTCGCGGGAGTAACAGGTGGTGCCTGGTGTTTCATGCTGGCTTTTATGGGAGACGTCTAGTTATCTATCATTGCAATGGTCTTTAGCAAGTCAAACAGCTTTTTAATGTTTTATGGTGGTTGATCTCCATTTTGGCTCTCAGCTAGACATTTTTCAAATTCTCCAGCTCTTACTCCTATGCGTTCATATGTGGTGCTTGGTTTCTCTCAATACCCTGATTCTTGCTTTTCCATTTCAGCTCTTCACCACTAGGTCTTCCCTGAAAAGCTCCTATTTTTGAGAAATGCCATTACAGTCAGTTTATTTTCTGCAGTCTATAAATACCCACTTTCTCAATTAATGTCTCCCAGCTAACAAGCAGAATTTCAGCAATCTAAGTACTTGTAGCATGCAGCAGCAGTTAGAAGACAATTATGAAGCAGAGAAGACTTTCAGAAGGGAAAATTTCCCCTCCTCCATTTCATAGCGAGCATTTCAAAAGCCAGCTTGCGCTTCCATCCCTCTGAGCAGCCTGGGGGGGGCTGGGAAGGTGCCCTGTCCTCAACCTGAGACTCCGAGAGTTCATTTCCCGTGTCCCAGGCTGGCCCTGGAATTGCAATTCCTGTGACAGGGAGCTTCCAGATGTCACCAGGCCAGGACCACAGCTCACGCTACAGATGGGCACTACAGAACCAGGGCTGAAAGCTGGAACACAGACTGACCCACCAGTGACAGCTGTGGGGTGAGGGAGCTGGGAAAGGCTGCGAAGGATGGGGAGGGGGTGGGGAAAAGTATTCTCCAGAACTTCAGAAGTAGATTTTGCTTTGCCCTTAAGCTGAACATACTTCTCCTGGCACAAACAGTGAAACAACAGCAGACCATTTACAGAAACCATTTGCAGGGCTTTGACTAAATAAATCAATTGCAATGTTTTAACTACAAAGCCTTTTAACAGTCAGAATTCGTAATTAGTAGAATTAAGCTATAGATAGAAACAGCAACAAGAAGCCATTAAAAGTCTTTTCCAGAGGTTTTGTATGATCCTAAAACTTTAACTAAAAAAAAAAACAATTAAGCATACCTATGTAGGGAAAACGGAAAAATACACATTAAGACAAAAAAGCTTCAAATATTCAGAGTTTTGGAAAGTGAAAAAGTTACAAACAAATGACTAAAACAGAACTACCACAAGAAAAAAAAAAATGCCTCATTCTGGAAAGCAGGTATATCTCAGCACAGTTTAAGAGCATGGAAGGCTGTTAGAAAACCCCAACTGTGCTTACAACTGGGTTACTGTCATCACACTAAATCTTATTTACACAACAGACTGACTTTCCATTACAATATGAAAGGCATTTGAATTTTTGTAATTGCAAATATTCTGATCAAAATAGCTCTAATTCTGCTTACGGGGGAACGTAGAGGGGGATAATGGAGAAAAAGAAAATATGCCTCTTTCTGGATGTGAAAAAAGTTACTTGCTTTGAAAGTTCCACGGGTTTTTATTCATCATGCTGTGGGATTAACAGTTCAATTATTACAGCTGTAAAGGGACACAAAAGCAACACACTTTAGGATAAAGCTCCAGCTATGCTTACCATCATCCTGGATATATTAGCGCTATATAAGAGGTTAAGAAATCTCTCAAACATCTGTTTAGAAACACATTTTTTGTTTTCTGTCCAAATTTGAAAGCTATGTTTGAACATTCTTAAAGAATCTGTCACTTATTATGGCATTTTTTCCCGTCATATTTTAATAGAAGCACTAACATAATTTTACCACTACTGTATATTAAACAAGCTAAGCACTCAGTGAGAACGCCAGGGCACATCAGGCAGGTCAGCAGTCACACCTATTTGATAAACAAGGAGCATTCCTTGCATTTAGCTACAGAAGAAACAGCAAAGTGGTTTTACACTACCAGTCCAACAATCATTTTCTTTGAAAGCTGTAACATGCAAGAACTTATTTGTTTTTTTACCCCTCTTCATTTCTGAACTGTACATTGATTTTAAATCTCCTATTTGCTGGGCCATGCTCTGAAGACCAAATGACAAACCCCAGATCCCACCTTTATAATATCACATCTGTTGAAATAGCTGGATCTCGAGTCGAGGGTGTTTTTTTCTTTCTCACCAGCTCTTCAGCGCCAGCAGGGTCCCGTTCTAAGCTCTCCGGCATATCTACCCAGCTGTAGCCTTTTACAAGCCCAGGAGTCTACTTGCATTACAAAGCAGCGTTTTAGTGTAAATAAACTGAAGGTACACAATAGTCTCGCTTAAACCTATATCTTAACGCGTACTGAAAGCCTGAGTTGTTTCAGTTGTAGCCTAAGATACGCTACGGGAACGCACAGGCAGATTTCGAGCAACCCAAAGTAATTCCTAACACTCACCAGAGCCGAGGCGCAGATCTGGAGAGAGCACCCCCCCCTCTCGTGATCCAGGTATCTCCCGCCTCCGCGCCCGCTCTGCCCGCAGCCACCCGGGAGCCGGGCCCGCTTCGCCGCTCGAACCGCCCCGAGCGGGGAGCTCCGAGTTGAGCTGAGCCGAGCCCAACCGAGCCGGCTGCTGCGGGGCCGCCCCTCCCCGCGGCAGGTCAGGGAGCTGCCAGGGACCCGCCAGCTCCTCCCCGCTGCTGCGGGAGCCCCCGAGGCCGCTCCCCGCCCCCTTTGATCTGGTTCGGTGAAGGCTGATGTAGAGATTAGAGCCCCGCTTTGCAGCTCGGTTGGAGCTGGGGCGTGCCGGGCTGGGGTTCGGGCTTCTCCCCATCAGTGGACGTGCGAAGTACACGGGACATCAGGTCGCCACCAGCGCTGCTGAAATGTAAAAAAACACGGGGAAGGTGGCACACTTAAGACAGAAACCTAGTGTCACTTGAGGTGTTTTTCAGACTCACTTCAGTGAGTTCAGTGGGCCCCTCAGTTCAAGAAGGACAGGGAACTGCTTGAGAGAGCCCAGCACAGAGCCACAAAGATGATGGAGTGGAGCATCTCCCTTATGAGGAAAGGCTGAGGGAGCTGGGTCTCCTTAGTTTGGAGGAGACCAAGGGGAGACCTCATTAATGTGTATAAATATGTAAAGGGTGAGTATCAGGATGGAGCCAGGTTCTTCTCAGGGACAACCAATGATAAGACAAGGGGCAATGGGTATAAACTGGAACACAGGAGGTTCTACCTAAATTTGAGAAGAAATTTCTTCATGGTGAGGGTGACAGGACACTGGAACAGGCTGCCCAGGGAGGTTGTGGAGTCTCCTACTCTGGAGGCATTCAAAACCCACCTGGATACCTTCCTGTGTAACCTCATCTAAGTGTTCCTGCTCCGGCAGGGGGACTGGACTGGATGATCTTTTGAGGTCACTTCCAATCCCTAACATTCTGTGATTCCATGATTCAGTCCTCCTGAGTTCCTGGCAGTATGTCTTGTCCCTCAGGCCCAAGCTCTGACTTCATCGTTTGGTTGTCAGGCATTTCTGACAAAGTATCTCTGCGTAGCTAAAAGTCGCTGACACTTCAACAAAAACAACTAGGGCTTTTCTCCATCAGATTTTAAGATATTTGAACCTAAAATGCTTTTTCTTGAGCTTCCTTCACACCTGAGCACTTGAGGACCTGGCAGTCCAGAAGCAAACATCTCATCATACTCCTCAGAAACATTTTTTTAAAAGACTTTATAAGTACAAACTGAATTATTACAGACAATAAATGAAAAAAGCTGGAAAGTCCGTGAGTAGAGAAGAGAGCCTGGTCACTTACAAGTCAAAATGAAAAAAAAGAGAGATTGCTAAATTCTGGGGATATTTAAACCCTCAGTTCTAGGACCCCAAGAATAAAGCAACACGTCAGGTTTGGAACCAGCTCAGTATTAAGGTGGGGAACACTGTACTGACTCAGTCTGCAGAGCTGTATTATGAGGAACTTTTAAAAATACTGCTATGGGAAACATCACAAGCTGGTCTCAAGCTGCTCTACCAGGGTACGCTCACACTAACTACTGACCCTCACATGCTCACAAGCCTCATGTTTTGGGAGGTGACTCCTGGTTTTTCCTCAGCTATGGGTATCTCATATGCAAACCTCAGAATTGGCATTCTCCTGGGACTGGTGTTGCAAACCAGTCCCCTGCCACACCAAAGCAGGTCACAACCCACCTGGGGCTGGGATTTTAAAAGAGCTCTCTTGCCCCTCCACTGAAATAAAGGGCTGTTAATTTCAGGGTCAAGTTGAACTGGTTGTAGCAAAAGGAATTTCTCATTTACAAGCATCTTTACTCTTCGTAAGGCAAAAAAATCTTACCAAAGGAAACACTGGAGCTCAGTTTCCCTCAGTGTGACCTTAGAATTAGGTACCCTAATTCCCTAATTTTTTTTTTTTTGACGCAAGGCAACTTTGCTGCTCATTGGATCCAGTCTTTAACAGGTGGTCAGAGAGTGTGCTATTTCCCCAATTTGAAAGGGAAACAAAAACCAAAACAAAATAAAAATAAAAAAACTCAAACAAACAAAACACAACACACAAATCCAAACAACAACAACAACACACCCAAACACAAAACAAAACCCCACAAACAAACAAAAAACAGTGTTCCTTGCCTTTCTCAGTTTCAACTGGAAAATTTCACTGGCACCAGCTGCCCCATCTCCACCTCCCACACACTATCAACATCCTATCTAGAACATCGCTTTTTTAGCAGAAAACTTGCTTTCCACCCAATGTAGAGCCATTCAGTGCTACTGATCTGAGACAGTTCTTATACAAGAAACTCGGATATATTTACTGAATGAAACAGCAATATTACAGGCCAGATAACTTTAAACTATGATTCAAAATGGAAGTAGGAACACAATACACTATTCACTTTCTGAATCTCTGAAACACAGAATATATGCCCAGAAGTGGTACATGAATAATCTCAAAGCTACTTCTCCAAATTCACAAAACTCTACGTATTCTTGAAAAACCAATTTACTAGCAAAAGTATTTCTTAAATATGTAAATATTACTGTATACAATTTCACTGCAGACATTATATCACTTGTATTTGCTAACCACCTCAAAGAAGTGACAATAGGCACATAATATTTCCTCATTGCTTTGATATCTAAGAGGAAAAGTACTATAAAAATCTAAAGGATTAGAGGAAAAGTACCATAAAAATCTAAAGGATTACAATCAAAGCTCTTTGATTATAGGTACTGCACAAAATAGTGTCACAAAATCTTAGCACATCAACTTACTACAGATACTTTGTTTCCAAGGATGATATAAAATGAACGTATAATGTTTGTTCATAAAACAATTCCTGTTGAAATTGGATTTAAATACTGTATCGTATATTTGAATTACAGACTTGTAGTCAGTTATTGCCTTTACGGTATCTGAAAAGCACAGTCAGCACTGTGAGCGCTGAGAAACCTTTCCCTCACGCTACGCTCTATCCCTGCAGAGCCTTAATTGTGCTGTGTCCCACCGGCACACTTCTGGTTTTGACATCTCCATGGTACACCCTTTAACACCCCCTTCTGCACTACGTTCAACTTCTACTGTTGCTACTTATCCCACAGTTCGCCTCCAGCGACATCAGACAAATGCTGACTTCTTCATTTGTAAGCAATTAGGAAACACAACTGAGCTCTGTAGCACATGGAGTGCAGGAACACTGGGGTAAGGTGAAAAGGACCGAATCAAGGCAGATCAGGGATGTCACAAGTGATCTGTGGAAGGCTTGAAAAGATAAATGAGTAACAGTCTGCTCTATCCACCACCTGGCAATGCATATATGCAGGGAATCCACAGGACATCTGCACTACTGATGCAGCCTTGGTTTAAGTCAATATCGTCCTCGATCCATCAGGATGTCCTACCTACCGAAAGATCTATCAACACATTTTACAAGCAACAGAATCTCTATAATAAATAAAATGAACTCTCAAAGCTTCACTATGTATCAAAGAGAAAATGAACAGAATAAGATTTGACTACTATGCCATCTTGAAGATGAATCATTCTTTTTAGATTTCACAGATTACTTTAAAAATTGTGATTTGAACTTCAAGCCCTTGAGGACAGACATGCTACTCCGGGCAAACAAAAGTACTTTGCGTGTTCTGATCACAGAAGAATTCTTTAAACTTAGAAAAATGGGCAAAATATGTCTTATCATAACTTATCACGACAAGCTGTTTTTTTAACTGAGATTTTAAAATAACATTTTTCATAGTATGCTTAAAAAAATCAAGTAGCAGTAAAAACACTAAAGAGTTTCCAGAATTCTATATACAATCCTTAGGAAAAAATACTGTTATGATGATAAAAATGAATTATAGTTTGGATAATTTTTTATGATAAGCTTAAAAATTGCAGCTTATATTTGTATTTACATAAATGCAGCTGACACACTGTTGCAACATATGAAATTTGGCCATTCTGTCTTTTCAAACAAGATACGAAGAGTTGCAATCCTTGGTCAAGACCCTTTCATAGTCTTTCCTAGAGGGAACACAGCAGGCAACGCCATCGGGCACCAACCGCTTCTGCTGGCTTTGGCTCCTACCAGCTGTCCCCTTCCACCACTGCAACTATTTTCTGTACCTTTTCCAGGCTGGATGCCTTCACATCCCTTCCTGAGCTTACTGTGACATTAATCACAGGTTCTTCCTGTCACAGCGGCGTCTTTTAAAGAGAGAGAGATTCAGAAGAAGCTGAAGGACTTTGACAGTGCCAGATGTTAATAGGAGAGCTGGTGGTGGTTTTGGGTGCTCTAGGGACAAAGTGATGCTGAAGGACTGTGCTAGCACTCAGGGAAAAAAGCGCAGAGGTTTCTGAAATCCTTGAAGGTCAGAGAGCAGACACCAGAGATGTTCAATGGTTAATGAACTGGGGAGAATAAGGGAACGCTGAACAGAAGCCAAGAGCCATTTTAAGAGTAAAATGACAGAATGAGTTCTGTACATGGCACACTTACTCTGCAAGTATTTTATTATAGCTATACTGAATTTTTATTACAATTCCTATCCACCTACAGAACTTCCTAACTGATGCTATTTTCTTGGACACAATATTCTCATTGTATCTTAGCTGCTATAGCACAGTACTTGCAGTAGGCAATTTACCAAATGCCATTTAAAACAAACAATGCAGTGGGAGAAAAATGGCAGGGACCGACTATTTATTTACTACTTTTCATACTAAAATATATTTTCATGCAACACTGGAGGTAATGTTCAGATAGCAGCAGCTACTTTAATTACTCAGATGTACAAGAGGCACATATTGGGATATCTCAGACGATAGCAGTACACAGGACATGCCAGGAGCACAGTACTGAGCAAGTTAATTGGATTGAATCAGTCTGAACCATCAGACACTTCTAGGTCTAGACTGCCACTGACTGTGTCACACCTGACAGTTTTGCAGATATCCAAGTGCCTGCATGGTGCACTTGAGAACAGAAATACACAAACACATAAACGGAGTTAGCCAAGACTACAGCCACACAAATGTGAGTTGCCTGCTCCTAGACCCAAACTGAGCCTGGAAACTGAACAGTTGTGTTCATAAGGCATCACCCTCGAGATGGAAACTCTCAAAAGTGGCACGTGGCAGCCTCAGAACAGACAGTGGAGTTAAATCACAGCCTCTGTTACCCATCCAGAGATTAAAGAGAATATTGTAACAGATAACAAAAGCATCCAGCAATGAAAAAAACCTGTACTTAGAACTGTGGGTTTATTTCTTTGATGTACAGGATGAAGTGAATGAAATACAAGGTATTAAAGGTAAAAACTCACAGCCTCTTACACTGGCATTCTTCTATACACTCTTTTTTTTCCCCCCAGTGGTTAGAGGAGATAAACCTTCATATAAATATAGATAATAATTAAGCAAAACTGATTTGGTATTATCATACACATACAGCGGAAGCCTAAAATACTGATATTTCCGTTTTCAGACTGCTAGCTCCCTGAAAATGAAACATTGTCTGATCAATAAATGTCATGAACTGGCTGTCCTTCTCCAATTTCCACTCATCCAAACTTCATCACAAAATCCATCATAACTGATACAGAATCATAGAATCATTACAGTTGGAAGAGACCCTCAAGATCACAGATTCCAACCATAACCTGACCTAACTCTAGCACTAAACCATGTCCCTAAGAACCTTGTCTAAACACCTTTTAAACACCTCCAGGGATGGTGACTCCACCACTTCCCTGGGCAGCCTGTTCCAACGCCTGACAACACTTTTTGTGAAGACAGTTTTCCTAATATCCAATCTGAATCTTCCCTGGTGCAACTTGAGGACACTTCCTCTCATCCTATCACTTGTTACTCAGGAGAAGAGACCAACACCCTCCATGCTACACCCTCCTTTCACGTAGCTGCAGACAGCGATAAGGTCTCCCCTCAGCCTCCTTTTCTCCAGGTTGAACAGCCCCAGTTCCCTCAACCAGCTCCAGATCCCTCACCAGTTTCATCACCCTCCTCTGCACTCTCTCTAGTGTTTCAATGTCCTTCTTATGATGAGGGGCCCAAAACTGAACACAGGATTCAAGGTGGAACCTCACCAGGGCTGAGTACAGTGGCACAATCACTTCTCTAGTCCTGCTGGCCATGCTATTCCTGATACAAGCCAGGATCCTGTTGGCCTTTTTGGCCACCTGGGCACACTGCTGGCTCATGTTCAGCTGCTGTCAATCAACACCCCCTGGTGCTTTTCTGCCAGGCACTTTCCAGCCACTCTTCCCCGAGCCTGCAGGACTGCCTGGGGTTGTTGGGACACAAGTATAGGACCCGGCACTTGGCCTTGTTGAAACTCATACAATTGGTCTCAGTCAGACAATCCAGCCGGTCCAGATCCCTCTGTATGGCCTTCCTACCCTCCAGAAGATCAACACTCCCAGCCAGCTTGCTGTTGTCTGCAAACTTACTGAGGGTGCACTCAAAATCTCTTCATCCAGATCATTGATAAATAGATTAAACAGAACTGTCCCCAATACTGAGCCCTGGGGAACACCACCCGTGACCGGCCACCAACTGGATTTGGCTCCATTCACCACAAGTCTTTGGGCCCGGCCCTCCAGCCACTTCTTGATCCATTGCAGAGTACACCCAAGAAAGGTTAAGAATTCAGCGAGTATAGAGCAGTCTTCTCCAGCACTAGAGACAAGGGAAATGTTCAACATGATTGCTGATCGTGCTCTATTTGGGTTTTTTAAATAAACAAAGAACTTCTGGCTTGTAATTGGGAAATTTAAACCCTACACTACATTCAACAAAACAGATACCAACACATTCTTTTAATATTCTGGAAACTGGACATTTAAGGTCACATCATCTTAAATAACACTGAAAGTCAAAGCAGAGAAAAATTTCTGGGGGCAAAGAGGGTCTTTCATTGTCCACAGAGTTCCTAGAACAATGTGCTCTCAGTCCCTGGTGTAATTGAAGTCAGTTCAGTATGATATTGCAAACAAATACAGCAGAGTTCTAAACTATTTCCTTTATTGATTTTTTTAAAAAGCTCTCAGAGTATGATACTGACATTTTCCAGTTTGTTTTTTTTTTTTTTCCTTCAATTGAAACAAGACACTCTACAGTATTTTAACTTTCTTAATTGAGATCATGAGGTTTTAAGCCAGGTCATGTGAAGGTTGAGTTTTATGAAATATAAGACTGTTTTGTTTCATCTGCTTACAGAACATCAGTTTAATGATTTTTCAGTGAAAATCTATTAGAGAGGATCTTACTTTGCTTGTTTCCAAATCATATGTATTCTGAACCAAAATCCATATCTGAGGCTCCTAATAAGTTTAAAAAACTCCCCACATCGAAATAAATTATTTACAGTACTAAAATAAAAAACAAAGTCGCATATTAATCATAAAAACAACAAAAAAATCAGATTACTCTGAAAATATTTTAAAATGGAAAGTTGATAAGACAGTTTTATTAGCATCTCAAATAGTTTTTGGATACTAACAGAAAGAAAACTTGTTAAAATTACAAATCTGGAAGAAATGAATATCTATACTTCTGATTTATCTATAGATCTCAATGTTTTGAAGGAATTTTTAATAGCTTGTCTTCAGTTGTAACAGTTTCATTCTCTAAACAGAGCACTCCAATAATAAGTTACATTAAAATGCAGCTGCATAAACATGTTTACACACAGTTACATGTTCTCATTCACATTCCTTTCTCACAGGTGTACCTTTTCCACTATGAACTAACTACATTTAAGTGCATCTTACATAAGCGCACATACGTACAATGTCACTTGTAAAATAGTCCAGACTGACTAAAGGGAAAAAGTAACATAATGCTTTTCTGAACATAAAATAAACAAGTGACAAAACCCAGTAATTCCATCACTTGTACCACAATAGTATTTAAATTATAAGCACTATCCCGATGTTACAGTGAGAGTGACTATTGTAGTATAATTTTTTTTCCAAGTGACAGGAGAAATGCACTTTACCAGTACTGTTACAGTAATTACCATATTAAAACTAACTTGTCTATAGCCACAGAAATAACAAAAGAACTGCATTTCTCCCATCATTTGGAGGCCTTCATATAACAACAGTCCAGAAAACACAACTACCACTATTTCTATTTCAGCTAGAAAAGCAAAAGAAAAGTCATTTCTTCAGATTCATATTCTTAGTTCAGAAAACAGCAAAGTCTTGAAAGGTAAAGGATTCTTTCAGAACACTAATGTATCAATTACTTTTAAGATAAGAACCATTGTTTTGCAGTTAATTCCAGGGAAACTAAAAATGTAACATCAATATTTATTGCAAATGCATATGTATTGGCATATAATATGTGCACAACATAAACACATGCAAAACAAACATTTATGTTGCAGATATCAGAAAAGTAATTCATTTTGTTGTTCATTTACTTTCACAGCTAAAGAAAGAAGGTTCTCAGTACTCAATTAAGAGCAGATTAGGTGATGACTGTAGTTTTGTAACATTTCTCCTACCTATTTTAAGTTCTCCTACCCATTGCAATTTTAACTTTCAGTCTCGTGTGCTGTTCCCTTGGCTTAAAAAAAGTAACAGGAGAGAAAAAAAAAAAAAAGCTATCAGCTTCTTAATTATTCGTTTTTCCAAAGGATTTTCAAAGCTAACTGCCTAAGCCTTCAAATAATGCATGAAAGTACTCCCTGCCTTTTGTGCACAACCCACCTCACACCTTCACCTTTGCTCATTAGGAAAGTGAAATAACCACCAAAGTTAATTTTTTTCCTTCAGAAAAAAAAAAAAAAGTGTTTGGAGTAAACAAGCATTGCTAGAGCCCACAGAGGAGCTTTTATGTGATGTGAGCTTTACTGACACACTAACGAAGCCCTAACAGACAAAGCAAGAGAAAACACTATTTGAGCACCAACTCAGTGTTTGCTCACCAGGCTGCTTGCCTGCCAGCTGGTTCCCCAAGCTCAGCTCCCGCGAGGGGAAGTCAATCTCCTCTGGCTGTCTCTTAGCAAACAGATGTGAGCCTGGGAATTCCTCTTCCATCCAGATAAATCAAGAACCAGACCTTTCACAGCACCAACCTCCATGGCTTTAGAGGGAGATGTCAGAATTCTCTGGGACCCTCCGATTTCACACTGTGTAGAGTAACCTACAGTTACTGCCCATCATACACAAGTCACAATTTCCAAAGCTATTTACTAAAGTTTGTTTGACAGATGTCTGTTTTACCTTCTCCTCTAAGTCAACAACCTTGAAACAAGTCTAACCTACAAAACACCTATGCAACATCCCCCTACATGATTTTTTTTAAAACACTATTTCTCTTCCTTTTCTATTATGCCTATGGATATTGAGGTGTATCTTATAAAAAAGCTGATTTGGCATTTTCTGCAGTGCACACATGCTTCCCTGTAGCCACATGGTTCTGAGTTGTATTCTTGTCAGTACAAAACTGCAACTGTACACTTTCCTGATCAATTCTCAAATCAAAAAGTCATTCGGAAAAGCACAGGGTATACAGGAATTGCATTACAGTTCTATTACAAACCCAGATATGTTATATCTCTCAATAAGGTCCATTTAACAAACCAAACTTTTATACTGAATATGTCCAGTATTGACCAAATGCCTAAGATAATGTACTTGAAGGATTTTCAAACCTGATGGTACCTCCTGAGATTTACATTCAGTAAGTAAAGTTGAATGGTTATTTAAAGACCAAGTTCAAGATGAGACTTCAATTAGATTACTTCTACTACAATCTCTGTGATGAATGTAGCCAATTCAGTTAGACAATATTGCTTTTTCCAGTTATTATAGGCTACCTATTTTACATATACTATACATGCTCTGCGTCTAGGAGGTTTGTCAGAATTGGATTTGGTTCTCTACTGGTTACAGGAATTGCAGTATCAGATTAACTCTCTTCGCATAAGAATTAAGAAATGCAAAGAGGATCAGGTGCTGAAGCATATTCAGGAAGAGAGTTTCTTTCTGTCCCCAGGAACTGGGGATCATGAAGCGCTCCAGGACTCCGAAGCAGCGGGACTGATGCAAGTCTCTTGCATAGGAAACAAGGGTATGGGAATTGCGAGAACACTAGTACCTTTTGGGTCATTACACAATAAACCCATGGAGATATATACTTTTATATACATATATATCCTGGCAAAGAAGAGTGGTTGGGTGTATGCCAGTGGCACCACAGCTGTACAAAGTCAGCAGCAGCAAGCCACAGCCGTATGGACGGGAGACAGCACACGGCAGCTGCTGAGGGCTCCCAGCAGCAGCTGCACAGCCTTTCTGAGGTTAGGAGAAAACTTTGGCCCTTTGGCAGCTCCTTCCCCTTTCCACTCACTTAACTGGGCTGTGTACCTGTTCCAGGGCACGGGCACTGCTAGTTTTAATAAAGCTAAGAAATTCGTTTACTACCAAGCAATTGAACCTTTATGGAAGAGTTCAGATATTAAAACCTCAATATTCTTTCTACAATTTTAAATCTTATTTAACAGAACAGCCTTGTTTAGTCTACCCTATTTAACAGTCAGCCAGATACTATTTTAATATGAGCAATGCATGCCTAAGATACTGACCTTCCCAGCAAGTACTCACAGCCCAATGAGCTATTGAAAGCAGAAAAGCAGCCACAGAAAGATTGCTCTATTTGTCAGAAGATATTAATCTTTGCATATACCCTTTCCAAAACAACTTATGTATAAATCTACCAGCAAAAAAAAAAGCCAATCAACTTTCCCAAAGAGTTTGCTTTAGAGACAAAGGTTAAAAAAACAATAATAATCTAACCTTGAGGAAAGAATCCCAATTAATTTTGGATGACTTGTTCTTCATGCTTGCACAACATATCCACTACATTTTTTTTCCCCTTACAGTGAACAAAAGCATATACATGGATCTGGTCATAGTACTTGAAGCCAAATGCATACAACTGCTAGGCATTAGAAAAGGCTGTAATATCCACCAGCGTTCTTCCCGCCTTTCCAGTGCAACCCAGTGCGAGATGTCGGGCAGGACCAGCACTATTAGTGGATGGTAACTGGAAGGAGGTGACCCCAAGCTCCTTGGTTACCGACACATTATAACCCAGGGGTAAGAGCACGCTGCATATTTCAGGGGGAAGGGGAGAAGGGAGAGTTGGGAACCAGAATGCTCGCCCTGAGGTCAGGGGACAAAGAATTTCACAGCGAGGTGTTAATTTTAAGAGGCTAGTAGCTATCACACAAACATGTGCTAAGACGCTCACCCACATGCTTCCTCCTTGTAGATCAGTTTTAATCTCAATAAATTTTCTAAATTCAGCTCACTGCATATCTGTACAAATACATTTGCTAGCGTAAGGATGGCAATCATAACAGGCAAGAACAGCCAGAGTTAGGGAGAGGAGTTTCTTTCAGCGACACTAATGATTTAGGTCCACTTGGAAGTCTGTATGCACACAACGTGTATATTGTAGTATACACTGTAAAAGAAATAGCTTTAGAGTTGATACTTAGCACTAAATATAAACTTGTTAAAATATTGCTTGAGAAAGAGGATGTAGGACAGACCATAACTAAGAAGTAGAGCTGCAAATTGAAGGGATAAGCAGAAGCAAGATGCTTAAGTTCTGGTTATAAGTTTACAGAAAACAAGTTATTGCTGAACTAGTTTCAAATTCTCACCAAATAACAAAGCAGAAACAAAGGGCTGTGTTTGAAGTGCTTAGAAACTGAAATTCCAAGTCCCCTACATACAGGAATTTCTTTCATTAGGACAAGATGGAGAAGAACTCAGTGATTAGCCTTCTAATTCAATGCTAAAACATAGATGGGTGCAACTGGTAAAGCCACTGAAGGGATTTTCCCAGGTTTCTTGCTTTCTTGTTGAATGACTGCGCTTTTCCTTTCAGAGCTAAACAAGTTGGTTCAACAACATCATTATCTTCTGTGACTTTCTTCCCAAGCGCTGTGTTACTGCTCTGTTTGTGCAGTTACTGGACACACTGAGCAGGAGCATCCAAGGTCTTCAGATCACCAGTCAAAGGATGATTGAAATGGTCAGGTTTCTGCACAGAATACATCTAAAAGACATCAGCCACCATGAGTTAGTTTGCAATGCCACAGGTAAACACCTAAGTGACAACAAACAAAGCTGTATTCCATTAAAACAGCATGGGTGAAACACAGGTGGCTGCCTTCAGATGGACATAATTTAAAAAAAATTGTGCTAGAGTATTACTGAATTCTGTATAGTACTTCGGAAAAAAGCCTCATGACTTCAAAAATAAAAGAACAGCCAGGTCCTGTTAAGTTTACTACACTCACTCCCCTCACATTTAAAGATGGAAAGAAATACTTCCCTCAGGGAAGGGGGGCCCAGCTCATAATTTCTGGATTAAACCCATTACTATTAGCTGCAGAATGAAATTATTAGTGACAGGTTCACTGAATTACCTCTTTACAGAGGTCAGCAGAGCTTCCTAGAAACCTAAAACTGCCATTGTAAATTTAGCTAGTAACAAGTGAGTTTTCTAAACCATCAAAATTAGAAGTAAACATAGGAACCTGTTTCAACACCCTAATTTAGTCATGCACCAAAGTACAATACATCTGCATTTTCTTCACTTCAAAGTCATAAACTGAGAAATACACGAGTGCTGGCAGGTATTGCTATTACATCAACATTTTATATCCACAGATGTGGATGGACAATTTCTATTGATTTTCAGTACGCTCATTGCTCTTTAACACAAACCAAGAATAATTCCTCTGGCAAGCACACAAACCATAACTTGATGAGTACATTTAAAATAAGATTAAACACAAGCTTAAAATAGGATTAAATTGAGGCTTTCACCATGCAAAATTCTGTTATGAAATGAATCAGTTTTGCAAACATCAAGAAAAAAAGAAACTGCATGTAAAAAAAAAAAATCTTACTTTTATTCTGTGTTTATTACTGCCATTTTAAAGCTTTGCCCAATTATTTACAAAGGACCTTAGACAGAAATCATTCAATCCACCACTTTATAGGTTATGCTTAGTTCTGTTTAAGCTTCCAAGACTGCTAGTAAACTGTGTACTGTTTCATGTAAAATACACACACAGTCCTTGAAATACAGCCTGTGTTTCCCCCCCTCCCAGGTAAGTGACCTCATCTCTGGATTACAAAGTCCTGTTTCTCTTGCTTGTGCCCTCCCTCACCCTGGTGCTGTAAATTTTGCGGTCCTAGTTGTACAAAGGATGCCCTTGATCCAAACCCAGTAAACAGCTGAGTAGTTAAGAGTCCTCTACTTGGAGAGAAACCTGAGCTTGAAATCATTCAGATGGATTTCAGCATAAAAAGCTAAGTCTTCCTTTTCTTGGAGATGTCACAGAGTTGCCCAGCAATTCTATCAAAGCACTGCAAGGCATTTGCAGAGAAGACACTTGATTGCCATTTCAGTGCAACCTGGACACTGGGGCACTGGTAACAGCAGCACTGGGCAGAGCCTCTGCTTGGTAACACACCAGTACGACCTGCTGCTTGGACTGCAAGGGGTCTGGAGCATTACACTTGGCAATCCTTACTTTCAAATGGTAAAATAAACACCTTTAATTCTGCTGGCTCGTAAGGAACTGACTGGTAAAATAGTGCTACAAGTGAATTACTGGGGAAGAAATGGAACACCATGCAAAATGGTCATGGTGAATCTTACAGTAAAGTGTCACCTGTCACAACTGAGCCACATTCACTAATACTGAACAAGAACCTATCAAATTTCTTATACTCCCACAAGCCTTAAACAGATTTAAAACATGCTTTGTTGTGATTTATTTTACCAGTAGGAAGCTATTGTGCAAAGATACTTGAATCCCACTGACCCTGGTCACAAGTTCCCTGGAACTATGACCAAAATTCAACAGTTGTGATACAGACCCTGAACCTGAAGCAGACTGGTATTAATTTACAATTAAGATACTAAACTACCATAGAGTGCAGATTTCATCATCTAAATTCAGTTTACTATGAATTCAGTTCCTTTTGGAATTTCTTTTTTCTACTTCATATTTTAACGGGGTTTTTTAACAACTAATACATCTCATGCAATAACAAGAGATACCCAGTGACAGACAATGATGCAAGAGGCTGTAAAAAGTGCTTGATTAATTAACTGTGAGATTCAATATCACCTTTTTGTGCAGGGCACATGAACATGGCAGGCAAACAACCTCTTCTCTGCTGTACCAGTTTCTGTATCATTGTGGTACAGAGCAAGACCAAGTTGTTCATCTACCTCCTGGCACTGGGTTTAGGTTGCACCTAGGCTGAACAAATGACCTTACTGAAATACGAATTTATTCAAATTGTTCCACTTCACAGAATTTGCAAAGTACTCTGAGTAACATTAAGCCAAGAGGGGACAGGCACTGAAGCGTTTGTCATCCCACAAATGAAACTTCAAGATAACAAATATTCATATAAGTAGCTAACCAAAATACTGAGAAATTCACAAGAAAACTCAGGCATTGAAGTCCTGGAGTGGTCTAAATTACTCTATATTCCACTAATACTAATATATTTCACTATAGTTCCATAGGTTTGTGGGTCTAGCTCCGACTGCAGCTACTGGCAACTAAATCTGAAGCAGAACTGCTCGCCTTCAAGACACTAGGTGATCTGAAATTCAACCAACTCTGTCAGGGGCTGCACTCAATTATCTACCATCTGGAAGCCATAAAAATCAAAATTATATGAAAGGTAATGAAAAAATGCTATTAAAAAGTGATGGTGATGGTAAAGTCTGACAACTTTCCAACAGAACTAACTGGAAACTTATCTTTTCTGATGGCCCCCACAACTTAGAGCAAGCTGGGTGAGAGCTAAGAGCCCTGAGGCCTTAGATAAGGCTGCCCAGCAGGGTCTCCTACCTATGCCCTGGAGAGAAATTATTTCCTTCTACAAAGAAATGCAGAAGTTTATGCTTTAAGTTTTAAATTGAATTTAAAAAAAAAAAAACAAATTTCAAAACAATGAAATCCTTTGCAAAAGTACAGTTCCCTTCCTCCAGCCAACTCTGTAAGGCTTCTTTCTGAAAAATGCAGCACTGTTCAAAATTAAATTAAGGGATTATTTGGAGTTGTCTTGGATAAGCTGATACTTGGCTTGTGTTTAAGTTACTGTAATGGTCTTTACATAGGCTCATAAGTCACACAGCAAATTCTGGCAGAAACAGACTTCAGCCTTTAAAACATACATCTTCAGGTATTTGAATACAATGCCAAAAATCTCCTGAAGATAAGTGAAACACACCAGGAAAACTGGTTTTAATATCCGAAGAGTTACTCAACCTGAACTGAATTTATCAAGATAAAGAATACATTTTTCTTGCTATTCTGAGGACAGATGAATCTTTCTGCTCAATATCTAACAGCTGTTCTAAACAACAGATGCTGGAAATTCTTTAAGAGATTCTATTAGAAAAAATCTTTTACAGGGCAAAATACTTCGCAACCTAAATACCAGAGTTCCTATAATGAAATCAATTTCTATGCCACGGTCTTAATTTCAGTCTACTTCATATATTCATCCAGCCTCTAAGCGTCACATTCAAGAAGTTCTCATGCCAGCAGCAGTCTTCCATAAAAAGCCTTGTTCACTTAACGGTGCCATTCTTTGCTCAGTGAAATATTAGTTCCTGCAACCTGCCTGAAAGTAACTGAAAAACAACATACTCCCGTCTGGCAGAAAGAAAAAAACACCACACACTAAACAAGAACTTAAAAGGCTACCTTTTCAAAACTGAGACTTCTTATTTGTGAAACTGGGTAGTTTATTCTACATAGAACATTTCTGCTTATTACTTAATCCAAAAATGAAAATCGTAGCTTTTCACCAATTTACTTAAAAGCTTTTCTTTTTTTAACACCCACAGTTTAAGCCAAATGTGTCTCAGCACTGGATTCCAAACTTCAATTTCCTTCTACTTTTGCTATTGTTATGCCAGCACTTCTAAATATTTACCATTCCCAGATTCCTAAAATGGAAGGAGCCAGGGTTCTTTTGTAGTGCAGATGATTTGCACAGACCCCAAGTAGCAGAGAAATTCTCACGCTTTCATGGGAGGGAACTGGATTTAGGGGACACTTTGTTCATGACAGAGTAAAGTAATCTTTAATAAATTTAAATTGAAGGGTCTTTCTAACACACAGGGATTATGTATACCTTCCTCATATACAATGATAAACATTAAAGGTATTAATAAACATTCCTTAGAGAACTGCAGGTTTACATTTTTCGTAAAGTGTAGAAGTGATTAAATTGCATCTATATCTGGAAACATTCAGCACTAAGCTGTTGAAAAGTCATTTTACTGTATACGCTGCTTCAATTTATCTTCCTAAAAAATAAACTGTCGTTATAGATAAAGATTCAGTAGAAGTTTAATTGAAAAATCTAAGGAAAAACCAGCAAATGTAAGCATTAAACAACACGAAAAAGGAAAATAAGCTCCAGTTTTATGGCTAGTGAAAGTTTGGGGGAGACAGCTTCGTCACTGCTACCAAAGGGGATTCCTGCTTGCTCTTTACTGGCATCGTATGCATTCACCAAAGGGATCTATGAGAGAAAAACCCCATATCCTATTTATTTATCAAATCAAACCCATAGTCTAACGAGTTAAGCTACAGTCAATCTCGAGGAGATATCAAACATAGAAGATACAGTAATTTGAGACAAAAGCAGTTTTCCTTTCCTTTTTGTAAGTAAACACTGAGTTAAATTCTCCTACTTAACATAAATCTGTTGCTAAGGAATTTATTCCTCCTGTCGTGACAGGACAGAAAGCCAATTAAAACCTGCTAAAGCCATTTATCTTGCCATTTTAGCTGAAGCTGTGAATAAAAGTATCAACATATTATAGTATTCTTTATTTTAAAGTTGTCAATTTATGCTCTCTAACTAGACAGAAATCCTTCCAGAAAATCCTTTTAAGCACTGAGCCTCTTTTGTTATCAAAGCAAACATTTCTTTGTGTGTATATTCCATCTGCTAAAGTTGGATTTCTCCCCCTTATGGCTGTGAAAACTTGGGGAGTAAGAATCTAAATGAGATCATCATCCCCATGTATCCCAGCATTCCTAAAGAATCTGTATGAGTGTATGTGGTTATTGACAGAGGAATAAGTGAAATTTAAAATAAAACTATTTTTTTTCACAGTGTGGAGCTATAGTTCCTCAATATCCAACTTAGAGCACTACATAGGTAAATCAGAAAAAAGAAAGCAAAGGTTGCCAAAAATCTGCTTTTCAGTCTAAGGCAGCAAAATTATTACAAAAAAAAAGTAATAATTTCTATAAAACTAGGAGAACAAACACTTCTAAGGTATGGTTATTACTACCAAACCTATTTTGCAGAGCTCTGCCTATGAATAACCATCTCTCCTCATGCTACAGCTACAGCACCATTTCTCCTCCTTTTATATGGACCTTTGTTTCTATTTTTGTATTCATCTCCTCTGCTCCTGAATCTTCCTAATTACAAAATCTCCTGAATCAGCAGAACCAGAAACTCAGATTAATTTATAGAAGCAGCTGTCTAGATAGGAAAGGAGAAATTTCTGCATCTGTCCCGCAGGCAACCTTACTGTGTAGAATACCCATCTGCATAAACACTATTTATCATTGCAAGTAGTATAGGTGTGCAGAACAGTTTTGACATATAACCAAGACGTGTCTGTGGGCACATAGATTCTACAGGCTGTATTAACCAGTTTCACGTTTTCATCACTGCAGTTGTACCTTCCACAGCACTGAAGCGTCAGGTCACATAAAGCTCATTGACAAGGCATGTCTTGAGACTTCCAATTTAGGCTAAGATTATTTCAAAGCTATTTATCCTCCTAGGGGAATAAGTTGGAAGATGAGATTAGTGAGAAACCATAATATCCAAAGTCATCATTAAAATGATTTTGTTTTTACAGACTGACAATCTTTCAGGAAACACTTTCTAAATGCCTCTTACTCAGCTGGTGAATTCCAAGCTATTTATCACCAAAGGCCCTATCTTTATAAAAGAAAATACTGAAAAAAACAGTGCTGGAATGTTAAACCCTTGAAAATAGAACTTTAAAAATAACAGCGGATACTGACAAATTGGGGGTACTTCTTTCTTGAAGTTTTTGTTGGTTGGTGTTTTTTTTGGGGTTTTTTTCTGTTTTATTTTGTTTTGTTTTGTTTTTTTCTCTTATAAAAGCTGCTTTAAAAGTCATAAGAAAAAAAAGAAGAATTCTTTACCTCTACCATTTAAAACTCTTGGCTGAACAACTAGAAGCCTGCTCTATATGCTTACTGAAGGGATAAAGGCACATTATCCAACCTCATCTGCAATGGGATCGATGGTCAGTCGAGAGCACCAGAATTCAAAATGACTGATAATCATGAAACACTTCAGATCTCTCTAACTACCTAAATGCTGCAAGTATCACAAATCTGTTTCACAAAGCCAGTAAGCCAAGGTGTGTTACACGTCACTAACTATGGTTTGGAAATACTTCCCCACATACTTTAACATGTTTCTTACAGTATTTAAGAATCTATTTTATAAGATTGGCCTTGTATTCTTTTAACTAGAAAAAAAAAAGAGAAACAGAATGAACAAGCCTAAATGCCATCAATGGTCATACTATCTACAATACAGTAATAGGTTTCCTATGGCCTAGTCCTGAGACGTAAATCCATCGGTTGACTTATATCTTTGCCCAAAATCAGAAAGGAAGACATTGTCATCTTTTAGCCTCTGAAGAACAATGACACATAATGAAACAAAACTACTAGGGGAAAGAAAAAAAAACAAACACACACAAACTCCCAGTTTATTCAATTTATAAGCAAGCTATAGAAGGTAGCTTTTCTTATCAGAACTGTCTGGAAAAAAACATTCTTCCTAATAGCATTACTGCATTTCATGATTTTTCTAAGCTGACAATGAAAATAATACTAACCAGCTATAATGAATATTATAAATTTTCAGGCATACAAGGCGACTTCGGTATTATTAGGCTTAACAGATATCAAACAGTGGAAAAGATTACCCAAGATAAATTTAATCACAATATATTACCTACTTGTTTGATGCATCAAGTAACACAGCTGCTGGCTTCAAAACTAGTAATTATCAGAAAAATTTTAAAAGCTGAAAAAAAATCTGAACTTTTTATAATCTTCTAACTGCAGTAACTAAAGGTTAAATATTACTGAAGACTGCAACTTCGAAAAACTCTGTTGTATTAAATTATGCGCTTTCATACGCATTTAGTTTAAAAGGGTAAACTTTAAATGGGACTTAAAAGCTGAGACATAATGCAGCTAGCTAAACTGGAAAACTAGAGTAGTGTCAAAGGTATGTGGGTATACATCAAAGAAATACATTGCTAACACTGAACAGTACGGTAAGCATGCCTACCTTGCGCTAGAAAAGCAATTTTAAAGAGCAGCAGTTTTAAAGAATAGCCAAGGTTAATTGCACAGTAAGGAACAGTCTTAAAATGGGAAATGTTTATATATATATAGTTAACAGTTCTCTATGCGTTGTAAGTAACATCCAGACAACAGGCCACAGACACAAACTTTTCAAAACAGTTAATGTCTGATATTCTCAGGAATCGTGTTCTCTTCAATGCAAAACGTATGCTGTCTCATCTTGAGAGTGGAGGCAAAAAATGGAGCAGGAGCGAAAAAGGCATCTGGAAAGAGGCAGCCCAGTTCTAGGCAGCATGATGCCACTCTGCTTTTCTCTTTGTGCAGCACCTTTCAATCTTAAATAGTTCTTTGTGTTACTCTTCAATACAAGGTTTTAATGATACTGAATATTAATTCTCAAAGGAAAACTGAAAAAAACCTTCAAGCTAGATAAAAAAAGAGAACATGTTCACAAGAAAACATGCAAATATTTATTGCACTTTTCTTCTATCCATCACCACAAAACATGACACTCTCTATGCCTAGATTTCCTACCATCTAAATTTTAATTAATGCTTTAATTGTCACTAACAGCTAGAAAAGATGGCACTTTCTGGTCCTGGATCAGTTATCTTGAACACAAATTAGCTCAAAACTGTAACTGCAGCCTTCTCAATACAGAAGAATCAAAATCATGAACTTTCCAGAGACTGCACAAAGCAACCCTTTCCTTCCTTACCCAACCAGGGTGACTCACGAGAAACAGCTGACTGCACACAGAATGAAGTCTCCACTGGAAACCAGGCTCACGTGTTACAGTTGATGCACTTCAGGCAAGTGAGAAAATTCATTATAACATTCCAAACAGGTTTCCAGGAACAGCGGCACACCGAATTAGGGGCTAAAAGAAGAGAAGTTGTCAGTTGTAACTGCATCAGAAAGAAAAACAGCAACACATTTCCTGGGGTTTTTTAAATTATACTTCAAGAGCTATTGTTACTAATAGCTGCTCCAAGCTGTAAAAACTGCAACCTCAGAGGGCAAAAGTCAAAGAAACCCTACTGATTTTCCCCATATTACTCACAGAATTAATAAGATCATTTGGGAGCCAGCCTTGAGGTTATCAGAAATCTCTCGCCATATGCCCACAGTACACTTTTCCAGCATTTCTGTTTACAACTCTTTAATGAACTGCAGCACTGAAACGGAAGTCTTCTTGCCTGCTAGCAGGTCATGCTGGAACGCATTTTGGGTATCCACATATTTGCATTTCCAATAGCAAAATTAGGAATAAATGAAGCAGATAAGTCTTCAGCAGTTTTTCAGTACACATTCCTAAAACATCTTTATAAAATCGTATTCACCTCTGAAGAAATAAATATTAAAACTTATTTACGTTTATTATTACTGATAATATAAATTATCTTAATTATGCATGATATAATCAAACAGAACATTGCCTTCAAGTGCCACAGGAAGTACTCCTTTTTAAACCATTTTTTAAAGCAATAGTCTCAGGCAGGTAGAAACAATCCAAACAATAAGAGTTCCATAGTCAAATTGAGCACTGCTGTTTTGACACATGAAAAAAATGCCAAATATCAGCAGATCTGAATGGAGGTTATGCTGCAAACGTTCTTGTCAAGGAAGGAATCACAGGATTTTAGCTACATATGTGTGTTCAATACACAATGTTTAGGCATTTAGAGCAGGGGTGTCCAACTCATTTTAACCAGAGGCCACATCAGCCTCACAGTTGCCTTCAAAGGGCTGAATGTAATTTTAGGACTGTATAAATGTAGGAGCAGTTACATTAGACTTAAGGGGTTTTAGCACAACCACTGCCACTATATGTGTACAAGTGTCTCATGCTCCGAGCACCTGCTTCAATGAAATTCCCCACATTGCTACCTATGCAGAACAGAACAGACCAGACATCAAGTTGGGTATCACCTTACATCCAAAACCTGGCTTGCCAGCCAGAAGCTCAGATATCTGCTGTGAATTTGTGACGGGAGGTCAGCGGAGACAAATGAGAACTGGTATGCCAGCTGCAGGAGAACCAGGTAGAGATCAGAAAAATAAAAACAAGAATACACATGACAAAGCAGGACTTCAATCTGCCCTTAATAAGAAGGGCTCAGCCAAACACCCAGCATTGCTGGAAGCATGTGCATTTGAAAGTGTTACGCATGTGAAAGTAAATTTGTTCTTCTGGTCTTTTGGACAAATATTTTGAGAAGAAAAACTAAAGGACTTGAAGAGTGCAAATCAGCCTAAGAACCAGAGTAACATTACAGGAGAGCAGACAGACTGAATGGCATCATCAGGTTGGAACCCAAAGATATGGGTTGTGAATAATACAAATTAAAAAAAAACCCAAAACTTCCTTCCTTAAAAGAAAAAGCCAAAAAGAGGCAAAAATCCCCAAAGCAGCCTGTCAGAGGTAAGAAGTTGACTTAGCTTTGTTATCAATCTGAGAGAAATCACAATATTTGTGGAAGGATTTTGCAACTTCAGTCAGTACAATCAGTGGAGACCCAAGATTATCAGGCACTCACTGTCACAGCTTGGAAGAATATTTTGCAATATTTGACTTCCTACATCCCAGGTAATCCAAAATGGATTCCAAGCAAGCAGAAACATTAAGGATCTTTAACCAATTATGTCTGTTTTACTTGAAAAGTTATAGGCAGAACAAATCCTGCACAGCAAGAGACAGGCAGCACAGAGGTACACACTAATACACATATACTTAGTTTCCAAAATGGAAAGTTATGTCTGAATACAGAGCAATGTTGTGTGCCTCAACTGTTGTACATGGGAGTTAACTGTCATGAGAAGGGTGAACATGGGAAACGTGTTGACCTTTGCAACATGCCAACCTGTGCATGCTTTTTGCACATTAGAAACAGCCTTAAAGCAGTGAAACATTCTAAGTCATAAACCTTATTGTGTGACACACGATTTCAAGAAATCCCATGGCGCTGCTGTAGTCTGCCGTCTAGGCACTGCTGATTCACCGTCTGCATGCATGTGTTGCAAAGACTGCTGGAACACGCAACATTCTGCATCCAAGTTCAGCATCTTGTTTGTGTTAGCGTGAACTTTTGCCCATTCTTGACTGATTATGCTTTTTGCACAGGAAAAGCTTAAGATGAGTTTTAGAAATTCCTTTGTCAGGGCAGATCAGATTCTCCCTCTCCTTCCCCTCATAAAACACATGACGGGGGGCAGGGAGGAGAGAGAAGAGAAACAAAGCTTTTAATAAATTCTCAGAACATAGAAACATGAATGCATGATAAGCCAAATTACCAGTTAGCTCCACATTTTGTCCCAAAATCTCTAAGAACAACGGGCAACGGGTATCTGTTGCTTCCCCTATACTGCTAGCCCACCCAACTAGGAGAGCTGCATATCCAGCCTTGGAATCAACTCATTGATTTCAGTCCAGCTCTTGGCTCCATTCTTTTATTTGTAACGCATTCTCTTTGTCATCAGTAATGTGAACTGAATTTGCCATCTGACCAGGCTGGCAACAGCAGTTTGCCTGCCTGGAGAACTCTGCTGCCTTCAGGTACCTTCAACTTTTGACAACTGTTTGGGACAGACGTTCACATACCCAGACACTGCTTTATGAGTTGGAGCAGCAAAGTGTCAGCTGGAACTGGTTGGTGACATGGATGGTAGCAGGGATGAAGCAGACAAGCATTTGGCTGTAAGTCACATAGGTTATGAAAGAAAACCGCTGTCTTGGAGAAGTCACAAAGCGATAAGATACAAGGATAATTTCTGTTACCTGGAAACGACAGTCACATCAATTTCCCCATGTTAATATTGAAAACCAGATGAAAAGGTCTTGGACTATGAAAAGCAGGAGCTACTGAGACCGGCACCACAGAAGCATAAGGTAGAAATCGACCTTTTCCTTTCTCAAAAGCCTTGTGGCTGGTAGCATCTGGAGGCATGGATTAGCTTTTTTACAGGTTTTTTTGTAGACTTCAGTTGGTTTTGAGCAGTGGCTACTTGGGTGTTCAGAAATGGCATAACTTTTCCCTGAAATGAGGAGCATTTAGGGTTGCAGTCACTGTCTTCACATACTTTGTTGATTATTCACCCAAACCAGTAGTATCAGTGGACTCTTCTGCTATTTTTGAGCCAATTGTAGCTTCACTCTAGTCTTATCCAGGGAGTCCAACACCTGTAAGAGTCCTTAACATTTCCCTGCATACCTCTCTATCAAACAGATTAATGCTACTTTTTTCCCTTGGCATTGCAATAACCCTTTATTTTAGTTTGTCCAATAAAATTAAAATCTAACTTCTCTATTTCCTGGATGATGATTTCTCATCACAACTGTTTAACTTGGGACTTTTTACATAAAAAGATTAGTAGGAATTATCACATACCCACGTACCCAAGTGTAACTGGTATGGATTTATTATTTGATCTACAGTATCTTCAAGCAAAAATTTTCAAGTCTTATAAAAAGCAAAGTGAAAGAGGACAACATCTATCCTCTGTGTTTAAATTTAGACATTACCAACAAAACAGAGCAATTATCAGCAAGTAGCTATTTAAATATTTATAATTCTAAGTATTAAAAATAGGGAGTATTTTAAATGGCTTTTTAACCTGAAAACAAGGATTGAGAACTTATAAGATACCAAAACACTAAACATACTGCATGCAGAGTGGTTCAGAAAGTAACTATACAGCTTTGATACTAGGAGTAAGAAAAGAAGTTCTCTAACATGGTAGTTCATAGCCAGCTTCAGGTACTATCCACCAAAAAAAGTTACCAGACAACTTTTTCACTGCTCGTGTAAACTGAATGGATGGCTTAATTTCAGAACTGATGGTCTCAACAAATCAAGAATTTCTAGGCATGCAGGAGCTTGTTTTCATTGCAGGAAACCATCAAGATGATGATTTTTTTTTTTTTTAAATAGAAATCTGATTTCTCCACAGCAAAAAGCTTTTACTCAGTAGGAACCTCAGGAGTGATGGGAAGGGAGCAGACCTGCCTTCAAGAATGGCCTGACATTATTTCACCATAACTTGAATATTACCACCAGGTCAGAAGATTCCCAAGTATATCCTATCAAGGCCTCTACTATGTACTTTGGCTGGGTGCAGAAAGCTACAGGCATTCACAGTCTAAGGAACGGTAAGCGTTACACTGATCTTGCCTACTACATTAATATGAAGTACCTTACTCGGTACCCCAAATGGAATCAAATCGGTATAATTTAAATAATCAAAAGGTAAATATCTGTGTGCAAGCTGACAGCAGATTTCTAATACTCTTAAAACCTGATCTATGTCAGGAATATGATCACATGTTTGTACATTCTTTACTTGAGGTGGAAAAATCAACGAGCACAAACTATTTGTGCTCATTTTCCAAGATCACATGTCTGCAAAAGATACTTAAGAGAGATCAGAATAAAGTTTCTCATTATCAGTATCAGAATATTATGACACTTAACACTTTAATTAGTTTTCTCTATGAAATCCAGTTTTTCTTAAAGTTTGGAAAAGAGTTAAAAAGCAGTAGTTGCACCTGGATTGAAAATAAACAGAGTCTGAGCTGATTAGCCTCATGAGGGCAAGAAGGAATCTCAGTATAACTTTCTAAGTAGAGCTCTGCTTGGAATTTCAACAAGGTAATTAAGTATAGACCACTTCAAAGTGGGACATGTCTATACTGATCACTGGAACATACAATATTGCAGAAGGGGAAGTCAGTACTTCAAACAGTATTTGAATAAAATACGGATTTTTTTAAAAAAAAATCTGTACAGGAAGCAGACTGACAGCACATTTGAGCCGGTCTGCTTTCCATTTTTTTCAGTTAACATTATTTATGCCCATATATAAATATTTCTTTGCAAGCAGCAGAACTTAGCTCTTGGCTCCAAATAGCTTAACCTAAGTAGAATGGTTTTAAACACTTGTTATGCCACGGTTCCTAATGTCTCTGTACAGGCTGCAGGATACTGCAAATCATATCTGTCTTCTCTTTAGCTGATCTTAGGTAGCACCACACCTGAGCTTGTCCTGTTCCAATTCAGAAGTGTATGTCTAACATCTTTCCTCCAGCTCACGTCATACACAAAACCACTTTTGTTGATATATGATGTGTGCCAACATCTCAGCTTGTTTTTTCTATCTGCTAATTGTCTACTTCCAAGCTTTTGCAGAAAATCAAGAGAAAACACTGCTTTGTGCCACACATACATCGCTTGGATTGCCCTCAACATTGATATTCCTAATAAATTCGTCCTTCATGCTCACTGACTCACTCAGAATATTTCCACTTCTAAATTCCCCTCCACAAAAGCCGAGTTGTCAATACTCTAATTTTATCCAATCTGTCTGGTGCAGAAATGGGATTTACACCATTTGTTCTCTTCAGTCTGCAAGCACAAGAGAAAAGTGTTTAATCACAGTAGCAGAGAAAAGAATTGGCTGCTGGACTTCAAGTTAGCTGATGTTACAAACCAGTAGCTAACAAAAGCAGCAGGGTAACTGACCACTATTTTGGCAAAAAGGAGTTGCAGCTATTATATAAGATCCAGGATTCTTTTTTTTTTAGAAGGAAAAGGGGAAATTCACTTGTCTTTATCCTAAAATAGAATTCCTGCTTGTTTGTTTGTGGGGTTTTTTGTGTGTGTTTTTTTCTGTTGGTTGTTTTTTCAAATAAACAAATCTGCAATTTTAATTCATAATTACTATATCCCAATGCTCAAACAGATATATTTGAAGCAAAAATACATTTTGTGGACTGAAGTGCACAGGCTCAGTGAACTGAAACTTCTCCTGAGACGATGTCAGGCAGTTGCAAAAAGACTAAGTGCTCTGTCGGAACAGGGAGTACAGGCCAAGAGCCCTGGCTCCTCCTCTGGAGACCTAGAGAGAAGGTAATATTTCATTTGTAGGATAGAATACACAAAGAAAAATAATATAACTGTCTTTTACAACAGAAAGTAGTTTTGATACATGACCAAATAGGTCATGACTTCAACTTACCACAAGATTCAGGGTGTCTTTTTGGTTTTGTTTGTTTGTTTTTAAAATACAAATGCATGCCCTCTTTTTCAGTCATATTTTGTTCACTGAGTTTCAGGAAAAAATATCCCATATTCTGCAGATTTGCAAACTGAGAACACATGCTAGCATCATGCATACCACAATGAAAAGAGCATGTTGCCTGTTCAGCTGAACATCTCCTGCACATGTGCACAGATGGAAGCAGCTGTTGCCACAAAATATCTGGCCAAGCTGAAACGCACTTGAGAAACCCTGCTCCATTCCCCAGGCAGGACATGTTCTTATGGACTGCAGCAAAGCTGGATGGGGTAGAAAGTAAATGCAAGTAGTAAGGTGGTTTGTCATGCCACTCCATCCCATAACAATCTGTGAAATATACAGGTTTGAGAAATTTTTAAAAAACAAACAAACAACAATACAAATATCACCTTCTCCCGTAATTGTTAGATAAGCAGCAACATTAAGTGTGTACTTTCATTCTACAGCACAGCACAAGCAAAAACTAGACTACAGCACTACAGCATTACAACATGCTATTTGCCCATCAAGTCACTATAAGAGTAGGCCAAAAAAAGTAGTGTCTGCAATGCTGGCTTATACTGAAAAAACAAGGAGGTAGAAGGATGAGGTAATGGAAAGAGGGAAAGCAGTTTATCACTCCACTCACTCTCCCCTCCTAGAGGACTTTGAGCAGTAACGAACAGCAGAGGACTATATTCCTACTCATGACCTTTCTTTGAGAAAGTGCAGTCCAAAGTCTCGAAAAGTAACAGAAAAGTTGGGGTGGAGGCAGAAATCTGGCATTCCAGCACTCCCACTCCCAGCTTAAAAGTCTAAGGCAGACTGATTCTTGTTTCACAGTCTGCTGATTTATTCTACTTTCCAAGAACCAAGAATGCTTAAAAAAAATTAACTTAATCTCTGCTTAATGTCTAGGGTTAATCACATTAAAATTTTGCTTCTGGAATATTTAATGTCATCAATGGCAGTAATGGACCGTTCAAAGTGAATGTTCAATAAGAAAAAGAAAAGAAGCTCCTTGCTCTAGAAGATGATCCAAAAGCCCCTTTTCTTGCGGATTTTAGAG
Source organism: Patagioenas fasciata (assembly GCF_037038585.1). NCBI lineage: Eukaryota > Metazoa > Chordata > Aves > Columbiformes > Columbidae > Patagioenas > Patagioenas fasciata. Next base: position 24,767,360 of record NC_092522.1, read on the forward strand.
ACTCGTTAGTTTGGTTTGCATGTTTTTAGACAGGTGTGCACTTGTAGTAAGTTACATGTAAATCAGTACAGAAGTTACACACTTCTCTCCAACATTTATCAAGTTATAATAGCAACGGTACTGAAGCATACTTATTTATGGATTATAAAGGCACTACTGCTTTCTATTGCTCATTAAGTCATTTCTCTTGTAGAAACTAGCTACAATATTATACACTGCTATATATACACAACTGTAGGTATTTACATTTCTGTGATTGCAATCTACGAATGATTGTGCTGAATCAATCCACAAGATAATGGATTTCTCAGTCTTCAAAACTGAAAAAAATATCTGACTCTTCGAAGAGAAGTATATGATTGCCACATGAGGTACATGTCTATGGGGAACATTTCCTCTAGAAGTTGAGCTGTAAGTTCATAACTACGAAAGTGTTTTGTTTTGTTTTGTTTTTTTCACTGTTTGAGCAAAGTTTCACATTTGGAGACAATTAGATATTTTTAAGTTAAGTTTCAGGTATGGTAGAAGCAGTATCTCTACAACATCAATTCTGCAACCATATAGCCAAATTTTCTGATTTCCAAATGAACTATACCTCTTACAATCAAACCATCTCATGCTTCCAAGAACTGTAAATTTGTAGAAGTGGTTAGTTTCAGTCACTGTGTTCCCTATAATAGGGCTGCTTTGCAATTAAACGATAAAAACTGCCATGGCATGCATGAAGAACACACAGCATATCAACACAGATGGGTACAGACAGTCTCTCTGGGCAACTGGTTCCAGTATTCAGTCATCCTCACAGTAAGAGAAGGTTTTTTTCTTTTGTTTAAATGGATTTTCTTGTATTTTAATTGGTGTCTGTTGCCTGTTGGCCTTTCACTGGACTGGGATGCAAAGAGCAAGAGAGTCCCAAATGAAAGTTGTTACTCAGAAAGAGTCGGCAGGCACAATACGCTGTCAGACCAGGGAGCAAAAAGACCTCTCATCTGTAGGTGCTATTATATTATTTTGCTTGAAAACAAAGGTGATTATTTCTAGCCTGCTCTTCAGACACTGTCCCTTTACAGTTGGTAACTGATTTATGTGAACAGGGGAAGCAGAAAAGCACATACATGCAAGTTTTATTCACAAGTTTTACTCCATGTTCTGTACTAGTAAATGCATCTTAAATGCAAACGCTACCTGAGACCTCATCACTGGTGTTCTCAATTGATTCCTTGGGACCTTCTCTCACAGGAAAGGTCCTGTCAGTGTTACAGCATCTTCCTCTAAGCCCCTGCTTTTATGCTTCTCTGACAGCATCAAGAAACTGATTCCCAAACACAGAATTTCCATCTAACCTCCATCCTATCTCTCCCTAGTAAAACAACAGTCCTGTCATTCTGACTACAATACTTTCCCAGAAGGCAACAGAAAAAACACAAAAAACACCCACCTATATCAAAAGACACTGAAGTTACAGAAATTATTTACCTTGCAAAGAAAAGCAGTGAACGATACTAAAAACTACATGAACAATAACTGCACAGAGAAGTTAGCCAGAATGGGGAATTTCTGTCCTTGTTGTCTTAAAGAGTTAAGAAACCTGACACATTCATAAGACTCAAATCTTCTATTCCCACCTTATATTGTCTCCCCCTCAGCTGCCTGCATTTCACGTGTTTGCTTACAGCACCTTCATTTTCTTCCCCTCACCTCACATCCTATGAGCAGGATGCAGCTAGATGAAGCTACTAAGAATCTGGCATGTGGAAATCACAAAGCAGGAGAAAGCCTTATTACAACCAGATGTTGTTGCTCTTTCTGGAGCTCCACACTCAGGAGTCTCATTAGAAAGAATATTGCTCCCGCTTGGAGCCTCAGAGCGAAGAGAAATACAACAGAAGTAAAGCAAGTTGTCTGCTCATGACAAGAGAGCATTCAATAAAAAATTAAATTTGGCACCCGGATATCTTTGCAACCAATCAGCCTTCAGAATTCACTGCCACATGATGCTAAACATGAAACACAGTAAGATTTAATGCACTGCAAATTTTTATGGTTGACAAGATCATTTAGCTGCTCGTACTATTAATGCCAATGGAAAGACTACTGGAAGAGAAATAAAAATCTGATGTTTAAGGTGTTAAGCTTCTCATGTCTCTTATTCAACCAATAACAAATAACTTTACCCTCTCTAAGGCGGTAAGATTCCTTACAATAAGACTCCAGCCCCATCCCTGCCTCACCAGCCCTGGTGCTCTTCAGCCCCTGAACTGAGCTGCTCCTATTGGCAAAGACCATGGAAAACCATTCTCCCACAACCTCCCCACCATGTTAGGCTGTATTTTTCACTGGTTGGTACGCCAAGCTGACCCAAAGGTGGACCTGCCACATGCCAGAGCTGCTGTAGAGTCACACCCAGCGACACAGTAAACAGCCAGATTACAAGTCAAGCTCAACACAGCCATTTCTATACTCTTTAAATGCCTCCGTCTGTCAAGGACAGATCTTATTTTCTGTTGCTACTTCTCCCCAGACAACTCATTTACTTACTTCATTCTTCCTAAACTTGCTTTTTCTCCAGTTTGTTAATGGTGCACTCTCTTTCCTTCTGCTTATTCTGTTCCTCTACACTTGCAAGAGCATCATTCCTCCTATACATACCCAGCACTGGCAGGCCTTGTTCAAATGAGGACTTTACTACTTTCAGCCTCCTCACTACCATTAATGCTCAGTCCTCTGCCATCTCTATGTCATTGCTACTCAAACTACTAGAGTATTTAAGAAAAAAAATTCAACTTGGCTATACACGTTCTACATAAGAACATTATTTCTAAAAGGGAGTATATAAAATCAAGCACAAATGTACCAATTGCAAAATTGCGATGAAACTCTCAGAGGCTACTCAGACTCTCAGACACTCCCAGATCACTACTTCTTGCTTGGATTTCTGTAGGAACACTTTGTTGCCATCAATTGCAACTAAATCGCCTCACTAAAGTTACCATGTACAGGTGAACCCACGGAAATACTATCTGTTCAGACATACAATTCAGTAATTCCGTGTGAGTGGGTTTTGTTTTTTTTTTTTTTTTTTGTCCATGGTTTGGTTTTTTGTTTGTTTGTTTTCTGTTTGTTGTGGTGGTGGTTTTTTGTGTGTTTTGTTTGGTTGGTTTGGTTTCTTCCCCTCCAAAGTGCTACTTTGCCCTAGCTCAAATCAGTACCAATTTCTAACAGACCAAATGAAGTAATCTGGTCATTTTCTAATTGCTACTTAATCACAAATCACCCACAGGGCAGGGGGAAGGAATATAAACACCAAAACCTAAGATTACTCTGGTGAACACCACTATTGGCACTTTGTGTACCCAGACCAAGCAGCAACTACAAGAATCCACTTTGGACACAGTGGAGCCCTGGATATCCAGTCCCTGGCTCCCCGAGGCTCCCCTGATCACCCACAACATTTGAACAGCTTCAGCAGGTTTTCCATGAGACATTCTTGTGACTACAGCATGATACAGAATAGGAAATCATCATCTTAAAGCACTTAAACAGTCACCAGCTTCTGTTATGGATTTAAAGCTACGGATTAATGTTTTATTTGTCAGAGACCAACTCCAGATCCTAATTTTTATCCGATTTTATTTACGTCCTCTCCCAAGACTAACTCAAATATTTTCCCCAAAAGTATTTTTAAATTCAGATCTTGCAAGTTCTTTCCTTTAAAAGCAGAATCCCATTTTGTGCGAGTTTAAGATACTGAAAACCCATCCAAAAAGCCCACTGATGCCTTGGGTAGTTGATTCTTTATTAATATAAGTAATAAAGCTCAAAATTGTATCTCAAATAACTGAAACAGCTCTGTAATAAAGCAGCACCCTGTAGTACAGCATGAATATGTCACTCTCCTTCTAGCATAAAATTTCATTCCACCAGTGCAAATTTCACCATAACTACCTTCCACTGTTTCTCCCCTCTCAAAGTTTTCCTGTTTCGTAACACTCTAGAAACCCAACATCTTGCTCTGAAACAACTTTGAAAAACTGGCCTATGGCCAACTTGCAACTGATACTACAGTTTAAATGCCTTCCCAGTGAAGTTGCACAAACTTCAAAATACTCTGGGATCAGTCATTAAAATGTTTTTGTTTCAGTTACAACACTAATGAAAACCAAATGTCTAAATTTATTTTAGCTAGCTTAATGGTCTAGGGACTTTGCTTAAGAGAAAGGTCTGAATCAACCCTCATTTACCCAACTGAATAGATTAGTCAGTACAACATTGTATAGAGGTATGGATAATACTTTAAAAAGATTTAATTATAAGAGTGTTTCAGCCACAGATTTAATTAAGGAGGTCAAATTAATTGCCTCAATTTGATGATTCTTCTCTAAAGCCTTCAATTACAGTGCAACCAAAACTACGCACTTTAAGATGCAAGTTTACAAGGTCCAATTTGCAAACAGATTTAAGATCCAAAACTAATGCTACGCTACAGGATAAGCTATTGAAAACTGGATGGTTTTACTATCCAAACAAGGGGCACAATAACAGAGCCTGCCTGAACCTTAAGCCTTCTCAAAGCATCTGCTTGTAAAAGATTTCACTGTGTTATGCAAGTGTATCTCTATGTTAATACACATGCCACATTCAGCAAACATAGGAATATTCTGGGTGGGAACTGAAGAGTCCTAAATGAAATGCTTCATACAAAGCTGTCTTTCAGCTAAGAGTCATGACATTCTGCTACTGGTTTAATCTATATGCTCTACAATTAAGCCAGTGAATTCTATGCTGGTTTTGTACAGGCTTAGCGATCTATAAAGAACTGGTGTTTCAGTAATATTTTACCCCTAAATTCATTTTAGAACTCTTTGCACATACTTCTCCACAGCAAAGAATATTAAAGTTCTCCTAAAACAAAATCAACATAGGGAGACACAAATACCTACATTTTCAGTGACAACATGTTGACCATCATCTGTCTTGAGGTATTTCAAGCATGCACCACCTGTTTCCAGCTAGCATTCAAATGGTTCAACTGCACGATTAATGACAGCTGCTTAAAAGTCTAAAATATCAGGGAAAAGAAATAAAAGTTTAACAACAGCTATGTAGGACTGAAGCAAGCCAGAGTCTTTTACTAAATACGAGTCATTACAATACATACAATACTCTAATAACATATATTTGCATTTCACAGCACTCAAGACCATTACTATAACTGAAAAGTTAACAGTTTGTCTGCAAGAATGCCAGAGTCTGTGTGTAACAACTGTTTCTAGGACAAGAGAGCAAGCAAGCCATCTGTGCACTTCCAGAGTTGTACATACTTAAGAAATCCCTAGCAGAGACTTCCCAGTACTTATCCCTAACACGTCCATCCATGCTGTTAGCCAGGAACATATAAAACAGAGCAAATCCTAGAACAGTTTTGGTTGGAAAAGACCTTTATGACCATCAAGTCCAACCATTAATGTAACCCTGCCAAGTCCACCTCTAAACCATGTCCCTAAGAACCTCATCTACACATCTTTTAAACACCTTCAGGGATGGTAACTCAACCACTGCCCTGGGTAGCCTGTTCCAATGTTTGACAACCCTTTCTGTGAAGGAATTCTTCCTAGTATCCAATCTGAACCTTCCACGGTGCAACTTCAGGCCATTTCCTCTCATCCTATCACTTGTTACCTGGGAAAAGAGCCCAACCCCCTCCATGCTACAACCTCCTTTCAGGCAGTTGCAGACAGCGATAAGGTCTCCCCTCAGCCTCCTTTTCTCCAGGCTGAACAGCCCCAGTTCCCTCAGCCACTCCTCATCAGACTTGTGCTCCAGGCTCCTCACCAGCTTCATTGCCCTTAAAAAACCTGCTTGAGAGCCGATACCAAGCACAAATTCCATCTCCATAAAGAAAGGTTGAGATTCAGTCATTTAAAAAGAAATTGTTTATTCCCTAAGATATTTAAACACTGCTATATACCAAGAAATTAAAGGTTATAGATCACTGATCACCCAGGAAGTAGGTTTTCTAATATCCAAGTGCAAAGGTTACTTATCAACACTGACATTCCTGCCGTGCTTTCAAAAGTATGTAGAACTCTCCCTGTGTGAAGTCCTCCTTTCCAGCACATCAAGACATTGAAAAGAGTACCTTTTTATACACTTATTTCAGAGATTCACAAAAACATTACATGCTTTACAGTGATTCAATTAATTTCATACATTATATTCAAGAGGTTCCTTTTACAGAAATTAGAGGATAGAACTCCAGTACTAAATAGCTGGTAAATGTTTTTTTGTTAGTCCCAAAAGGAGGAGAAAGGAATAATAAAGGAAAAAGGGATATTTTGGGATACTTTAAACTACTACCTTTATGTTTCAGAAAAAAACCCCAAAATCTCACAAAACAAAAAGCATCCAAGGCCTCAGGTTTCTGCCTTGATCACAACTTTGAGGTTTACAGATGATGGACATCACATCAAGAGCACCAGAAGCAAAGAATTCTTTCTCAAAGTTTCAGCTAAACTGTCTCTAAAAGCTACCGGACAACATGATTAAGTATTTCAGCTATTCAAATGTGAATTTAAAAGTATGGTAAGAATGATCTCTTATTCCTCTTTCCTTCGTATAATAAATGCACACACTTGCTCTTCACCACTTTAAGAGAGAATCAAGATAAAATGTTTATCCGTATAACAGAAATAACTATAAGAGAAGAAAGACTGAGCAGTATGAATTCAACCACACCCTTCAAGAAACAAACTATAAAAATACCATTTCTCAGTATGAATTTTCTCAAAACCTGGCATTCTTACAGAACAGTCACATATGTAGTCTTGGCCAGAAAAAAGGTCCTCTTCTGAAATTTCAAATAGAACCAAGAATGTCTCCATTTATTAAGTTGAGCATACCTATCTTAATTTATCTCAGGCATTCAGCACAGAAGATTAATAAAGTACATGTGGATCAAACAAGCAATACCCCTAGAGATCAAGAATAACAAACCTCTGCAACAACAAAGTCAGAAAAATTCCCACTACCAAGTACTGTTTGCACAAAGCAGCATAGAAGCACAAATTATGTGCTCTTAGAAGAGTCCTATGTCCCATCTGCACACATGGGGAATTTTAAATTTTAAATGTAACCTTTGTTTGGGACAAATTTCTCAAAAGTGAATCAACTAATCGGTAACATACATTAATTCCTCTCTCATATGAAAATAATCACAACACCAGCGGATTGTGGAGAAACAACGCTAAAGATGTCTCAAATTCAGAATATTAAGACCGATTTTTATGGCTCATTGAACAAGCTTCAATTCTTCACACGGGATCAGGAATCTTTTATGTGAACACACCACAAGAGAAAAGTGGATAAGTATTAAGTCTTCCCCAGTGAAGCAGAACCTAACACTTTCCATAGATTGAACATTCTCACTTTAATGCCTCATCTACTCGGTTATCTAGTTTGAAATGTACCTCATATCACATGAGTTGTTCCAGAACAGTGATACGGAGACAAGTATAGCTTAAGAACAAAGTGGCTGCTTAGCTTCCTTCCCACTGACATACACACAGGAGCAGTCACCCCTTTTAGAATAAGAGAACAGCATTCCGAGTTAGTATCTCTTGTTTTTTCCCCTGGCATTGCATCTGAGGCATTAAGAGTTAAACTGAAAACATTTAATAGAGGTTGCTCCATGAATATTTAGGATCTTGAGAGCTGGTAGCGTCAGCTTTGGAAGCTGGCTGTGGGGTCAGGCCAAGAGGAGTGATGGAAAATGACATAATTCAGCAGATGTATTTAGCACTTCAGGTTTTCTTTCTCTGTCACTAGCCCAAGTGGCTTTTCTGTCTACAGCATAATTTCCAAGTATGGAAAACAGACGTATGGGATTATTAGAAAAAAAATACAAGGTGACTTTTACCAAGAAGTCTACCTGAAATGCAGGGTTGAACTGCCATAAAAAAAGACTAACCCAAGAGTGTTTGGTCACTGGTGATGAACAGCAAAAAGGCGGTTCGGTATTGTTAAGACAACACCTAACATAATACAATAAGCATAAACTGCAAAAGGCATAACATGACAGTGCTTGGGGATGAATAATATCTTGCAGAATTTGTGTTATATGGGCTGCAACAGAGCCAGCAAAGGATACCTTATCAGCAGTATCTTATCAGGCCTCAAAACCCACAGCCAGAAATCTGTTTGTCAGTGATTCCAGTGACTATTCTCACAACTTCATCTAATCTTAGACACGTGGTAACTAGTGTCTTCACATCCCTGTCCACTTTCTTCCCAAAGAAGTTGAACTTGTGTCAAAGAAAACCAGACCATAACTTGCCTCATTGTTCTGCAAGATAAAGGTTCCCTCCCTGAGACACACTCATGACTGTTTGGCTATAAGGAAAGATGCAAATAAACTATCTCCAAACAGGTGCAGAAAGTACAGAACATGCACTTCAGGCCCTAAACGGAAAATGAAGGCATTTAAGATGTTTAATGGTGGTGACTGCTAAGTGGTATTTATCTTGCATGAATCACTCGAGCTATTTTGCACTACATCTATAATAGCAATGAAAGAGCCCTTCTATTAACCAGGTACAGTTTATGACATGTCTACCTCTGTACCTGTCAGTTCACAAAGACACTTCTCTGGCTATTGCTATGGATACCAAACCCATACAACATCTTGTTATTTTACCTCAGTTTGGAAACTCATCTCAGATGTACTGCACTAAAATTAGCACACTCGGAGTATTTTATTTATACATTTTAAAATACACAAGACACTCCTTTGCAGAGACATTTCAGGTTTGTGGAACACACAAGGTATAACACTATCACACTTCTGTCAAAATACCTCTAATGAGCTTTACGTGTGACAACGTTTTAAAATAAGGTTGACAGCAGAGCTAGTATGGGAAGCGATTGGTGCACAGCACTGTGCCACACAGATAGAAGATCTTCAGACAGAATATCAGGCTCAGGTTTCTCCCCTGCTCAAGAAACCTGCCTTTGATTATGAAGTGGAAGGGAACAGAGCCACTGCAGCTGTGGAGTTCCAGAAGTTTTAGCTTGGCATGTACACAAGACTCAGTTTTACCAAGAAAACTGCTGCTAATTGTTTCCCTTTGCCCCATCAAAAGTGGTCATTTATCTTTTACAGAGCTGCTGCTTTAGTAAGTTTTTTTCCTTACTTACTCATCTCTCACTTTCCACATGAGGATATCCACATTTTTACTCTTTTCCACTACCCACTTCTTGATTTTTGGCTTCTTTGATTAAAAAAACCACTAACAACGCATCTTGCAGCAGTTGTTTGCCTTGTCCTTAAGAACTGCACAGCATGGAATAAGATACAAGCAGTATTTACTTGTATCTTCATTACAAGAAAGATAGGGTTCATTTTCTTCACCTTTCAAACATACCTGTCCATGCCCCTCCCAGGGTGACCTGGGAAAGGAGCAAGTCAATGTCTGACTTCTGTTTTAACTGTGTGCTCTTTCTAGGCTGGTGTGCTGTGCAAGCAGTTTGCATGGGCTTCAAAGTCAGCAGTCCATATTTCCGAATCAAGATTTGAGGGGTTACATAAACCTTAAAACTCCTGCATGCATAGAGGAAATGCTCAGGAGAGCCTACTTACATAGATCACAAACATAAATGTGTTAAATTTCCTTGTTATGCCAGCTCTTAGTGCCTTTTCCCAGATCACGGGAAGTCTAGGACCTTGCCTTGCTTCATGAAGATGCAGGAAATACAGCATGTTTTCCAGTGGCAATGTGGCATTCTTCAGTTCCTGGACACTGTGATAATGCATGTACATTGTCTATGTACTTGAATGGTGATTAACAGGACTCCAAAGAACTGCAGGGCACACAAAAACAGCAGGCTTATTTTACTGCAAAGGAAAAAAGCAACCTGAACAACCGACAAACTAGCGCAAAGTGAATATACACACGTGAACATCTCTGCATTGAATCATTCCAAAATGAACTTAATCCAGTTTAAAAGTAGACAGCAGAATTTATATCCACTTGCCAGTTAACTCCCAACAAGAACAGCATCATTTGGATGCAGAACATTCATTTGAAAATAGCCAGCGTGAACCTTCTCTACCTCATCCCCCTGCAAACAAACATTAAGAACCTGACATATCCATGGCAACTTGTGCTGTGGAAACTAGAATTCAACATAACCTTTTAAAAAAATGATGTCAGGTCTTTCACAAAGAATCCACTGAAGGAACTACAAACCCCGTATGGTGACACTGTAATAATAAATTTAAATGTAAACGTCAGTGGAAGCCTAGCTCAAAACCTGCACCTGCAGAAAGAAGCCCACAGGGATTTCAGACTGATGCCACAAATTTTAAAAAGGATATTTCACTGCCCTGAAGACCCCACACACCCTCTCTCTCTCCAACACTGCTGGTTTGTCAAACTAAAATGAAGTCATACTAGCATGGCCCACAGGCTTTTAAGGAACTTAAATCCATAGGAGAGTTGTGTTGCTATAACAAAAGTCAAATCAGTTTATACTGATGCAGCCTCCACACTTAGAAAAGCTAGGTAGTAGACAGAACTGGGATTCCAATAAAATTTAAATTCTGCAAGTTTTCTTAACCCTCATAAATCATGAATGGAGCCAAACAACTACACTACACATTTGAGAAAGGAGTTATCTTCAACAGAAGCGGGGAAGAAAAAAACAAAGGAAGAAAACAAGAGGCTGCATTTTCCATATACGACTACTGAAGATCTACTGTGATAGGTATTTTTAACCTGCCAGAAGTTTAAATGGTTTTCTTGAAGATACTACAACAGAAGAAGTCAAATGCAACGCAAGAATCCACAAATGAAAACCTTGGGTCTACATACTAACTTTAAATGCAGAAAGAGATACTTGTCCAAGTGTGTAAATCTCTGTAGCTACAGACAAAAATTAATCCTGTTCTGTGCATAGAAAATAGGGCCAAGAATTAAACATGCCCTTCAGCAAACCGTAATTCAACATCATAGCTAAGATTAAGATGCTGACAGTTCTGTCTCCCAGGCCCAAGTTCCTGCTACCAGAGTATACTGCCTCTTATTCATGCATTTTAATTGCCAGTTTTAGGAAAAAGGGCATGCAAGATAAAGGCTGGTATCCACTAATGAGGGAATGTTATTTTATATCTTAATTGTAACTCAGACTAATGAGCAAAGCAGTGTGAAATCTCAAAATCTGATATTACACTTACCATGGGGTTTGAAGAGTCCCATTTCTTCCTTGTCCCCAAAGGAATTTTATACAAAGCTGGGGAAGAAAGATGATTCTGGAAGTTTGCAGCCACCCACATACACTTAGCGTATCAATTGGAAGATATTTACAGACACAAAATGGAAATGAGCCAGATTATTTGTAAAAGTATTTCCCCCCTCTCCACCAATGCAATATTACTTTTCTTTGAAGAGCAGGGAGTAGAAATGAGGGAATACAGATGTGTGATTTTGATAGTAAGACCCACTAGCACAAAATGAGAAAATTATTAACATGGGTCCAATGCTATTAACCACTTAGATACCTTTTAAGTTGGTATGTCCCTGCTTTCTAGAAGTCCTTCTAGGATTTTCTAATACTACAAAATAATAGTTGCAATATAGCTCAATAAAGCAACTAACATATATTCTCTCGGCTGCAAGAAAAAAGCATGGTCTAGACATAGCTAATCTTTGCCTTGCAAGGCACTCTAAAAATGGAAATACCACAGTCTTCCCAAGCAATCTGTTTCAGTGGTTCACAATTTTTTTCCCAGTGTTCATTTACACCATCTTTGTTGGAGTTAAGCACATTAACAGTGGTTTTCTCATCCGAGTGGCTAGAGTGAAAAATGCTCTCCTTGTTTATACCTCACCTGAAACCAACGCTTCCTTCTCTCTGTATTCTTCTTTAAGTAAAACAGTTCTAAATCTTTCTGTGGATAAAATAATTACATTTTCAATACTTTGTTCTCTTTACTTTCCTCTATACTCTCTCAAAATACTCTAGTTTTTCTGATGGGAAATATCTAATCCTAGAATGAGGACTGTGACATGATTCAGATGAAGTTATCCTCCTTATGCAACACAGTACATCTGACTTGTTTGCAACATCAGTGTAGAATCACATCCAGTTTAACTGCAATATTCCCATATCCTTTACACAAAACTCATTCTAATTCCCTATTGTCTATCTGCAAAGAGACGACCAGTAAATGAAGGATCTTGAGTCTTGTCCTTATCTAAAAAGCATATTCTTCCCCAGACTGCTTCTCCACTTGCTTCAAATAATTCTGACCACCTTTTCAAACACACTTGCTGCAATTCCTGGCTTGGTACCATCTGCTGCTAATATTGCATAGCCTTAATGTTTCACTTAAGTTGAAATTAGTGACAGAACCCTGCAGACACCATTCAGTCTAGACATCCTCTGGTCTGACAGTGATCTATGAAACTATTTAAGGTTTTTCACGAACTTTACGGTATTAAGAGAAACATTTCCTCGCTTTTCATATGGACAAAATAACCAGAATAGCTGATTAAACTAAGAACATATTTGTTCCCCCCCAAGCAAGACTGGATACAGTTTCATGAAAGGAGATTTGACTGTTTGCGAATTTTGAGCAAATCCATTTATGTTTATTTAACACCTTTGTACTATTCCCTTGAAGAGCTTAGAAAACAGTTTACATTTGTTGTAATGTTTTCACAAGTGGTCTCCAGTTCTCTAGTGGTTCTTTTCTACCTGCCCCTCTCAGATACAAGTACCAGCTGGGCTTCTCCCTCTCTTTAAAGAGCTTTATCTGTCAACATGCAAACTGATAATGGTTCTGAGACCAGAAACCAGGTGAAGCAAAATAACCTTGTTTGAAGTTCACCTGATTTTCAAATTAGCAATTTTATAAGTGTTCTTCATTATTTTCCTTATCAAAGAAAGTTCCTATTCTTCTTTTTCTGGGGTCAGGTATATACGCAGCTTATCCTGCGATAAAAATAAATCTGAAGCAACCAGTGCACTAATAAATAGAGCTTTCTCAGCATCATGTTACATTTCTCTACTCAGTAGCAGGCCAACCCCTTATTCTTCTTATCACCATATAAACTGTTCTAGAAGTACACTATCTTAATTGTAGTATGCATAAGAGGATGCCCTTAGTACTAAGCATGCCTGAACAGATACAGAAGAGCCCTGTAAAAAAACCTCCATAGAGACACAAACACACTAATGTAAACAGCTTGTTGTACAGTATTATGCCTTTATGTCATGCATTTCTATTATGTAACTATATTTACCTTTTAAACTTTTTTCCAAAACTGTTTAACATAGCTTAGTTTCAGCATCAGAACTCACAGCTAATGTGCTCTTCACCAAATTTACAGGACTTTCATTAAAGTATGAAACCAGAAATTCTAAATATTTTCCTGAAAACAGGTTAATCCATATCTTTTCCAAAGTGGTTGTGAGCAATTGATTTCTTGGAACTTTTTTATTAGTTATCTGCATCCTAATTTAATGAACACCCAGCAGCATCTCACATTCAAGTTATCAATAGTCCAATTTGGTTAACTGGGAAAACAAAGGCTTACATTACAGATGGAAGCAATCTAACTGATCACGAAATACCTCATTAGTGCTAAATGAAGTCTCACATCTGACCACATGAGGAGCTCATACAACTTGCTAACCAGAAAGTTAACATCAGCCCGTACTTTCCTGCTAGCCTGGCAAATGGAATAGTCTTATGCCATGAAGCCATAGGCAGAAAGCAATACCTCATTACTGGGCTTGCATGCTGTAGTGGGAAGTTCCAATTCACATTTCCCAACAAGTGCTGTCACCCCAACCTACAACACTACCCACAGTAAGAGCACAGCTGCTGAACACAGCAGCCACATCCATGACTGAAACGATATTGTTAATTATAGACAGACTCTCAGGAAGCTAGTCTATACAAGTCTAAGTTCACTGAAAGAAGATAATGATGAGAAAGAAAAATTTAAGTAGCACAACAAAATTGCTGCCATCAGTTCCCATCAGCCCCACCTGCATGCAATAACCACATGTGCTTGGTTTTGCCCATGTTTTATTACACTAAATAGTAAATTATGGAAAACTACCCAGAAGCAGCTCACACATAATAGATAACTACATCTCACTAAGAACTACCAAAATATCTACATTGTTCAATCTTTTTGCTAACTCTATTTCTGTTTTCTACTCAGCCTCAGTCATTCTGCTTAGAGCTGTAATACAATGAAGAAAATTAATAACAGAAATACGAAAGCAAGTTTCTAGTAAAGGCAAACAAGATACCATAGAACATCCTGTTAACAACATGGACAAAAGAGCTGGTGTTAAGCCTTGAAGAACGAAGTAGTATAATCGTTTTGGGATACCATTCAGATCCACTATTACCTCTTTACTACATTTTACCTTGGAACCTCTGACACAAAAAGCAGTGACCACCAGACCCTCCCCTGAAACAGAGAAGGCAACACTGAAAAGCAGGGTAGGCAAGAGTGAGCTCTGTTAATCACTGCTGGACCTCAAAAGTAGAAAGAAGCTTCAATGTCTCACAAACCAATTATTTCAGCTTCAGTTTGTGCATTTTACCAATTCAGCAGTGTAAGTTCCAAATGCAGCAAGGAACTCTGAACAGTGTATTCAAATCCCTTTGGGGCTTACAGGAAAAGACGCCAATTTAAGAAACAAAAAAGTGTCTGGCACAAACAGATGGTAGTTTCTCCTGCCTATATAGTAAAAGAAGACTAGAAATTCATACATTTCTGAAAGCCAAAAACCTCTTTATTGTAGATGTTATTGGGAAAGCCATGAAAAAGTTAGAGCTTCGCAAAGTAACAGATTTTTTAAATCTAAGAAGGGAGGGATAAGCTCTC